>NC_060079.1:23303030-23606060 GCF_922984935.1 Meles meles
GGCTCTGGGTTTGGGGCTGTGTGTTCTCAAGGAGGCTGCTTCCTCATTGAGAGAAGGGGGATAAGACACCCATCTTCCAGAGTTCAGAGAGGACTGAGTGGAAACATTGATCCCCAAGTACACAATAGGTACTCAGTAAGTGCTGTTTCCTCTCAAATATGCAGGTGCAACACTAGAATTAGACCACATTCGACATTAATAGGCATTACTTCAGGGCTGGTCAGGTAGCTATGCCTTCTGTCCTAAAGAGATGATGCTCCTTTAAGATGTTCTCTGTGTCCAGAGAAGGAGACCTGGTATTCTAATATTAGCATCACTTGGTGGATGGCTTTGACTCTGTTCTTTTTTCGGACTGGTCTCCCCAGCCGCCAGTGTGGGGCACTGTCCAGCCCTGTTTTGGGACTCCCATAAATACTAGTGACCAGCTCATAAGAGGGAAGGGGGGATTGACTTTTGGTGATTGATTTTTGATCCATGATGCTTCTATCATCTCAATTCCTGGTTAGAACTTTTAGCCTCAGCTTATCAGGTGGCCCAGTAGAGTCAGTCCTGCCCAGGAGAAAGACCAGGGCTCTAGAAATAACTGGAAATAACCCGATAGAGCGGGAGCACTTAGACATGAGTGGAGGTAAGACAATAAACGTGTTCAGTCCGTAGCCGGCGGCGGCTAAGAGGCATTTTTCACAGGAGGCTGCTTGTGTGCCCCCACATTATGGAGCAGATGCACTGGGACTAGCTGAGGGAACCCTGATCTCTTAAGATGGTCAGTGCATCTTTGTGAATCCAGGAAAAAAATAGGTTTCCATGTGTGAGTAGATGAAAGTGATTTCTTCCTTTTCAGATCCTGGGTGTGCCCTCACTGAGGGAATGATAAGTAGATTTCGCTTCCTGCCCACGAGGAGCGTTTCTCAGGGCACAGCCAATCAAGAAGCCCTGCAAGCACAGGAACTCCGGGATGATAGGACACTGGGAACAGGGGTCTGAAAGAGCACAAGAGAATCAGAGAGAGAGAGAGAGATGTCCAGGGACAGAGACCGCAGGGAGGCCATATCCGCTAGGCTTTACCCCTTTTACTCTTGAAGAACTAACCCTGTGCTTAATTGAGTCTCCAAGGGTATTTGCATACACAGCTCTAGACACGTAGGTGATCACACTGGAAATGCAACCTTAAACCAAAAGCAAAGCCTACCTAACCAGCTCAACCAGCAACAAAAATCGCATCATACTAGAACTCATTAAAAAAAAAAACCAAAAAAACTATAGTGCAGAAAACTCAGCTTATAAAATGCAAATTAAGGCAAGATCATTTGCTGTGCAAAAGGATTTGCCTCAGGCGGCATTTAAATAACAAGTTCCCTGGTGCTTTTAAAATAGAATTTTAGCTGAAAAAGAAAAACCCATCAATTCCTACACAAATTTTTAAGAAGGAATGATTAGGTAAAAAGAAGTATGTCTCCAGACTTTATGACAGATTTTATATGATATAATCAGAAACAGATGTTTGCCCTCCTTTGCTTGCATTGTTTATTTCTCTCTCATATAACCTAGATTTATAGATTTCTAATTATGAACCATTCTTTTATAACCTTCTGGCTAAAATCTTTATCAGGACTTAACAATGAGACACAGCTAATAGGTTGGGAGGAGTAAAGCCTCTGGAGTCAGATCAGCCTTTACGTTTGCCTGTATCATTTACTAGCTGTTTGACATGGGCAAGTTTACTTATTCAACAAGTATTTATTTAGCTCTTAGTATGTGCCAAACAGAATTCCTGGCACTGGGAACAGTGGTGAAGGGAACAGATGAGGGTTCTGTTCTCTTGGAATGTGTATTCCAGTGTGGGGTTGGGGGCAGAAAAAAAGCAAGTATCATGCTAAATGCTGTAAAAATATAGGGTACTTGATAGTGACCAGGGGTGGAAGATGTCAGTTTCTCTGAGATGGTCAGAAAAAGACCCTCTACCAAGGTGATATTTGAACTGAGAGGCAGGAAGCAGCCAACTTTGAATTAGGAAAGCATGTGTGTTCTAGGCGAAGAGAAGAGCCAGTGCAAAGGTCCTGAGGTGGGACTGGTTTGGTAAATCTGAGACCCAGAAGAAAACTCAGTGTGACTGGAGTATCATGATCGAGAGTCTGGTAGGAGATGAAAGTGGAGACATGGTTAAGGATCAGAATATATAGGTGGCTAGAGATAGAAAGAAGTGGGAATTTTATTCTGATTGCAATGGGTAACTGAGGTCTCTGAGCCTTGGTGTCCTCACTTCTAAATGGAGATGATGGGGCGCCTGGGTGGCTCAGCAGGTTAAAGCCTCTGCCTTCAGCTCAGGTCATGATCCCAGGGTCCTGGGATCGAGCCCCGCATCGGGCTCTCTGCTTGGCTGGGAGCCTGCTTCCTCCTCTCTCTCTCTCTGCCTGCCTCTCTGCCTACTTGTAATCTCTATCTGTCAAATAAATAAATCTTTAAAAAAAAAATAAATGGAGATGATAATGGTAGTCACCTCACCCACTTGTCAAGATTAGGATGACTGACACAAGTGAAGCGTCTGGAACTTAATGTAGAACGTTGCTCGCCAGGATCAGCAACTCACTCTGTGAGCTAAAGTTTAAGGAAGTTGGTAAGAGTCAGAGGGAGGCGTTAGTAGGATTCACAGAGCTCAGCTGCAGAATGCACAGAGAGATCACTCAGGACATGGAAGCTCAGTGTGCCTCTTTCCATCTCTGTGCCTTTTTTCGTGTTCACCCTATTTTCCTGGCTGTCTCTGCAAGTTTCTTAATTTCTCTTTCTTCCCATTTTTTTCTATGCGCCCTTTCCATTTAAGAGAATCACAATCATTCGATATAGACTCAGTTTCTCAGCGTCTGAATACCAGACGCCTGAGATAGAGGATTTGCTGCACTGCCTTTGGTCCTGTGCCCATACCTGGACCCATCAGGTGCACTTTGGACGGTAGGGTCCCTGAGAAGAGGTTCTGGGTAGAGTGACCATGAATGGCTCTCCACTGTGTAAACAAGTGTGTGGGGGAAGGGATGGAGAACTGCATGATTTATGTATCCATGAATGGAAGAGGAATAAATGAAGAGTAAATGGAGAGGCCCTGAGAGCATCTGAGATCATCTTTGAAAATGTGTACACGTGTCTGCGTGTATTTTCTGGGTAAAGGGTAGGTGCCATTCATCAGAATCCCTAAGAACTCTATGACCTAAAGATTTCAGGGGCCCCTGCCTCTACTTTTCTGGGATTTTCTTCTTACTAAATAAGAAAAGCTCCTGACATTCTGATATCTTAAAAAACATCATTTCAAATACACTGAAAACTGAGCCAGAAACAGTCGGGAGGGCTCCCATTCACCCTCCTTCTGCTCTGCCTCCTCCATTCCAGCCACTCGCTAGGCCTCGCCCACTCCCTCCATCTTCTCTGCTTTTCCCATAAATAAGGTCTCGTTAAAAAGTAGCTGAAAGCAGACAGCTTCTATTTTTTAACTTTTATCAAGGAATGCTGCCTGTCTCCTCACTCCCACTCCTTGAGCCACGAGCACGGTTGCTGATTTATCTGGCTGCCTAAAATCGTGTCATCAGAACCACAAGGGCCTTGAGAAATCAAGTTGGTTAGTAAGTCTCAATGGGGTGACTTACTCCCCAAAAGATCATACCGGAATATTCAAGGGCTTAGAACATTAAAAAAAAATACTTAATATTGTGATATTACTATACATACAAAAGAGAAAACTGTTTTTCTAATAAAGGCCGGTGAAAGTCAAGCTTGAGAAACATTTTTGTTTAGCAGGGCTACATGGAAGGTAAATTTAGCAAGAGTAGAAACAGATATTATAAGGCCTGAAACATATAATTTGGAGATCCTCTTTTAAAAAATAATATAAAATTACAAATAAAAATTTAGCTACAAAAGTGAGTACTTATTTAGAATAAGGAAAAGTTAAAGGCTGACAGATACCAATAACATCCAAGGTCCAAAAGGCAACGTGTATCCATTATCATTAATTACTGACCCACTTTTATATTTTTCCCTGCATGTTTGGCTGCTTGTGGCTTGCCTGTTCACAATGGTGTAATGAGATCATTCTCCATCGAGAGAATGAACAAATGTTCCTCTAAATGGCTGGCTGAAAATTGTTTTTACTGTGTTTTATTTTTATCGATAGGGACAAATGTCTTTCTGTACATCTGTAACTTTCTAGGCAGTTTCTTACAAGGTGTGCCTCTTTGCTGGTGTCAAGTTCTAGGAGAATCCTGGCCCTTCACCTACTTCTGCATGTCTCATCCCTCTGCCCCCAGTTGCCCACTCCTGGCACTTCTCTGCCAGAAGGTGGCCCCCAGTCAGGGAGTTGCAGCCTCTCCTTCAGATGTCACATGAAGGTCCTGATGCTTTTCAGTCTACCAAGGGGAGGTCGCTCGGGGGGCTGGGTGACCTGCAGTTCCTCCCAGAGGCACCCAAGACCGTCATCAGGGCATATAGGGAGGTCCTTCCACTACCTTCCCAGGCTGGGGTGGCTCCAAACGAGGGAGGCTGGGCAGGGCTGCTGCTTTCCCAGAAGCCTCAGCTTCCTTAGCTCCCAAAGCAAATCTGATTCACCCTGGGTTTAAGTTAGACGTTATCAAACAGTTTGGCCTTAGGAAGACTTTTTAATCTTAAAAAAAATTGAAGACCCTGTTGGCATTTATTTTACTGGAAATTAAACCAGAGAAATTTTAGTAGATGGTTATTTCTTGACTCGCCTAAAATGGCAATAATAAGTCTATTACATGTGAGTGTAAATAGCCCATTTTTATGAAAAATAACTATTAGCCAAATAAAACAATTAGTGAAAGGAGAGACATAGCTTTATATTTTCTGCAAATTGCTTCTATGTCTGACTTGGTAGAAGATAGCTGGGTTCCATTTTCTGTACTCTATCTGTTGTGATCTGTGGCTTCTGATGAAATTTATGAAGAAAATGTAGAAGGAGGAAGCACTTTCAGGCTCTTTTCAGATCCCTGTGGAGGATCTTTTAAACCTCACAAAAAGCTCCACTAGTGGGAGTTTCTCCAAGATCAGTGACAATGTTGAGGGCAAATCCTTTGACCTTTGTAGCACCTTGAATATCTTTTGCCATTGTTTTGAAGGATCGTGCATCAGTCATTTGGAAAATATTAGCTGACTGAGTTATGCAGATCTTATGAATATTGCCATAATGCATTATACAATATCAAAATCACATTTGTCAATATCACGACACTCTCATCAAAGCCTCTAAGAATTGGGAAGCTAATGAGCTCACAGTAGCAGGTGCAAGTTTTCCAAAATTCCAATTCTCACTTGAGAGCTTGAGTTTTATCATTGGCAACAGATTCTGTCAGTTATTTTCCCTGAAGTGACAAGTTAACTTCATTCTTTTTTTAAGAAAATGTCTGCCAAATATCCAACTCTGAATAACCGTTGTCCGTCTGTCAGTGGTTCTTTCAAGTAGAAATGGTGTTCCATGAAAAAGGGGGCAAATTCGGCTCACAAAGCAATCATAAATGTGCTTTTCCGTGAGCTGACCATCCTCCTTGTGTAGACAGTGGAAGTGCTTTTCTGTACTCCGCTTCATCCTGCTGAATGTTCGAAAGATGTAATGAAATTGATCAGTGTTATTGCTTCATTAAGGACGACTTGAAGTGAAACTGGCTTTGGTTTTCTTTACCACGAGTGTGTGGCCGTGAAGAACATCATTACTTGGTACAGGTTAGTGCCACTGCCCTGATCCGTGCCAAGGCCCTAACAGGTCTACCTACCAATGCTTTTGAGCCATTAGAACACATATTAACCAGGAAAAAGAGCAAATAATGTCTTAATTTTATTATGCAAATAGTTTTGACCTCACGGACCCTGAAAAGCTTCCTAGGGGTGCCCCCCAGGGGTTCCGTGGAACACACGTTGAGAACTGCTGGTTTAGGAGCCACAGTCATTCTCAAGTGAATCACATCGTGTGTTGGCTGGGGAGGGTTGTACACCAAATTCTCTACGGAAACGTTGCCCTAACCTGACACTGTCACTGCAAAGATGAAGAAATGGAGGCACAGTGAGATTTGTTTCAAGTCGTCCAGATCGACTGTGGTAGGGTCAGGATTCATTCCCAGGTCTGCTGACTCACAGAAGGTGGAAACGTAAGCCTCTATCAAGCAAGATCTCTCACCCTTTGTAAACTTCTTATAACTCCCTGTCAGGTTGCTATTGTATGCCAGATACGATGCTAGATATTGAAGACGGGGAATCAAATGGTATTTGCCTGCTCTTTGGGGCCCATTGTCCAGGAAGCCTGGGGACAGGTACATCAAAGGTCACAGGTGCAGCAGGCATTAAGACAGGTAAATAGCAAGGACTCAGGAGCTTAGAGGAGGGGTGCTGGAATCTGACAGTAGCTCATAATGACCAGAGTTGGTGATCGTCAGGCTAAGTGGGGAAGGAGGAACACAAGTTGGCCAGACTGTCCTTCCTGGGAAGGAACGGGCATGGCTGGTCACAGGGGCCTGGAGCACCGTGACGAATGAGTAGGGGAGGTGGCTGGAGGTGAGGGGGAGGGGGCAGGGGCTAGGTGGCATGTGTTAAACCAACAAGTCTGGACTTGGTCACAAAGGCCTTCGGGAGCTGGAGTAGCTGGCTGGAGGCGTGGCTAGAAGAGCAAGCTGGGACTTCTAAATACCATGTGGTCACGACACTGGGACACCAGGTCATGACGCCGTGTAACTCCTAGGGCCTCTTCTTCCCCAACTACACCTTGAGTCACATGGTTACACACAAGTTTGTAATAGGAATTCTCTACCTACCAGAAAGGAGTTCTTGAAGGAACAATTTCCCATGGCTTAGAATTGATCCCATTTTGTTGGCCTGAAACTTGCTACGACGTGCTATTTATTTTTCCTGTGGGCTTTATGGCTCACTCTGGACTCTTAGAAACCATTACCTCAAGTTTTGTAACGCTGAACAATGTAAGATCTATAATTTGTCATGTGTGGCCTTGCCAGACTGAATCCTAGAAAGTGTTTCTGAGCCGTGGTTTCCAAACCTGGAGAGTCCTCTGAGACAAGTGGTTAAATAAATATGGATTTCCAGGCACCACCTCCAGGGCCCAGGAATCTGTATGTTTATTTTGATCCCCAAGTTATTCTGGAATAGGCCCCCTGGCCCTGGCTTCCTGCCCAGTTATTTTGGGTATCTCTAGTTAAAACTAACTAAAAAGTAATATACATTTAAAGGCTGATTCCAGTTAAATTCTGATTTGTCAGAGCCCCTGAATATGTGTCTATATGGTCACCTCTATGGTTGGTATTTTTCACATGATACAGAATGTGCTCCTCTTTGTGTGAGTTGGAAACATCAACTTTATTCATTTCTCACAATGCTACTCTAACCCCCAACCTCTTCAGAATGTTTCCTTTCCTTTCCTTTCCTTTCCTTTCCTTTCCTTTCCTTCCCTTCCCTTCCCTTCCCTTCTTTTCTTTTTTTTTCTTTCTTTCCTTTTGTTTTCTTTTCTTTTCTTTCTTTCTTTTTTGAGAGAGTGAGAAAGAATGCAAGCGGAGTCAGGGAGGGAGAGGGGTAAAGGGAGAGGGAGAGAGAGAAGCACAGACAGACTCCCCACTGAGAGTGTGCGCCTGATGACTTGGGCTCAATCTCACACCCCTGAGATCAAGACATGAGACGAAATCTGGAGTGGGTGCTTAACCAACTGAGCCACGTAGGTGTCCCTTCAAAATGTTTTCTGATGGCCATTTTTCTCTCCTTCCCTTCTTATCAGAGGTATTGCCATCTCACTGGGAAGTCATCACTTGGTTTACTTATTTATTTTTTATTCTTGGTGAACATATTGTCTCACTAGAGCGGTTTGAATGACTGCGTATTGCAAATGTACACCAACTCTCTGGGAAGTGTTATACGCAAGATCACGGAGATCAGTAAACAAGGCTAACAATTCCTGTGTGATCATAACAGTCTGGGCATATCTGGCATCCCAGAAATGTGCAACATATATACAAACCAAGTCAATATTTGATGCTAAAGTATTATCAGTTCAGCCTATAGGAAAGACGAGGTTGCTGGACCCAGGCAGGGAGGAATGGGTGGTCCCACCAGAAGCCTGGAAGGTGGCACAGAACTTGTTAATATTTCCAAGGGTCTTGGAGATGACATAATCCCTTCTGGGACCTTCTGAATACATTGTGATACCATGACAGGCTTCAATTTGGATCTTGCTCATCGTGTTTCTATTTGACTCACAGGCACCCAAGCGAGGTGCACGTTTTCACGGAGGCCCAGAGGCCCTGGGGGAGTGGATAGAGGGTGATGACATCATGGCAGAGATCATTGCAAGGGATGGTGGGTAACAGCATCCTTTGTCTGCCCTGGGCCCAGCATCCAGCTTCTCTGAACATCTGATGATACTTAGAGACCACTGTACAGACAGGGACCCAAATTGAAATCTTGTTGGTAGAGAGAAACCCAGAGAGCTTCTAATTCAGTGATGGTCAAGTACAAGGCAAGGCCCCTATAGGGCTGTTTGAGAAGCTCTAGCAAATGTGTGTGGGGCAGGAGGGGAGCATGGATTTAAAAAAAAAAAAAGTTAAAAAACACTGATCTTACCAACTACCTCCCTTACTTTACTGATAAGGAAATTAAGGTCCAAAGAGAGAAAGTAATGTTCCCTCAGAGCTCATTTGTATTAAGGGTAGATTTGGAATCAGGGTGTCTTGGCTCCCGGCTGGGTGGCCCCCGGCACAGCTTGTCATCTCTGTGCTCTCACTACTATATCCACTCCCCACTGCCTCTGTGTGGTGTTTCTCTTTCTCTCTTCTCACTCCCATTATTCTCTTTTATCCTCATCAGTACTCCTGTAGGAAGTGTGGGACAAGTGTCACTCTCCCACTTAACAGTGAGGAGGATGAAGTCCAGGGAGATAAAGGAGTAGCTAGCTCAGAGGGGGAAAAAGACTTAGGAATGAATAAGGATCTTCAGGTATTAGAGAGCTGGTGTCTGGAGGTGGAAGCGTCCCTGTCTGCATGTGCCCAGGGGGCAGATGCAGAACCCGGGAGCGAGACGGCAGGTGGCAAGGTGCTGGAGCTGTGGGCTTCAGAGCTCAGAACTCAGGTCCCTCACATGTTAGTGGGGGGATCCTGGCCAGACAACCTCTCTGAGCTTCCGTTTTCTCCATAGTAAGAGGGATGATCACAAATGATTTGTCATCTCCATGGCCAAAAGCAGATGCCCAATAAATAGAAGGTATTATAAGGGTCTAGAGGGAGGTTTTGGTTCAACATAAGAAAAAAAGTTTCTGGGCACCTGGGTGGCTCAGTGGGTTAAGCCTCTGCCTTCGGCTCAGGTCATGATCCCAGGGTCCTGGGATCGAGCCCTTCATCCCTTCATCCCTGTGGAGCAGAGAGCCTGCTTCCCCCTCCCCCTCTGCCTACTTGTGATCTCTCTCTCTCTCTCTCTGTCAAATAAATAAATAAAATCTTTAAAAAAAAAACCCAACTTTCCATCAAAGAAAGCAGTCTGTAAATGGAATGAGCTGCCTTGCAGAGGAGTGAGTATCCTATCACTGGAAGCATTTAAGAAGAAACTATAAGATTAGCAGTCAGAGGTATTAAAGAATGGGGAATTGGACAATTAGGAAATGTCACACTTCTACCAATTCTGAGATTCTGTAAAGTGAGCTGGGATACACTCGAATGTTTTGTATTTTTCTTGATTCTTCAAACATTCTCTTTGCCGCCTTGGAGCCTCTTCGCTCTGTCCAGAATGCTCGTCTTTGCCTATCCATCCTTCAGTCTCAGCGGAACCTCCCTTTCCCAGGAAGCACTCCCTGCCCAGCCTCCTGTCCCCTGACTTGCCGGAATTGGTAACTGCAGTTGAATGGTTCACACAAGGAAAGAGCCAAGAGGGTGACTCCCAGGTTAAGTCACTTTTCACTGGGTTTGGCTAATCACTAGAAGACTAAAGTCCATCCATAACTCCTAAAACATAGCTAACCACATTTTGAAACAGTGAGACTCTCAAGCAGCTGCTCTAGTTGCTTCAGAGAATGAGGCTCCGGGACCGCCGAGCTCCGTGTTCACTAGCGTGTACTGGGTTCTTAACGTGTGCCCAGTACAGCACCTCCTGCTGGGGGTTCAAAGATCAATGTAAGTCACAAGCCCATGCTCAAGGAGCACAGTCCAGAGGAGAGACTTGACACCAACTAAGGAAACACGTAGTCTACTGTGGATCCTTGAGAAGAGAGCTCTTGGCCCAAACTGGGGTCCGGGAAGACTTCTTCCACGACCTCCCATTCCTGGTGATCACGAGTGTTCTTGCTCTCTCATATCTTCCTCGGTCAGTGGGTATATGCTTGAGGCAGAGCTCCAGCACTGGGTTTTCATTGCCCCATGATTTCTCTTTCAGAGCCTCTGCCGAAGTGCAAGACGCCTTCATGACTTACACGGTGTATGATGACATCATCACCATCAAACTCATCCAAGAGGCCTGCAGAGTTCTGGGTAAGGAGGAAGAGGGCTTGTCGGGGTTTCTTAGGGATGCCATCACACAGTACAACTAGTTTTCATCCTCCATCCTGCTCTGTTAAGACCCGGCGAACACAGAGTTAGCAATCTTGAGCCATTGCTCAGGTTCTAACTATAGATCCTTGTTTTGTGTGTTTCTGTTTCAAGACCCCTTATTTCATATATATCATTAGTATTGGACCTGTGGGCAGGAGCACCATGACTCACACCTGAACGAAGCTTCTCTAACACACATCTTTTGTCTGAAAGGCACATCACACCCTTCTCGTACTTAGAGCATGAGGCAGCCCTTCAATGCTGCTCTTGGGATATTTTCAGCAGCGCACCACCAGCAAAAAAAGCACAAATGTGTAAAACAGCATGCAAAATGGATTGCAAAAAGGACACTTAATGTACAGTATGAGAAAGGAGACAAGGACGCAGAGCACTGCCTCATTTGACCTTATCTAGGAATGCATGCGCTAGGGGACGAAGAGTTTTTGCTTCTCTGCACCTGCTCCTGAAAGACTGCAAATGCTCGGTGGTACTGATTTTGGGGTTACAGACACGTTTTAGCGAGTGGAAAATGTGCAGTGTTCTGGTGGTCCAGGTGTTCCCTAGAGCAGCGTAACTCCGCTCCCTGCTTCCATCCTCCCGTGCAATCTTCCCCACCATGTGTCTATGTCTCTATGTCCAAATCTCCCTCTTCTTATAAGTCCCCTGGTTGCATGGGATTTAGGACCTGCCCTCATCCTGTCACGTACCCTTTCCATTTGAGTAGCCTTGAGCTTCTTACAGACAAAAATTGTGAGGGTCCCTCTCAGTGTCAGCATCTGTATCAGCACTCTCATGCCTGGCCTTGATGATGGCCTTGACAGAGATAGTCATACCTTTGAAATGTATCACCGTGACTACCTCCAGGTGTCGGGGGAACAGCTCTGGGAATCCTCTTAGGCCAACCATGCTTGTGTTTATCTGGAAACAGAGCTGGTGTATTTGTGGGGGGGGGTGCTGAGGGCCTTCTTCCCCACCTGCTCTGCCATGGGTCGTAATGGGGGGCCCATTGTGCATGGTTCCACTTACAATGCACTTGTACTTCCTGGATGATTCCTCACATGGACGTAGCAGCAAGGGATGGCTTATTATATTAACCTGCTCGCTCCCCAGGCCCGATGGGGAGTGCTTCAGGACAGAGAGAGAATACAGTCCTGCCTCTTTCTAGTTTAATGACTGAAGACAAGTTACTTACTTGGTTACAGTTTTCTCATCGATCTATGAGACTAATAATATCTACCTGCCAGAGTTATTTTGAGGATTAGATTCGATGACACATGCGAAAATGTCAGAGGTGCTATCTGGCATAAGCTCTCAAAATGTATTTCTTTCCTTCTTTCCTTCCTTCCTTCTCTCTGTATTAATTTCCTGTTTCTAAATACGGTTACATTTGGAGGTTGCAAGGAGATATGGGTTTTGGGGGACACTTCAAACCAGCACACCCTCCTTTCCTTTACCGTTCCTTCTTACCAGCATGGAGCTGGGGCCTAGAGAGGAAGGAGTTTCTACTGTTCCAGGCTCCAGGCTGGGTGCCAAAAGCTGAGAGAGTCCCCTAGTGCTTCCGGGTTCTTTGACAACGTCCTCTTCTGGTCCCAGATGAACTTCCTTAGGCTACTCCTATAGGCACCGTGGCCTTGGGTCGTGGTGAGATGGCATCTAGGGATTACTGCAGGCGGACCCTGTGTCAGCTTGCTCGCCTGGCACAAGACCCTGGGACAGAATTGTTGGAAACATGGCTGAGGGCTGGATCCCGTGCAGCGCCTGGGGGCTCAGGCAGCTGTGGTTTCCACCTGTTTGTCATGGAGTCTCTGAGGGTCCTGCAAGTTGGCCTTCTGTCCTTGGGACCTCCTCCAGGGGTGGCTGCAGGTAAAATTCTGCCCCAGGCACCCAGTGACCATCCCAGCACGTGTTCTAGGGAACACGCTGGGGTGGTTAGTTAATGTGAAGCCCGCAGAGAAAGGCAGCTTCCCCAGAACGTAGATGCATAAAGTGGTCATGTTGGGTGAGGCCCTGAGTTTATTATCTTTTTTCTGACTATTAGGAAAATTCTCTGATTAAAAAAATTGTGCCAGCTTTAACCCCATGCACACGATTTTCCCCCTTGTTTCCCCCTGGCAATTTGATTGACATCTGTGTCTCTGCTCATGCTCCTGGTCGTTCCCCAGAGGCAGAAAACCATTCAGGTATCTGCAGCGGGGAGAAGTCCCATGTGTCCTCCAAGCTGGGAGAAGGAAGCTTGTGAGACTCAGGGAGCTGAGCTCCTGGTCACCTGCCAGCTACACCTCCTAACAGAATGATACAAGGTTGTGTCCGAGCCTGGACATCAGGTACCAGAGTGAAACGTTCACTGGCTCCTGCAGCTCCTGGAGCTCGGGTTCCAGGAGCAGCCAGCGCAGCCTGCCTTGTTCTCTAGTGGTCCTTGGAGGCAGGCAGGGGACGGGGAGAGACAGGGCCCACGTGGCGTCTCAGAATCACAGATGAGCGCCCACCACCCCTCCCCCTTCCAAAGAGGTTCACAGAGAGAGTTTCTAGGAAGAAGACAGGCCAGGATCTGGGGAACATCAGTGGCACCTGTGAACCGCAGCTCTACCCCGTCTAACCTTTTATGGAGCCCCAACCCCTCTGCCTCCCTAACAGCTGATGCCAGGGGAAATGGACGTTGGGCTTGGGCTATCCAAAAGTGGGTAGAGTCAGGATTTCAGGAGGAGTCTGACCCCAGTGTGTGTACTCTCCAGAGTGCGGGGCCGCCCACCCTGGGCTGGGAGCCTGGAGACGAACCTTCGAGACCCAGCTCACCTCCTAGGCAGCAGCCTTCTTGCCTTCACACCACAGCTCGCCCACACCAGAGTGAGCCTCTGGGCCTTCTTGTTTAACACACCTGCCAAAGAGATTGTTGTCTTAAACATTGCTTTTTAATATTTTAGAACATGCGATTATGACATTATATATGCTTTTCAAACCGTGTGGGCAGACGCCTTCCTTATTCTGATCTGCTCATAGGCAAGGCCCAGCCCTCACCCAGTCTGGCAGGCCGGCCCTGATTCTGAGTGGGGGCTGCTGGGCCTTTTCCCAGCTAAGTTGGGGGAGTGTCCGGTTCCTTTTCTCCCACAGAAGGAATAAAAATCGACTCTAGACTTGACCCAAAAGCTGGAGTTTTGACAGAGCTTAGGAAATACAAGAGCAGCAGAGCTTGAACTGGAAGGTGGGATGAAGCTCTCCTTCACCCTTTCTTTGATTTTCTTCCAAGGCTTCCCAGAAGCAGGAGACAGTAGTGGCTACATCAAGCAGGCTCAGTTTGGTTCCAAGCCCTCTGCCAAGAGGGCATCTAGTCCACATTCTAGGAGTGCCTGGGATTGGTTTCTGATGTGACCTTGGGCCAGGGATAGAAATTCATGGAGCGTTGCTCTCCTCCTCGAAAAGAAATCCTACTGACTTCAAATGGTCATGGGAAGGAAGGGATGAAGGAGACAAGAAACATGAGGCCCTCAGCAACATCCGGGGCCCAAAAGGAGGTCCTCAGAGGATGTCAACTGCATCTGAAGGGGGGCAGGGACATTTCGAGGTTTGGTGTCTCTGGCTGTTGCCCCTTAAAAGTAGGGCTGAGCTTTGGTGTTTGCCTTAAATGGCTATAGTATAATGTTCTGGGCCCATTCTGAGCAGTGCTTGGTAAACCATACAGAGCCCCTGGGCCAAATCTGGCTCCCTGCCTGTTTCGTAAGCAAAATTTTATGGGAACTCAGCTGGGCTCATGTGTTGACATCTTGTCTCTGGCTGTTTTGAGCTTTCGTGGCAGAGTTGAAGCGTTGTAGCAGAGACCTGGAAAACTGAAAATACTATCTACCCTTTACAAAATCAGTTTTGTCACCTAAGGCTCTAGAGAATGGATTGTCATTCCATTCTCTAGAATGGAATTCTCTAGAATGGAATGTCAAGATTTCTCAAATCCCTTTTTACTTGGGAACTACTATTTATCAAATTATATTCAACCCCCACCAGATTCATATGTTGAAGCCCAAACCCCCGATGTGATGGTATCTGGAGACGGGGCTTTTGGGAGATAATGGGGTTCCCCTGAGGTCACGAAGGTGGAACCTTATGATGGGATTAGTGCCCTCGTAGGAAGAGGTCTCAGACAGTTAGCACTCTCTCTCAGGAAGCATGGGCATGTGTCTCCTCTCTCTTTCATACACACATCCCCAGCCCCAATCATGTGAGGACATGGTGAGAAGCCAGAAAGAGACCTCTCTAGAACCTGACCACACTGGCACTTGAATCTCGCACGTCAGGCTTCCAGAATTCGGAATAACTGAATTTCTGTGGTAAAGCTGCCAGCTCATAGTATATTGTGACAGCAGCCCGAGCAGACAAGCAGGAACTTGAGAAAGTTTTCACATCCCCAGAAAGAACTATCTCCTGCGTCTGACATCATGCCCAGGCCATTCTGTAAGTGTGTGTGATTGTGAACACTGCTGGGGGTGGCCGTTCTGTTCGCACAGAGATGTCTTCCCACGCCTGCCCCTCAGGCTTTCATAGTTCCAAACCAACCAATACATTTGGAAGCAGCAATGATTTTATAGACTTTATAATGTGTGGGGCTTTCTACCAAAAGCCAGAGTCTTTCACTGTGAGTCCCCTCTAACTTCTTGTTGCTTATCTCAGTAACATCTCTTGGCCTATACCAAGGTGCATATAAGTATGGTGAGTGTGTTTTCAAATGAAAAGTTGGGGTGTGGGATGCCTGGGTGGCTCAGGTCATGATCTTGAGGTCCTGGGATCAAGCCCCGCATCAGGCTCCTTGCTCAGTGGGAGCCTGCTTTTCCTTCTGCTTTCTGCTCCCTCTGCTTGTGCTCTCTAACAGAAAAATAAATAAAATCTTTAAAAGAAAAAGGTGGGATGCAAATTGAGTAAATAACATGCAGGCGTCTTGGAATCAGGAAGCTCTGGGAAATATGGATTGTAGGTTTCTCTCTCTCTCTCTCTCTCTCAATATATACATGCACATAAATACACACACACACACACTGATGTATATATTCCATGAATCAGAGAGAGCATGGCCTGCCAGAAGGTGGTCCACAGGAGGGACTTTTTTTTTTTTTTTTTAAGATTTATTTATTTGAGAGACAGAGAGACAGAGAGAGCACAAGCAGGGGGAGAGGCAGAGGGAGACGGAGAAGTAGACTCCCTGCTGAGCTGGGAGCCTGACATGGGGCTCCATCCCAGGATCTGGAGACCATGACCTGAGCTGAAGGCAGATGCTTAACCATCTGAGGCACCCAGGTGCCCCCAAAGGAAGGATATTTAACTGTTTAACAAAATACACTGGTCCGTTGAGACAAATTCTTCCCTCAGACAAAGGAAAAAAGCGCGCTCAGTTACCACTAGTCAATACTTTGCTTTCCAAGTGAACTCCAGAATGCAATTTCCCTACCTTTAAGCAAATTGTTGGGACTTTTCCAGACCACTCTGCCCCTGCATAGCTCTGTGCTTTCAATGAGCAGAATTCGGGATGGGACCAGATGGCAGGTTAAGCATTGCATAAGGAATTGTTCTGGGTATGAATAAGTACCTACTTAGTGTGTAAGTAGGTTATTAGTGATCTGAAGTGACAAAATGCGAAACAGTACGCAACAGCCATTTGGCGCAGCTGTGTCAGTCTAGACTCTGCTTGCTAAGAGACCAACAGTCCAACACGTTTCAACAGTTAGCAAGCGGCAAATGCCAACTTTGCCTTCTCGGCGCTTGCCTCTTTTAAGGTAAGAACAACAATGTAAAATTTACAAAGTCCCCAAATCCGGCATTATGATGTTTGATCTTTACCGTGACCCTCTGAGGGGGAATCAGTTGCCCCGGAAAGGTGATTCCCCCTCCACCATGCCCCCAAGGCTGAGGACTTGACCTCTTGCATGCGGGTTCTGAGCCCAGTTTCCAAGCACACAGCTCCAAGCAGCTGATGACTGGTGGGCATGGTCTCTCTAGCAAGGACTTTGGGATCAGATGGACTGGGGTGAACCCCCAGCTGTGTACCATAGCCTAATAACTAACATAACCTGGGCCAAACTCCCCATCGGTAAGCAGCCATGACACCCACGGGCCCTACGTCAGAGGGCCCATCATAAAGTTGAAGTACAGTACCGCAAGTCAAGCACCTCATCCAGAGCAGATACTTCACAGAGCAGACCCTCGCCTGTCCCCCTCCCCCGGTCCTACCTGGGAGGTCCCTGGCTGGGCCAAGGCTCTGCTCCCAAGTTTGCTGGGAAGTAGGCAGCTCGTGATCTGCTGTGGAGGGCCTCCCGCCTGAGCTGGTGTCGTCTATGGCGCAGTTGGTCTTCCTCTGTAGGCTGGTGAACAGTCCTGCTACCTCTGGACCCCCACCCTCCCAGTTTAAAGTCTGTTTCCTCCTTGCAAACTGTGGTACTCACATGGGTAACTGTTTTCTGCTTTTCTTTTCTTTTTTTTTTTAATGATTTTATTTATTTGAGAGAGAGAGAGAGAACCCTAACAAGAGTGTGAGCTTGACAAGGTGGGTGGGTGGGGAGAGCTACAGAGCTGGGGAGGGGCAGAAGGAGAGGGAGAGGCAGGCTGGGGGATGGATCTCAGAGCCCTGGGATCACGACCTGAGCCACGGAGGGTAGACACTTAGTCCACTGAGCCACGCAGTCGCCCCTCCTGCTTTTCTTAAGCTCCTTCCTTCTACTCACACAAGATTTCTCCTATTATCTCAGGCCTGGCTTTGGTGATGTTATTTGAGAAGGAGAATATTCTAGGTGAATGACTCTTTCCAGATATCAGGAGCTTATTCCTTTGGCTACATTAGCCTTGGGGAAAAAATTACCCATTTTCAACGGAAAATTTTCTAAAATGTACTGCACACATGTCCCTGTCTTGTGGGAGAGCACATGCTTCTCTGGGCCCCTCGGGTGGGTCACTATGAGGAATAGCTCTTGTTCCCTGTATCCAGGCGATGGGAGGTGGGCAGGGGTCTTGGGGGTGCGGCCCCGAGTGGGCCCTGTGTCCAGAAGGCCCAGCACAGACAGCTGTGGCTCTGTGGCCTTCCTCTGCCCATCTGCCCTCACGCAGCATTTGGCAGGTATCATGTCCTCCACCCTGGACAGCCCGCCTCTGCTCTTTCCAGTCCCTTGAGCCATCACCCAGGAAGAAGTAACATTTCCCGGTGATGCCGAAGATCCAGGCTTGTTAAGTCAGAAAAGTTGAGTTTAGACATCATTCCAATTGAAAACCTACTTCAAAGGCTCCATATCTCTCTGGGGAGCCAAACATCTAGAAAATGGACCTTCCTGATAGTGATTTTCCTGCCAGCCAAAAAGCCTTCCATTAAAACAACAACAAAAAACAACCCTTTTAGTCTCTCTCTCTCTCTCTCTCACACACACACACACACACACAGAACTGTATTCTCAAGCACGTGTGTCCCTCCCCCAGCTTCGATAATTATTAATATTTCACCAATCTTGTTCCATCTCTCTGGTCCCTCCACCCTTTTTCTGGTTTTGTTTTTGCTGGAATGTTTTAAAGCAAATCTCAGGTTTCCCATAATTCTACCCATAAATATTTCAGTATGAGTCTCTAACAAGATAAAGACATTTTAAAAACATAATCATAATGCCTTGATTATACCTAACAAAATTCATAATATTACAGAGGCCCAGAATCCAGCTGTATCTCAGCTGGCCATGAATAAATGTGGTCTTTGTGGTCTTTTTGTATTAGATTTACTAAGGTCTTTTTAGGACAATCAGCAAAAACTTCTATTTTGACATAATTTCAAACTCACAGGAGGTTTGCAAGAACAGCATGAAGAATTCCCATTTACTTTTTATCCATATACCCCAAATGTTTACATTTTACTGTATTGGATCCATCCTTCTCTATCTGTAATTTTTTCCCCCTGAATCGTTAGTACGTTGCAGATATGATCTCTCGTTAGCCCTAAAAATTCTCTTACGTAACTGTAATACAACTACCAAACTGGGGAAATGAACGTGTATGTAGGGCTATTACGTAACCTACAGACATTATTGAGATTTTTTCCAGTTGACTCCTTGACATCCCTTAGAACAAAGAAAACCTTGGACTGCGGAAGTTGTCACATCTCTTCCGTTTTCTGACATCTGGAAAAGTTCCTAGATCTTTCTTTGGGTTTTGTAACATTGCTATCTTTGGCAAATTCCGGTCAGCTATTTTGTAGGATGCCCTCAACTCAGGATTATCTGATATTTCCTCTTGATTCAATTCACATTGTGCTTTCTTTGTGGGAAGACCACAGAAGGGATGTTTTGTCCTTCCCAGGTCATTGTAGCAGGGGGCATATGATGTCCTTTTGTCCCATTGTCCCCAGGTTTCTCTACCACACGGGTCCTGTCTTTCCCTTTGTAATCAGTAGTTTGTGAGAAGGTACTTTAAGACTATGCAAATATCTAGTTGCTTCTCAAACTCCTCCCTCCCCAGTTTTAGTACTCATTGGTGATTCTTGCCTGAAACCATTATACGGTGGTGGCCAAATGGTATATTGTTCCTTTTATGTTTATTAGTGGGATTTCTACTGGGAAAGAAAGGATTTTCCCCCTTCCCCATTTATTTATATCAATATAAGCCCTTGACTATTATTTTTTAAATAGGTTATGATCCTGTGATCATAACCTATTGATTATGTTATGTTATTGATTATGTTAATATGATCCTATTGATTTTGTTATTTCTTTTGATGCTCAGATTCTCCAAGATTGAACCAGTGGGAGCCCCTTTAAGCTGGACTCTTTGTCCTTTTGATTCTTTTGTTATTTCTTTAGTTTCTGAGATGACTAGATGTTATAGGCTTGTCTTAGCCCTTCCCTGCCCCAGCTCTGAAATCTACTGTTTCTCCAAGGAGCTCTGACCACACACACACACCCTGATCAATTGATCAATAGATCTATCCATCCCTCCATCCGTCCATCTAATACCATGATGAGTCTTACTGTCTTATTATGGTAGATTTGCTAATCTACCTCACAGACTTCATTCTGTTCTTTCCCCTTCCATAACTGTAACTGCCTTCTCATACAGTGAGGAACTTGTTCCCCACTTTTTACAATATATTTACTTATATACCCTTAATCCTCAAATGTTCAGAAAGTCGTTTCAGAATTGTTTACCAACACCATTGTGGGAAGGAAACCTACTAACTACAGTTAAATATTTGTTTATAATTTTTTGTTCGTTTGTTTGGTTTTGGGCTTAGCCTAAAGACCGAGCAGTGTAAATACTATGTTCAGATGTTACTGGGGTTTTTTCCCCTGGGTAATTAGATTATTCAAAACTGTTCTGTTACAATACTGTTCTGTTAATCTGTTTCTGTTTGAATTGTATCTCGGAGCGTTCCCTATCCTTATTTATACTGTATTTATTTTCTTTATTTTCAGTATATGAGTCATTAACATGATTCCCCAAACCAGAACTGTCCAAAAAGTTATGCTCAGAGCAATGTCAGTCCCCCACCCTCCACAATTTTTCTAACCTCGCTACGTCATTCCCACCAATGCCCTGTAGGTAAGCAATGCCAAAAGTCCCTGGTTTATCCTTCTGGTGTTTCATATTGCACAAATAAACAGATAAATGCATATTTCCGTATTTCCCCTCATCTGTTACACAAAAGATAAAATACTAAGCATACTACAGATTCTCCTTTGCACCATCAAAAAATATGTGAAGGCACCTATGGCTCTTTCAGTTTTCTCATTTTCTTGCCATTTCCTATTTTTCCCTGACTCCCTGTGACTTAGAGGACTCATGGAATCCTAAATTCACTGAGCTGAAACTGTGTAACAACACAACACAATGTTTTTAAAACACTGGTTTTTAAAAGTGACCTGCGCTCTGCTAGACAAGCTCTCTCAACCAGAAATCCGAGAAGAAGCCCCAGACCCAGCACGTTGGAAGAGGCCGCACCCAAACTCGAGATCTGTGTTCAAGCACCATTGGTCTCTGAACCAGCCGGCCTCCCCTATGAATAGAGCTGGGTGCCCAGGAACAAAATAGCCAGGGTCTGGAACAAACATCTTCATGGATTTTTGGAGGTTTCCAGATTTAAGAGAAAAATCAGATAGTCTTTCTACACAAGGATGCCACTGTCACTTGACTATACCTTGCTTGGTTTGCCGACAGCCCTGTCCTCCTGAGCATGGTTCCTGGGAGAAGGAGGTCTCTGGGATCTGTGCTTTCCTGGCAGGTAACAGGATGCACCTGCTCAGCACTCCAGCCCGCGAGACACACAGCACAGCTGTTTTTTCTCAGCTTGCATCAGCCAGATTTAGCAGGGAGGGAGGGGGAGGGGGAAAGAGGAAAGAATGGTTCCACACCTGTCCGTGCACTTTTCAGTTTCTTCTCCCAGGGGCTCATAAGCAATGGAAAGGACTTGAGTGGAATTTATTTCAGTTCTTTGCGGCTTAGCAGGTGGCCCTTGATTGCTCTTATAGATAAGTCTGCCTGCATCCAATTCGGGATGGACCCAGAAGCAGAGAACCCAAAAGAGGCAATTAACACAAGCCATCCCCACCCTCTACCCTCCTGTCCCAAGCTTTGTCTTGATTCAAAAGACCTGGGTAATATATTTTTGGAATGTACGTGTAACTCACCCTTGGTAAGACCAGACCAATTCAGAACAGGGCTCTCTCCTGCTCAGATTACAGAACAATTTTCTGCCCAAGAGTCTGGGTGTGAACAATGAGCCATAGAGAATCTGCTTCTCTGATCATCTCAAGAAGCAAACAGAGGCTGGGAAGTGCCCAGGCCTCCTCTGATTCCCTGCCACCCCTGCAGGAATTGTCCTTCAGCTCAAGAGACCAGGAAAGCCCCTTGGTGGGAATTCCAGATTCAGCCAGAGCACCACAGAGCCCTGCAAGGATCCAGCCAGGGATTGTGGTGATTGTAAATTCCGCAGGTCTCCTGTGAGCCTGGGCATTCCAGACCTTGTCTCAGCCCCCAAGACCTCCCAGAGTCGCCATGTCACAGGAAATAAGAGAATGTTCTTTCACAGACACACCAGGCCACCAGCATCAAGGGATGTCCTGTCTCAGTGATGACAACCCATAAGCAGTCCTTACTCTTTTTTTTTTAAAGATTTTATTTATTTATTTGACAGAGAGAGATCACAAGTAGGCAGAGAGGCAGGCAGAGAGAGTGAGAGGGAAGCAGGCTCCCTGCCGAGCAGAGAGCCCAATGCGGGACTCGATCCCAGGACCCTGAGATCATGACCTGAGCTGAAGGCAGCGGCTTAAACCACTGAGCCACCCAGGCGCCCCAGCAGTCCTTACTCTTGAGGAGAACTTTTGTTTTTTTGCTGCTCTAGAGACTGGTGGATGTGGTATAGAAATCAGTGAATGCAGAGCACCTGGCAGGCTCAGTCGATTAAGTGTCTGCCTTTGGCTTAGGTCATGATGCCGGGGTCCTAGGATGGAATCCTGCATTAGGCTCCCCGCTCAGCAGAGAGCCTGCTTCTCCCTCTCCCTCTGCCTGCTGCTCCCCCTGCTTGCACTCTCTCTCTCTGTCAAATAAATAAGTAAAATCTTAAAAAAAAAAAGAAAAGAAAAAGAAATCAACGAATTTAGAGTTAGAACTTCTGCCTCTAGTTTAGGTCCATTTACAAAGACGACTCTCAATTTCAAAAAGGGGACATGATAATAAGATTAGCTAGCTTACAAGGTTTCAGCATGTGCCGAGAAAAATAATTGATGAGTTTGATTAATGAGTACTTAATGATTAATGAGTGTTTCAGGAACTATAAAATTTCTTTAATAAAGACTTCTGCTTCTATAAAGCAAACAGTCACATTCTGTCTGTTGCAATGGGGCAGACAGTGGCAGCAAACCCAGCAAAGACCACCAATATACCTTCAGGTCTTTATCGAGCCCCTACCTGTGTCTGGCACAGAAAATGTGTAGAATGAGGTCAGTGCCTCTCAGGAATTTCACAGTTGGGAAGAAGTACCTTAGGAAGAGTACCCAGTGTGACGTGGGCTAGTCAGAGAAATCTTTATGGAGGATGCGGTGTGCAAACTACACCCTTATGGGGAAACCGGGATGGGGAGAGGACAAGAGGAAAAGGGGAGATCATTGCAAGCATTCGGCATCATTTTCTGGGTAAATCGAGATAGGTTCATCCGTATTATTTCTTAGCTGTAGTATTAGTTCTTTCTCAGAGATAGCTTTTCATTTCATTTACAAGCCATCGTCTTTAAAGATGTCTAGCAGTAGTAGGGGAGATTGGAGGGGGCCATACACAGCCCTGCCCAGAGTGAACTTGGCTCTGGAAGCCAGAGTCAGCCAGTATAGGGATGGGAAGCTGTTGCTTCGGGACTGTAGAGGAATTTATGCGTTGGGGACCACAGAGAAGACTGGGAGGAGGGTTAGAAGAATCTCATGTTCCTGTGTCAGAACTCATTGGCTTCCTCACTGTGGAAAGTGAACACTTTGGAAGCTGCTCAGTAACGTGTCTCATGGGCAGGATGTGAATGCTTTGGAGCTCAAGGAAGACCGCCCAAATGAGAATGAACACTTTGCAGGTGCTTTTATTTTGGGGCTATGCTTTGGGTTCCACAGGCGTGTCCATGGAAGCCATTCTGAAACTCTTTGGAGAATACTTCTTTAAATTCTGTAAGATGTCTGGCTACGACAGGATGTTACGGACACTGGGCGGAAACCTCACGGAGTTTATTGAAAACCTTGATGCCCTCCACAGTTATCTCGCGCTGTCTTATCGGGTAAGATTATCTGAGGCCAGTCTTGGTGGCTCTAAGTGGAAGCAAATGCCTGAGACAGTCCTCAGTCATTGTCGCCCTTCTCCCAGGAGGGGTACAGGTGCAGGGGCGGGCAGAATCCTTGGCAAACGGTGTCTGGAAGGATGGGACAATGAATGCCTGTTGGCCACTTTGATGAGCTGGCTGGCAGCAGTTGAAGCTGAAGAGGTCACCTTGGTGACAGAGGCCAGCTTCTTCCAACAGTCGCTGGTGTGGCTTTGGAATGAAATCTGGAAGACTGATCCCAACGGGAACAAAGGCTGGGAAACAATCAGGTTTCAGTGGATTTGCAAGATCACTCCTCAGGTTTCCTGGCCTGGATGGAGCTGATAAATAGCTTCTGCAGCCAGATTCATTTTCTCACGTATCAGAAGGAAGGGCTTGACAGGGCCCAGAGCCAGAGTCGGAAACCATCCCGCGTTGAGAAACTAATGTCCCTATTGGGATCTATTCTTCTGGAGTTCTTCCCTTGGTTTTCTCGCTTGTAGGTATGGTTGGAAATTCAAACACCTAGACCTCCTTTCCTTTTTTAAGAAAAGAAAATGCTCCATTAAATAGGCAAAATGGTACTTAGATGTTTTTTTAATAATAGCTTATTTTATATAAAATTATTTATATATTTTTTAGGACTCTTGATAGTTGACCAAGCTCTTTCTTCCCTATTTTTATATTTAATGCTCATAACTGCCCTTGAAGGGTTGTCATAGGGATAAAATGGGAATATCTAAGCTAAATGCCCCCTCAACCATAAGGCACCCTTCTGCATGTTCAATGGGAAAATGATTATTTTCTCTGTTGTTCACATAAAGAATAAGGAGCTTGGAAGCCTTAACTGACTTCAAGTGGGATGAGTAGGTGGGCTGTCCTGTTGCTATCTTGTGAACTACTCAAGGACAGAGCGAACAGAAGGAGCTCTGACTATGGGGGCATATGGGCCTACCACACTGTCTGACCAGCTGACTAGCTGTGTGGTACCCTCAGTGGACCTCTGGCTTCTCACTTATTCACTTAGTAAGTATGGATTGAGCATCTACTCGGTGCCAAGCTCTTTTCGTAGGCATTGGGCAAACACAGAGGAAAAAAGGAATGAATAAATAGTAAAAAAAAAAAAAAAAAAAAAAGTCCACGCTCATATTATTGTGTGAATTATAAGAGAGCACATGCGGAAGTCCCCCGCATCGTGCTCAGTCTAGAAAAGGCATTTCACAAATAATAATAGCTTCCTTCTTTTGCCTTTTCTCTCTGTTCCATATGGCCAGTTAAAAAAATGGTAATAATTCATATGGCAACTTCCTTTAAAATTTCTTAGCTAAAGCACTGCAATTAGGATGCAAAGAAATACAGTTGGGTCCCTTCAATAATGTCCCATATTTTAATATAGCATCTTTCACCTGCAAATTTGGCTAATATCTCAAATCACAGTTCTGGAGAATGTTAATGTTCTCCCATTCATTCATTAAACAAACAAACAAACAAAATTATGGAACATCTTTTATGCTCCAGATACCGTGCCCACCATTTACTCCCGCTTTAATGAGTAAGGGTGGGTGGAACTGAGGGTCTGAAGTCCCAGCCCGTTGTTTGTACACCCAACTCCTAATAATACCTTTCCTCTGGGGTAGCCATCTGTCATTCTTCACGTGCCTAAACTAATGCTAAAGAATAGAACTTCTCAGGGGTGCCTAGGTGGCTCAGTCAGTTAAGTGTCTGACTCTTGGTTTCAGCTCAGGTTATGATCTCAGGGTCGTGAGATCGAGCCCCACGTCAGGCTCTGTGCTCAGTGGGAAGTCTGCTTGAGATTCTCTCTCTCCCTCTGCCTGTGCCTCTCACCCTTTCTCTCTCTCTTTCTCTCTCTCTCTCTCAAAATAAATATATAAAATCTTAAAAGAATAGAACTTCTCAGGATGTACGTGAGGGTATTTTGCACATGATGACATAAATATGTAAATGTTTTAATATGCAAGTTGTAATTTAACACTGGCAGCGATACCTGATAGCTATTAAGCTTTATACTGCGCAGAACATTCTAGATTGTCTCTCTAGGCACAATTAAAATAAGATAATGCTGACTTTTCTTTATATCTGCCTCTAGTCATCTGTCAAAGCCTTAAGGCATACATTTCTGATTATAGTTGTGCCTTTAATCTTGTTTTTTTTGTTTTTTTTTTTTAGCTAACTTTCATTGGGTGCTAATTATGAGGCAGACGTTGGGCTAAGTAATTTATAATCATTGAATTATCCTCCTTACACCCCTAAGATTAGATATTCTTATTTTTTTTCATGATATATATGAGAAAACAGGTCCAGAAAGGTCAAATAATTGCTCCAGTTGCCAGGTCATGGTGGCTGAGCCGGGACACAACCCCACATAAGCCTGTCTCCCGAAGATCATGCTCTGTCTGCTTCCCATTGTTTTCCCTTTGCCCTGATTCTCCACATCCATAAAACTCTATTTTAATCAAAAAAAACAAAAGTATAATCTTACTATTCAGAGAGTTGGATAGAATCAAAAGCACAGACTTTGAGCAGCGTCTCTGGAAAGTGGCTTAGGCTGGGGGTGAGAACTGAAGGTGCAGGTGGTAGCAAGAGGCTGTGAATTTTCCTTCTAGCCCTTCCGGACTCTGTTATTTTTTTCACTATGCAGGGCTTGCGCAAAGTTTTTTAAATAACTTTCAATTTCCTATTTTATTACATGCTTTTTATATGTGTTGCCTCAAATCCTCTTTATATATACATATATATATTTATTTAATATTCTTAAATTTTTAAAAAAATTCTTTTTAAGTTCTTTAAAAAATTTTAATTCTTTAATTTCTATATTTAATTAAATTCTTAAAAATTATATATGTGTGTATATATATGTATAAAAATTTTTAAAGGTTTTTTATTTATTTATTTGACAGAGAGAGAGAGATCACAAGTAGACAGAGAGGCAGGTGGGGTGGGGGGGGCGGGAAGCAGGCTTCCCGCTGAGTGGAGAACCCGATGTGGGGCTTGATCCCAGGACCCTGAGATCATGACCTGAGCCGAAGGCAGTGGCTTAACCCACTGAGCCACCCAGGTACCCCTATATGTATAAAATTTTTTAAAAGAAACTCATTTTAACTAGAAACCCTCCCACCATAGAAGAAAGCGAATATCATGGTAGGAACCCACGTCACTAAGTCTCCTTCCTCACTTGGACCACAGGCTGTAAGCCTGGGTGTTGAGCTGTCTACTAATCAAGGTGGGGTGGGGGGAGGCTGTTTCTTTTCAGGGACTCCCCCAGGCAACGTCTCCATCTTTATTTCTTGACATACATCTACCATGAGGTGGTGCATACTTGAATGCCAACATTTGTTCCCAGAGAAAGATGATCTCTTAACGATGTATCTTGATTTTCCAAATGTGCAATGTTACACCGCAGACAGCATTTTACTTCCAGGATGAGAAATGAACTCTTCTCCAAGTCGCTCTGAGCGCCTGATCTTTGGGAGGGTGGAGACGCCCATGGTCACCTGCTCACAGGCTAAGCGGCTGGCCCGCCCTGGAGTGTGGCTAGAAGCAGCGTGCGGGGTGGGAAGGCTCACCGGGGTCCATATTTGTTGCACCCTTACTTCAGCCTTGACTCCACTGAGCTTGTTTCTTCCTCTTTAAAAGAGAGCTAATACTTGCCATATAGAGTGGGTTGAGGAATTAGCGATAATATCAAATTCCTGACATGTAGGGGCCAAAACCATGGTGGATTTGATATGATTGGAGAGGGGCTGGAGATACAGCTTTCTGTGTTGTCATGGGTAAGTACTATTGTGCACAAAACCTCAAAAGTATAATTTAAACAACTTGGGTTCACTGGGAGAAACATGTCATGTCTTTTGAATAGGAGATGAACGCACCATCGTTCCGCGTGGAGAAAGCAGCAGATGGGAAAATGCTTCTCCATTACTACTCTGATAGGAGTGGTCTGTGCCACATCGTTCCAGGTATGGGAACAGCCTCACCAGCCCCACAGTTACGATGTCTCTGGAGTTCTCCTCACAGGCTCTCCAGGATGGCTAATAGCTCACCCAGCTCTTCCATAATCTGATTCTTTGTCATCTTGATCCATTACTCCCAAAGCCTTTGGGCCATGAAAATAAGTTCCCAAGGTGTCAAAAGAAGGAACGTTTCCACTTTTTATTTTAACATTTTGAACTACGTGTTTACATAGTTATGATGATTCTGTGTATATTATTTTGTATCAACGTTTCTTTGTGTATTCAGCATTATGGAGAAAAAGCATCCTTCCATGTTTTCACATGGTCCTTTAAACCCATTTTCAACTGCTGAATGATAATCCATATTGTAAATAATGAGTCCCCTGTTGTTGAATTTTTAGTTGAGACTACTCTTTTGTTATTGCTTTGGTGAACATGTTCATGCACGATTTTCCCATGCTTATATTATAACTCCAGGATAGATTTCCAGAGCACCTCTTTTTAAAACATGGTCCTTGGGGCGCCTGGGTGGCTCAGTGGGTTAAAGCCTCTGCCTTCGGCTCAGGTCATGATCCCAGGGTTCTGGGATCGAGCCCCGCATCGGGCTCTCTGCTCAGCAGGGAGCCTGCTTCCTCCTCTCTCTCTCTGCCTGCCTCTCTGCCTACTTGAAATCTCTATCTGTCAAATAACTAAATAAAATAAAATCTTTAAAACATGGTCCTTAATGCTTTTATAACTAGATTTTGTTTACATTATTTCTAGAGTTGGTTTAGTGAGTTAAATGCCTTCCTGAAATAAACAAACAAATGAATAGATGTTAACCTAGAAATTAGGGTGGCAGGGCTATATTTGTTATGCAGACATATATAATTTAAACCTCTACCCGGAAGTTATTTTATTTTTAAATTTATTAATCTATCCTCTGCTGCCTGTCTTGATGCAGGGCCTGAGCTTAGTGAACTCTGGGATATTCATCTGAAGTCTAACTTGGTTATGTTATAACTTTTGCCGACAAACCTGCCTCTTGCCATCCCTCACCATAAAGTGTCCTTCTGCTGTAGGTATCATTGAGGCTGTGGCCAAAGACTTCTTTGACACTGATGTGACCATGGATATCCTCGGCATGAGTAAGGAAGAGGAGAGGACAGGAAAGAAGGAGCATGTTGTGTTTCTGGTTGTGCAGAAGTCTCACAGAGAGATGAGAAGGGCAAAACCAAACCGGATACAAGCCAATGAGGACATCCTGAGAGACCAAGAGGTACTGGGTTTGCTATGTCTTCGGGAAGCACAGATCCTCCTAGTGGAAATGCCAGTCTCAGAACAATCGATGTAAAGAACAGAACCAAATGGACCTTCTAATCGTGGATTTAAGGCAGAACTTCTCAGCCTCAACACTATTGACATTTTGGGCCAGATAATTCTTTGTCATGATGGGCTGTCTTGTGCACGTCTAGTAGCATTCCTAGCTCACCTACCAGACGCGAGTAGGACCCTGCTTCCCCACTCCTTAGCTGTGGGAATTAAAAATGTCTCCAGGGCAGTGGTAGGGACAAAATCATTATTGGTTGAGAACGGCTGGGTTAAGAAAACTTGGGTAAACACTGGGAGGTTTTCGGGGATGAACTTCAGCCTGGAACATTTTCACCTCTAAAAACACCAAAATGAAGGCCAGACATTTGGGTTTGTGGCTTGTTTTGCAATCCTTCTAAAATAAATTGACCTTTCAAGCCCTTAGCGCCCACTTCTAGAGCTGGGACCAGTTGGGAGTCTGGAGTCAATTCTTGATCCTGTGATGGCTGCCTCAATTCCAGCTTGTAGCGTGAACGTTTTCTACTTAGGTCCTACAAATATCCACACAGCTATTCAAGCATCCCGATGATTCTGTGTCTCCTGGACCACCCAGTGTTTATGTCTTAGAGCATTCAAAGCCCCCCTCAGAGTCTGTTGGCTATAGAATCTCCAACCATAAGAAGAGAAGATGTTCTTATGTGATTTTCCTGCCAGCCCTCTCGTGAGATTTTTAAGAAGTCCTTGCTGCCTTTGGCAGAGAAACAACAGGAAGATTAACTAGATACAAATCTTAGGGATGAGGAAGTCTTGCTAAGACTGACCTTGCATGGTCTTGCTGTTCCTCTGGTCCCGATTACAGCAAAATGGGGCTTGTATACCTCTAGGCACATGACCAGTCCCATGACCAGACACACGTGCTTCTCTTTTTGTCACCTACAGGCCATGGAGGCGGCTTTCCTTAGGATGAAAGAGAAATATTTGAGTGTCTCTGTTTTTCCTGTGAAGAAATCACACTGGGAAATTGTGAGAAGCATAGTCATGTTTGGAAAAGGTGAGTGGGCTGTTTTCCTGACTGGGCCTCTCGGAGCAGAGTAATGGCTTGGTGCACACAAATGGGTCAAGTCTTCCATGATTATGATGTCACTGATTTCTGCAGAGCTTGGATTTGGAGGCAGGATTTTTAACTTTAAAACTTCAGACGCTAACTTGCCTTCCTTTGTCCCTCTTGTGCTGGGTGACACAGAGACACAGTCTCCCCGATAATCAGGGAAAGCCACTGGAGAGAGGATGGGAATCAGTTCCAGTTGGGGACTGTGTTGAAAGGAAGGAGGATGAGCACTGACACATTCTCAAAAACAATGCATTTTCTACAGCTTCTCAGGCCTTCTGGACGGAGATGCACTTCTGGTCTAGAAGTCTGCAGTTAATAACCATGGTGTCCAGTAGTACAAAGCACACTGGATCAGGAGCCAAGAAAGCAGATTTCTGGCTCTGTCCCTGAGGCGCTGTATGGCCCTGAACAAGGTCCTCCATCTTCAGCATGAAAAATGAAGGTGTCAGGCTCTGAAGTTGCCCTTGTTGACACTGAGCCCATCCCATGATCAGCACTAATGACTGAGCCAGAATGAGAGCACCGCCCCACTGGGAGCCCGGAGCTAGAGCCCTCCCCATCTTGCCCCATAGGTCCTGGTGACATGCATCTGGGAGGAGGTCTGCAGGGCTCAAAAGGCTGCATTCTGAGTCCTTCAAGCCATGGCAAGCGAGTCAAACATGCAATTGACATCCTTTGTCTGGGAGATTTTCATATCAAAAAGGCTCCATTTCGAATCTCTACCCCCTGCCAAATAGGGCTGTTGGTTAAATTTTCATGTGCCACCCAAAACTGTCAGTCTAAAAAGCTCCATGGCAAATGTCCCTGACGCTGGGCCGGGCACACACGCTCTGCTCTGCTAGCTCATTGTCTGGCTGTCACCGTTTCAATGCCGGCTCTGTTTGCATGGCGAGACATACTCAATTGGCCCAGAAACTCTTCAGCATCGGGCAGAAACTTGGCAGGGGGTAGGGGGGTGCTTCTCAACCTGGTAGCAAGTTTTCTGTTTGTTTTAATTTGGAAGAATTGCTGTGGCCATCTGGAGACGCTAAGGGAGCCTGTGATAGAGAGTGGGGACTGCTCTTTGCCCATGAACATTTAAGACGCTATCCCGAGCGAGCTCTGCTCTGTGCCAGGTTGGTGGCGTGAGCTGCCTGTGAGCAGGACTCTCTTTTTCTACACCCAGGGCATCTCGTGAATACCTTCGTGCCAGTTTATCCTGAGCAGCTCTGGATTGAACAGAAGACATTCTGCAATGCTTTTCCTTTCCACATTGTGTTTGATGAATCAGTAAGAGGCCCCTTCCTTCTGTCACTTGGATTAGGGATAAGCTGGGAAGGAAATATGTTATATAGTCTTTCATGGCTGGTGGGGACTTTCAAGTCCCTGAGGAGTCCCCAGGGTTTGGGAGACTAGGATTTAGCCTGGTGTGACCGACCATTGACTTCTTTTTCATTCTGGCGTCCTCCAGAAACCAGAGTGCAGGATCTTCTCCATATGTGTGGGTTGGGGACAGCACCAAGGAGACTACACTAGGGAGTGCATGGGGGAAAGTTCGTTGTTAGAGAAAAAAGACATGACACCAAAGTTCACGACACCGAGAGATGAAAGAACATAGTAATGACAGGGTGAAACTTTAGATTGAGTCCTTGCCATCCTTGTGGCCATTGTGGAAGGCTCAATCCCACCAAGCTTCTCTTTCTACAGCTTGAAAGCAGGGGACAGGTCTGTGCCAACTCATGCCACTGTTTTGTGGGAGCTGGAAGGGTGACCATTAATGGAAAGTGTTTGGTTGTTGTCAATTTCCTTGGCTAAAATTATGTCAACTGAATTGATTACAAGCTCATTTAAAGGGCAATGTGCAAAATAAATTTGGTCAAAAATATCAGTTAAAATGCTTTCAGGTAGTTGTGATTTTCTTTGATATTTATTTGAATGCAGAGACCTGTTGGAATCATCCCCTCCAGTGGACTGCTGGATAAGGGTTCTATGAAATTTACTCATTTGAGGGTCTTCTCTGCTTGCAAAGAATCGATCTAACTGAGGAAATCAAACACTCCTATAAGAAACAACTAGGGAATGATAAAGCAATATACTTTGGCATTTCCCCGGTGCTATGAGGATATTATAATTGCTACTATGAATGTTTTAAATCCTGATGTATTTGAAAACTCCTTTTTCTTTTTAAGAATCACAGAAAATTTAATGATAGTTATTCTACAATGTTAAGTCAATTTCTGTAGCCTAACAGACAGCCCGGGGTTAGTGATGTTAAACATTATGGGCAGCTTATGTAGACATTGGACATTTTATGTACAGGAGACTCATTTTGCTTCTTCCTTCTGTGTCTCCCTGGAGGCAGCAGGGGAAGATATCTCCTCACGTCTGTGATGGACTCCTTCACCTGGGGCCTGGGTGTCAGATCTAAGCTACCAAATTTGCTAGTTTCTTTATTACTGAATTCTAAAGGGAGGGAAGGCAGAGAGAGTCAAAGACAGGGAGAGACAGAAAGAGACAGAAACAGAGAAATCCCACAGAGTTAGGGAAGAACTGTTAACCCAGTTGAGACTTTGAACATCTGTTTCTTGTTAGTAAGAAATATGCTTCTGAGCACCCTATACTATCCTTTCCTCTTTCAGAGATTAGCTGCAGATTTGATTTTTAAAATAATATTTATTACTTCTACGGTATCTATTCCGTTAGTGACCCCTTCTCCTCCTTAGTGAGTCAGAGAGGATGCAGAGTGGTATTTCCAAGGGGAAGTGCATGGTGCAGGTTGCTTTCTGTTTCCTGGTCTTACATCTGTCCTCTGTGGATAGCTGAGGGTCAAGCAAGCTGGAGTGAATATTCAGAAGTATGTCCCGGGACTCCAAACCCAGAAGATTCGATTAGATGAGTATTTCTCCATCATTCATCCCCAAGTTACCTTCAACATTTTCAGCATCTGCAAATTTATCAACAGTCAATTTGTCCTGAAGGCACGAAGAGAAAGGATGCCTGAGGCATGGAAAAGTCAGCCCGCACTCAAACTCCGAGGTAAGGAACTCACCCCTCCACCCCCCATCATCGCTCTCTGCCATCTGGGCCATTGCGCAGACAGGCACCAGGCAGAGTTTTTTGGTTTTCTCAAAAAAGTTGCATAGAAAGCAGAAGGCTGCCATGGGAGAGTTGGTGTGAAGCTTTAAAGCCCCAGGGGACCCAAGCGGTGGTGCTGGGGTGGTACATGAGGAACTGATTCAGGAAAGAATTAAGGCAGAAGTTGGCGATTGCATGTAGAGGTTGCAAAAAAGAGAGAATATTGAGGCTAATGATTAGCTTTCTTGCTTGGGTAACTGGGTGATAAAACTGGGTAACTTGGGTAACTAGCTGAAAAGACATGCTGTGAACTCCTTGGGGTCAGGGACTTGGCCAGTTTGAGTCACTGCTGACTCCTTAATACCTAGAATAGTATGCCTGCTCATAGCGGGGGAAATAAGCAGATCTGCAGAGGGGACTGAAGGTGAGTTCAGCTGTAACCATGTATAAATACTGGGGAGTAATTTTAAAAAAGCCACTGCTGTTGGGAGTATAAACTGTCACGATCATTTTAGAGGGCATTTTAGCAATATGCATCCAAAAACATTAAAAGTGAGCATATTGTTTGTCTCAGTAATTCAGTTTCTAAGATTACATCCTTAACAGAATAGGCATGATGATACACAATGACTTACCTTAAGCTTGGCCATTGCCATGCTGTTCATAGACTGATAAAAGGGACGTAACATATTCAGTGCTAGCTAGTTGCTTGAATAAAACATGGTATAATCAATGCAGCCAGCAAAAAAAGTATGATGCATATCTGTATTTATGCTATGGAAGGATATATCTATTATAAATTTAAAATGAAAAATTCAGATTCCAAAAAGAAGATGGAAAACCCGTTTTGGGTAATTACCTGAGTGGTGTGATTATGGGCGACTTTTGTTGTTTTCTTTGACTTCTTTCATTTTCTGCAATGCATGCGTACTGCCTTTATAGTGAAAGAATAAACGTATCTCTTTCTAAGGAAATATGCACTTGAGTCCAGGAAGCAGGGTTTCTCTGGAAATTCAGATTCCTCGTCGGCATGATGTAGGGTGCCGCTGTGGGATCCTAAGAGAATACCAAGACAGAACCCTGGGGAACACCAGCATTGAAGGAATGAGCAAAAAAAGACCCTAAAGGGAAAATTGAAAGAAGTCGGGGGAATCTCGGAGACAAAGCAGTGTCAGGGAAGTCTCGGAAGTGAGGTTTCAGGGAAGGGGTTTCTGCATGACACTACCCAACAGCAGGGGGGCTCAGGAGGTGAGGGAGACAGACTTGTGTTGGAGTAAGTGGCTTGGAAGCAGGGTGGGGCCACCTCCAAGTAAAAAGGGGACCAGTGAGACAGGGAAGATGAGTAAGTGGAGACAGGGACAGAGCCCTTAAGAAATGGGGCTGACAGGGAAGGCGCGAGACTGTGCAGGGGATGAAAGGGCGTATTGTGTGGGTGGCGATCTGGTGAGCTGTGTCCCTTGTTGGTGACGTGCTCCGCTGTTGTGTTTTTCTCGGTGACGGGCAGGCCAGATGATCTGGATGGAGGCCGTGGGCTGCATGATATACATGTGCTCCCCGAAGCTTCGCAGCCTGCAGGAGCTGGAGGAACGCGGCATGCACCTCTCCGACATCGCCCCCCACGACACCACCAGGGACCTCATCCTCCTGAACCAGCAGCGACTGGCCGAGATTGAGCTGTCCAACCAGCTGGAGAGGAAGAAGGAGGAGCTGCGGATCCTCTCCAAGCACTTGGCCATAGAAAAGAAGAAAACAGAGACCCTGCTTTATGCCATGCTGCCGGAACACGTGGCCAACCAGCTGAAGGAGGGCAAGAAGGTCGCCGCAGGTAGAGCTTCCCTTCCCTGCAGGGGGACCTCTGCGAGGGAGGTGGTGTGTCCCTGCGGTCAGGGCATAGGCCCTGAACCCGCACGGATCTAGGGCTGGACTGGGGCTCCATCCCTCGTTCGTGACATGGCCTTGGGCTGGTTACATAAGCCATGTGGCCTCAGTTTTCTTCTCCCAACAATAAGAATAATGGAAAGAACACAGTTGTGAAATATGGATTAAATAAAAATGCCCGTCAACTATGCCCACCTATATCACACTCTCTAAGACCTGAAAGTGTGTCCTGAGCCTGGCCTGTCTGTTGGGGATCGTGAATAGAGTTCTGTTCTCGGACCGGGAATAACACACCCGCACCTTACGTAAGTCTTTGGGTGCCTTGAAGGACCAGTCAGGGAGAGCAAGCCGTTTATGGAGGAGAGAATGGCGTGTTTACTCTGAACTCCGTTTCCATCTGGCACGGGTGTGTGTTCTCCCCCAGACGTCCATGGGAAAGCTACTGAATTTCAGGGTGCTGCCCCGTCTTAACCCAAAGGAGTTCACGGTCTTGTGGGTTTGGCAGCTATACGCAGGATCTATTCATGGGGGACAGGGTAACCAAAGGAAAGGAAACTCGTGTGGGTTAAGGAGTCCTGATTGCTCCAGGATCTGGAGTAGACATTTTCATACAGGCCATTTCACTTAATTTTCTGAACGTTTCTGTGAGGGAGGTGTTATTATCCCAAATAGCTTTGTAAATTTATGTTCACCCCAGTTTATGAGTAAGCGAGCTGAAAATCAATCAGAAGTCATCTAACTCCAGAATTCATGCTTTGTCTGTCGCAAAGGTATGGAAACACAGATGCTAGGGAAGTTAGTAATAAGTAGAAGTCGGAGACAAAGACACAGGGTCAGGGGCTATGAGGCTTTACATGAAGCGTCTGACACTTGAGTTAAACCTTGAGATTCTATTTCAGAAAAAAAAAAGAAGACGGAGGATGAGGCATTGCAGGAGAATGGGATGACAGGAGCAAAGTGGGGCAGCATGAACACTGTCTGCAGGGGACCGTCCCTAGAATGTGGGGCGACGTGGCAGATCGGTGCAAGGTGGGGCTGGACACATAGGGCGAGGCTCAGGGGAGGATTCCCTGAGGTTTCTTGTTCTTAGAAGGAAAGTTTCATGATTAGTTTGATGAATATGATTCTGGCTGCAGGGTAGTGAATGCACGAGAGGGAGACAGACAGAAAGCCCATCCCAATGCAGGTGAGCGATGGTAAACGCCTGAATTAAGACCCCACAAATGGGAAGCAGGATTTTCACGACCAAGAAGACAGGAGAAAGGAAGAAGGAGGGGTCAGGGTAGAATGTGAAGTTTCTAGCATAGAGACACATGGTACATTTACTGTAAGGCCAAACCAGAAAGAAGAGCGGGTTTAAGGGGAGGATGGTAAGGTTGGTTTTAGAGCAGCTGAGTTTAAAATGTCTGTGGGAGGGGTGCCTGGGTGGCTCAGTGGGTTAAGCCTCTGCCTTCGGCTCAGGTCATGATCCCAGGGTCCTGGGATCGAGCCCCACATCGGGCTCTCTGCTCTGCAGGGAGCCTGCTTCCTCCTTTCTCTCTGCCTGCCTCTCTGCCTAGTTGTGATTTCTCTCTGTCAAATAAATAAAATATTAAAAAAATAAAAAATAAAAAAAAATAAAAAAAATAAAATGTCTGTGGGATAGTCCATGTAGCATGACCAGTAGGTAGTTAGGAATTGTAGGGAGAGCTCAATGGAAATTTCCAGGGTAAGCTATCAATCTAGGAGTTGTTGGAGTGTGGGTGGTGATTAATCCCAGATGGTATGAGTTATAAATAAGGCCATCTAGGGACATGAGGTGAGAAGGAAAGAGGGTGAGGCACTGAAGCTTAGGGAACACCTATTATTTGGAGAATCTGAAGAGAGAACCATAGGCCAGAAGCCAAAGGGAAGAGAAAGTTACATGAACAGGAGATTATTACCAGAGGTATAAATAATATAGACAATACCCAGCTGTGTTCAAGGAGTCATGCATTCAGTTATCTAACAAATATTTGAGCATCTACTATGCGCCAGGCCCCGCTCTAGGGACTGGGAATATAGTAGAGACCAGAATGGTCTCTCATCTCATGGAGCTTATAGTCCAATGAGGAAGACAGGCAATGAGCAAATAAACAATCCCATATCATCCCATATGTAAGGCATACGAGCTTGGGGGCAGCAATGAGGCTAAGAGGACAGGGTCTCGAGACTGTTATTTTAAATAGAGTGGTAAATGAAATTCTCATGAGGTGCTTACATGTGAGATATATGTGGATATTTGTGAAAAGAGGGGCCAGGGAGAGAAAGCAACCAGTGCAAGGACCCCACACAGGAGGCACTTGAGAAACCCCAAGGAGGCCAGTGTGGCTGGAGTGGAGTAAACCAGAGAGAGTGCGTGGAGACATGAGGCTGGAGAGGTGGCGGGGACAGAGGGGGCCCCTTATTGGCCACGGTAAACATTTTCTGTCGCAGCGTGATGGAAGTCATGGATGTAAGGCAGAGGAGTTGGGCGTCTGACTTAAGCAGATTGTCTAGCTGCTCTACGGAAATTAGCAGGACTGGAAGCAGCCTGACAAGCTGAGGATATGGTGGTCTTCTCGCCATATGCAGAGAGTGGAACCCACCACCTCGTGGTGACCAGTCTCTGCTGTCGTGGTGGGCAGTACTCCGCTCTGCCCCTGGGTCTCTGCCTCAGCCCACTTGCCAAGGGCTTCTCTGTAAGCCAGGGCTTGCTCAACCTGTTTCTGCCCTCCCATGCCTCTCATCACACCTTACCAGCTGTTGGATGATGCGTATGTCCCCTCCACTGGACTGAGAGCTCCTCAAGGGCTGAGGTCCTGTCTATTTCATGTTACATGATTCTCCCTGCATGAAGACTGGCTTATAGCGGGCACTCGGGGAAGGTCTGCTGGCTGAATGGCATCTGGCTCCTTCTCCCCAAGGCACAGTTAGATTTGGTTTCCAAAGGACACCTGCACCTAGAATTCATAGGATTATTATTCCATATCCTGGGCTGTCACTGACACCTGGTTTATGTTGCAGGGGAATTTAAAACGTGCACGATTCTTTTCAGTGATGTGGTGACATTTACTAACATCTGTGCTGCCTGCCAACCTATCCAGATAGTGAAGATGCTGAATTCCATGTACTCCAAGTTTGACAGACTAACCAGTGTCCACGAGGTCTACAAAGTAAGTGTCTGCAAGCCATGGGGGTGTGCTACCCCCAGGCAGGGCAGGGGCTCCGGACTCAGCCTTCCGGACCCTCCCTGGTCTGCGGTTTGGTGTGGTTGGGAGTGGGGTGAGCAGGTAGAACTAAAAGAGGATTGGAGCTATTTTAGGAATTTTAGTCTTTGCAGAAATCCTTTTAGAATTCTCAGCACTAAAGTGTCTTTCAAGGGCACCCTGTTTTCCCAGGGAATAATTCTACCCCTTGAATTCAGCAAAAAGTCCAATCTAAATACCATATGTCTAATACATAATCATACACGAACCCAGGAGCTTCGTCTTCTCTGGAACTTGTTTCTGCCAGAAGCAGAAAGACCTCTGGGCTCTCTCATGGTTGTTTGTGGAACCATTTTTCTTTTCACCCCTTCCCTCATGCTCCTCATCCTCCTGACAGACAACCACCAGCTGTAATACGGTCCTTCTGTCAATACATGGAAAATGACACAAATACTTAGTCATATGTTTAATGCATTAAGGAGAGGCTCTGAATGCTTCTTTCCCCCTTCCAGGTGGAAACCATAGGCGATGCCTACATGGTGGTGGGGGGCGTACCCGTGCCTGTTGGAAGCCATGCTCAAAGAGTGGCTAACTTTGCCTTGGGAATGAGAATGTCTGCAAAAGAAGTGATGAATCCTGTTACTGGAGAACCCATCCAGGTAGAGAGAAATTGAGTATTTTGCTGAATACCAAGCATCTCACGCACAAAAAAGTAGAATTCTGCTTATTTGTCTGTTCAGATGGTTACTGGGTATGTTACAGCAATTAAAATGGGTAATTTCTCCTACCTCTTGTCTTCTCTTGCACATGTTCTAAGTCATGAGTTATAGTAGGGTTATCATCATCCCAACTTCAACTTCAGAGAAGGCCTTGGAGCTTGGGACTTTCACGTGATTCACTGCAAGCTTCATTGTCTGTAGTGCTGACCTCAACTCTCCATTTACTCTGCAGGGCTCAATCCATCTTGATAGCTGATTTTTTTTTTTTTTTTTTTTTTTTTTTTTTAGTAATTCCAGCTTGTTAATTTAAGCATTCAATTCCACAAGTGTTTCAGGTTTACTGAATAGCCTTCCCACCCCACAGGAAACTGCGTATTCAACATGCCTTCTCGAAGGTTCAGGAGTCAGGCTGAGGGGGGAAAATGCCCTCAGCAGTAGGCTGAGACACCAGATGCCCTGAGATATTTAGAATAGCTTTTCTCCTGCCACGTGGCCCTGAGCGAGACATCTGCTCACCTTTCTCCCAGGAACCTACTCTTCCAAGCACGGAAGTTTGTTCACACTCTAAAAGATGGGTAATTTTGGAGATGAAAAGTAAGCATCCTCTTCTGTCTGCTCAGCAGATCCTAGGGCCCTGAGATCTTTCAGAGCAGTGTTTCTGGGGTTTAAAATGTAATCCCTTCTCTGTTTCTGGCAGTCAGATCTTCAAGATAAGCTACCCAGCCAACTCAGAGTAAATAAGACAACTATAAGATAGAATACAATTTTTCTCAATTACAGACCCTCCATAGGAGATTCTGAAGCCGCACTCCACTCACCCTCGCGATGAGTCCGACATTGGGAAATGCTGCAGGTTCTGGTGGTCATGCCCACTGTAGCCTTCTGAACAAAAGCTGGCTTTAGGTGGTTGCCGGAAGGACTCATCCACAGTACTCGGCCCATGTAAACACACAGATACATCTGTGGAAAAAAAGCCCCAGTAAAAAATCAAGATGGGAGGGAATGAGGGAATGAGATGAGAAAGTCACATAATAGATCCGAGTTTTGGTTAAAGGGCTGTAAATAAAGCCACCGAAGAAAAAAATTATTGAAAATATACTGCTGTGTAAATAGAGTGTGTGTATAGGGTGTGTGTGTGTGTGCGTGCGTATGTGTGTGAGATAGCTACAGAGATGACAGTAATACTACACCAATAAGAATGAAATTAAACAATGCATTCCTGGAAACTCTCCTGGTGGATTTACCAAGAAGAAAACAGGAAAAGATGTTATCAAGTTTAAGATAAGAAGAGGGACCTGGCTAGGCACATCATTGACTCTCCACCGGAAACAACATACCATGTGGGTTTATTTAAGGAAGTAGGGAAAGGACTTGAAACATTTTGTGCTGCCATTTCAATAATTTTAAATTAGGACTCTTCGAGATCTTCTATTATTTCACTCAGATAGCCTTCAGTGTACATGAGGTCGTACTCTGCATGAGGCAGTGGTACTCAGTGCCGGACAGGCTCCTTTTCTTGTAGGAACAGGCAAATTCATCTTTGGGAAGAGAAAGAAGAGAGTGGTCACCCCTGCAGGGAGGGCTGGAGCTTCACTGGGAAGGCGCACAAGATAATCTTGCGAGGTCGTGAAAGTCGGCTGTGTTTGATTTCCGGTGGTGGTTGCAGGGCTCTATGCTCTTGTCAAAACTCCCGGAGCTAACAACTTGAGATCGCTTTTTGTTTGTTTGTTTTATATAAGTTATACCTCAACTTAAAAAGAAAAGCAAGAGTATTTGATGGTCCTGTTTCAGTGAGGTTTTCTCTGTGCAGATCAGAGTGGGCATCCACACGGGACCGGTCTTGGCAGGGGTAGTGGGAGACAAAATGCCACGGTACTGCTTGTTCGGTGACACTGTGAACACAGCTTCTAGGATGGAAAGTCACGGGCTCCCCGACAAAGTGCACCTCAGCCCCACTGCCTACAGGTAGCCCTTCGTGCATTCATGCCTTCCTTTGACTTTCCCTAATTCCAGAACACACAGAGTGCCTAGCCCCCATGGGGCGCAGGTAGTAAAGGAAAGCCATGGTTCTTCTTCCATGCCGCCCTGGCTTACAGAAGATGCTGTGTCAGACAGTAAATATTCCTGAGCCTCTCCTGTACGACACCTTGGCTCCTAAGGAGCTTCTGATCTAAATCAGGGATTGGCAAAGTGTATGGGATTAAAGCAGGAAATAATAAAGTGGGAAGGTTTTTTCCTTCCCACTTTAGGGTGGAAGAGACCTTCGCTGGCTAGTAGGTTGAGGGGAGGATGCAAATGGTGGGAACTGAAGAGAAGGGGAGAGGGGCTGATGTGGCCAGCCCTCAAGGAGGTGGGAAGGGAGCAGAGATCAGGCGCCCTTGCACAAGACACCTCAGCCTCAGAGACTGGGGCAAAAGGGGAGTGTGGCCAGGGGGGTGAGAAGCTGTGGGGTCTTGCCTATAAGCGGCTGCAATTTTAGAGAAGAATCACAAAGGTCACAAAGGAGGAGGCAGAGTCAGCAACCTGAGAGTGAGGAGAGCGGGTGCCAAGTGGGGGAACTAGAGGAGCATGGATAAGGATTGAAATCTCCATGGAACTGGCCAAGGGCAAGGGAAGGTCAGTAAGTGCCGAGAGCTGCCTGAGGCGCCTGTACCTGACTGTGAATTTGATACATGGCTGGTGTGCACTGTTCCGTGGTTTCTCTCCAATACCCGGCAGTGACCAGTAAATAAATGAACAAGCAAACATTTTCCAGTTATCCCATAGCTCTGTCTCTTTTCACGGTCCCCTTCCTATACTCCTCCCTTTGGTTCCTTGGTAGCCAGGAGCCATGGAGAAAGCTTGGGGGGTGAGGATGAGCATGCTGACCACATTGGGTAATGGGGTGCTTGGGGGAGGCTGGAAAGGAGAGAGCTGATTTCCAAGGAGCCTCCTGTTTCAGAACCACGCAGGGCTGGCGTATGCATGGCCAGAGAGGATGTGCAGCTGTGGGTATGGGCAGTGTGTTGGAGGGAGGAAAGGTGGGGTAGAGTCACAGGGTTTGGGTGGGTCCCCTGTGCTCTCATTCTGCCACTTTAGGTTCCCTCCTCTCCCCAGCTGCCTCCCTGCCCCACTTAACCAGCCTGGCCAATGTCCTGTGGTCATCCTCCCCTCCCACAATCCACAGTGTGCCCCACGGCCCAGACTTCTCCTGCATCACCCTCTCCATTGTAGCCAACTCTCAAGTTGCAGGCCTCCGATCTTTGGTAACTGGTGCATATTTTACCCCCTCTGTGCAGCGCTCTGGAAAATCAAGGCTTTGAAATAATTGAGAGGGGTGAAATTGAAGTGAAAGGTAAAGGGAAAATGACCACGTACTTTCTGATCCGGAACCTGCACGCCTCAGAGGATGAGATCATGGGCAGACCTCAAAGCCTGCCTGATCAAAAGGGTGAGCATAAAGGAAAAGCCACCTCTCGGGTTGGATATTTTTTCCACTAACAAGTTGGGATGTGTTCGGTGTGGCCCTTAAGCATGCAGGCTCAGCAAGGGTATTATCCCTCGACATCCCAAGGATCAGAGCAACCAGGATGAACCCTTGCATCCTGGCTAGTCTAATGTTCCTTGAGCTGGGCCGATGGGCCCAGCCTAGTGGGTCCCTCCCGTGTTTGTTTTCCAGCTTCTTTCCTGCCCCAGAAAGGGGCTCTTCCCATCAGCCTCTCCTGCAGCTGGGGGACAATGTTAGAATCTCTCCCTGTTCCCCACCCTCGAATGGGCTTTCCTTACAACCTTCCTCATTTGCTGCTGGCTTCTAAAGCTGGGAAGAAGGATGAGATCTGTGACTCACCCAGCTCCTGGAATGACAGGAGAGGGAATTTAGGTTAAAACACCGGAGCGCTAAGCCAGCCCGGGGATCACCACTAGACTCACTGGACTCACACACAGCAGCAGCTGGAATCCGACGAGGAGGTCCCCAGTAGCTGCCCTCCACCCCAAGTGGCTGGGGCTCCTTACCATCTGCCCTGGTGCTGACCCCAGGGGGAGACCCAGTAGCACCAGGCAAACCTTCCTGAGCCTCCGAAGCAAACTGGAGGAGGAAATGGATTCCTTTAGACAGGAGCTAATCTCTAGCTGATCCAGAGGCCTGCAAAGGAAAATCTTGAAATCCAGAGTTTTCTCGCTGCTAACACATGCAGGATGTCTCTTTGGGACACATGAATCACGGTCACTAGTTCAAAAAGTGAGGCTATACTAGTGAAGAGATGGGTATTGGAAGAACGTTTAGACTTGTTTTCATAGCATTTTTGGTGCATGTTAATATCCCCGTGGGCTGCGCTGGGTTTTGGCCACATTTTAGTGCTAAAGACATTGAGATAGAAAGATGTAAATTAAAAATTAGAAATAACTTTGGCTACCAAAGACCAGAAACCACTCTTAACAGAGTGTTTGGCCTCTGAAATTCTAGGCTCGGGATGCCTCTCCCATGACATCACCTTCTCCCTCTCCACAGGCAGGACGGATAGGAAGGGATGAGCAATTTCTTTGTTGTCAAAACTGGACAATGTAAATGGGGAGAGGTGTTCTACCACCTGATTGTGGGAGAGAGGAGACAGAGCCGGAGGCTTTCACACCAGGACAGGGCAGAATTCTACTCAGAAGGTGCCCTGGGCCCAGACTGGATACCACTTTCTCCTGCTCCCCCTGCAGGGGTCCTCAAATGGGAAAGTCTGACAAATGGGTTTCTAGAACATGGTGTGTGTCAGTAGACTCCAACCCACTTTTCTGAGCTGGAAAAACCAAACAGAACAAAAATAACTGACAGTAGAATATGAGTAAGCTTGGGGCGCCTGGGTGGCTCAGTGGATTAAGCCGCTGCCTTCGGCTCAGGTCATGATCTCAGGGTTCTGGGATCGAGCCCCGCATCGGGCTCTCTGCTCTGCAGGGAGCCTGCTTCCTCTTCTCTCTCTGCCTGCCTCTCTGCCTACTTGTGATCTCTCTCTCTGTCAAATAAATAAATAAAAAAAAAATCTTAAAAAAAAAAAAAAAAAGAATATGAGTAAGCTTGTTTCAGTTAAAGATCTCAATATGGACCCTGAGACAGAGGAGAAAGGATCTGAAGGAGGCAGAGGGGTAGCCCCTTCTGGACCCTAACCAGCTTCTCCGTGCAAGCTGGGAAAAGGCCCACTTTGGGTAGGTAACCCTCCGGGTATGGCTTATGATAAAGGAAAGTCACCTGCTCCTCTGGGCTGATGTCAGCCCCCAGCCTGAACTTCTTGGGCAGGAATCTCTGTGCAGAGAAAAGGCACAACCCTGTGTGCAGAACCTGGAAAGATCTGGGCTTCTTTTCTTTTCTTTCCATGCTTCTCTTGGCTTCCCTTGCCCCTTTCCATATCGGGCGAGGGTCTCCTGTGATAAGCCTCAGCTGTCTGGCTCTGGGGAAGGCACTGCCTGTCCCTCCCATCCCCACTGCAGTGTGGTGCTGGGGCCCCAAGAACGGGAACCCCATTTACTTCCAGGGACCAAGGGACTTTGTCCCACACAGCAAGACTGAGTCTCTCAAAGCCAGGGATGGAGGATGGGGATGCAGAAACACTAATATGCAAGCTAATGTTCTTCCCGTACTGGCCTCTTTCCTCCAAGGATCTTCTGTAAGAGACACACACTGACTTCTTCAGGTGATTCGGGGGAGGTGTGGGAGGAAGACCAAGAAAATGAGTGTGAGCAGATTGGAACTGCAGCCAGCACTCAGGCGTGGGTAGACGGCAGAGGGGCAGGGTGAGGGGGACCTCAGCAGTGACCCTCCTGGGCTCTCATCAGCCCGTGCTCCTCACCCACCTGGCATGAGGGGGACACCCAGGAAGTGACAGAAGCAAGAAGGGATGGCACCCCGGAGTGCTCTTCCTCAAACCATTCTCCTTTCTCCCCTTTGTTCTCAAAAGCAGGTGCATTTGCTCCTTCATCTTCTAGCTGGTGAAGGCATTGGGCATGTTAAGTGTCCTGCGTCCCCCCAGCAGCTGGAACCACTGTCCAGTTGGTCATTCATACAACGGGCACCCGAGGAAATACCCAAGGGGAGGCTGATGTTCAGAGGCATTAAAGAAAAGTCCCCCCACCTCTGCAGCTCGTGAAGCCGGCTAGCCATTCTCACTGTCCTTCCCCGCGTGCATATTTGCAGATGCAAGTGCTCCAGGAGGTCAAGACAGCAAGACTGTTGTCATCATGCGGTATGAGGACAGTGAGCCGCTGCCCCCGACGAGCGACAAGGCAGACGGTGAGTACACGGAGTGTTCCATGTACCCGCAGCGCTGTGGGAACCGTTGGGCTCAGAGGTGTGGCTCAGAGCCAGATGGGGACAGTGGAGTTTGGGGTCCTGAGGCAGGATGTTCTGATGGTTGCTCATTGCATCTCGAACACAACCCAACCACCTCCCCACCCCAAGTGTGCTGGGGGGCCCTCATTCTGGAAGGGTTCTCTATGCCAAGAGAATGTTTAGTCTCCAAACATTAGAGAATGTTTTGCCTCCAAACAAATGTTTAGTGCTCAGGAAAACATACTGGTCTCTCGGTACCCACGAAACAAGGCTTGTCTGGACACCTTGCTCTCAGTTGCACGCCGCCTGTGAACAAGGAGTGCCAGAGATTTCTGCACTGTTCCATTACAGGGTGAGTCAGAGTGATCTCGGAGCAGTGACAAAGTGTAGGCCCTATGACTCTCTTCTCTGGTTGTCCCTGAAGTTGGTAGGAATGGGAGGTTTCCTTTGACCTATGCCTACTCTTAACCGCCCCAGTGAGCCACTCAGCTTCCTCAAGAGCCGTTTGCAGCACTGACTCCCCGGGTTTGGAGGATGGGGACACAGAGCGGTGATGAAGCACCAGGGATGGGTCTGCAGAAGGAACTGCTGTAGGGAAAGTCCCCCCTCCCCCAACTTGTCCTCTCTGGCTTTGTGCAGCCACTGCTGCCCTCCTGCTTTCTGGAAACCTCAGGCAAGAGGTCCAGTGGGGATTAAGCTTCTGAGGCAAGGCAGCAGCGTCTCTCTGTTAAAGAGCTGGTTATTTTTATTAGATAGTATCTTTTGAGACATTATGGTTATGTTTATTAGACAGTATCTTTTGAGTTTTGCCTGAGCCCTTGGCCTTGCCATTGGGTGCTATCCCGATGCCTGAAGACTTCCCTCCAGTTCAGTCCCAGAATCTGAAGTCGAGGGAATGATCAGCACACTTCCATTCAATTCTGAGAGGAGGCAGGGTAACAAGTCCCTTACTCTGATTGGGGTTCCCAGGGAATCTTGCACTTTGGAGCATGAGAAGCTCTAAGCAGACTTTCTGCCATTACTGGGAGGCATTGCCCTCCCTGCTGCATTGCCTCCCTTCCTACAGTTGTATGGTTCTGAGTGATGTTATTATAGTATGTTATTACGGCATGGGATTGTAATACTCATCTTACATATGGGATTATAATTCATAGGTTCATTTAACAGCATCTCTTAGAAAACTGCTGAGGCTCCAGGGAGACAGAGAGTGGAGACCAGGCCCTAGGCTGGGATCTGTCAGTGCTCGCTGAACTAAAGACATGAGTCCCTGCCTCCTTTGGCCTGCATTTTAGTATGGAAGATAGACAACATGTAGGAAAATAAGATCACTATAGATAGTGACAAATGTTAGCAAGAAAATAAAGAACTGAGTGATGGAGAAGAGGGCCAATGAGGGCTTCCCTGGGGCCAAAGCATTTGAGCTGAAGTGTGCAAGAAAGACCAGAGCCAGTCATGCAGCTATCACAGGAGCTTCCAGATAGCTCCATGGCTGAAGGCAAACATGAGCTTGGCAAGTTCAAAGAAGACTAAGAAGGCCAGGTGTCTAAAGAGGGGTCGAAGGGGAAGGGAGTGGTAGGGGAGGAAGTCAGAGTGGTCTTGAGCATTCCTAGCCACATACAGAAAGTCTGAGCATAAGTAAGAGGCAAGGTAAGGAGCTGCTGGGACTCCATGGGAACGTTCCCCAGGAGAAGGTCTCTGGCACTTGTATTCCGAAATGACTGCTCTGTCACCAGCTCAGGATGAGAGGTCTAAGAACTCTTCGTGCTCCAAGAAGATGAACAAACTCATTTTTCAGACTTGTGCTACATGGGGATCCCTCCACAGAAGAAACCAACAGATCTGGGCAGGGCTGGGCTTCTTGCTTAAAAAGGAGAAGTTTCTCAGGCAGGCCCTGATTTGTAGCTCCTGCAGCTGCTGCTTCCCTGAACATAAACCAATATCAACAACCACAGAAGGAGAAACTGAGGCCACTTCAGTTTGGGGGTGAAAACTGGATGAGTAGAAATGAGGGATTTGTTGGGCAACTAGTGAGTGCCGGGCATTTTACGCACTTGATCTCACTTGATATAACAGTCCCTTGACTATCCCTGTAACAGAGGTAAGAAACCTGAAGTTCAGAAAGGTGGTGTCATTCAGACGAAGTAAATGAAAGAAATAGGACTGGATCTTCATGCTTGTTTGTCTCAGGCAGTCCATGTCCATGTGAGCAATGGGCCAGAAGGACTTCAGTTCCCCTGGTGGTAGGCCACTGCGTGTGGACCCCCAGGCTTCATAGCGGCTCCTCCATGTTACTCTGGGATCCTCTGGGCCCCAGCTGAGCAGCTTTCTGGTTGTTGCCTGTGATCCTCAGGCCTGTTAGTGAGGACCAACTCATACCTGAGGGTCAGTGATAAACTGTGGTGTGAGCCAGAGGCTTGGAGAGGAAGACAAAGCCAGCCGGGCCATTGGACTACAATCAGGCTACCAAATCAGAAATGGCTTTTCACAACTTCCCCAGGGAATTTGAGTTTCGTTTTACCATGGCACAGGCTTCTTCCTCATCTGTGATGACCGGCAGCAGACCTGGAATCTCGCCTTGAAGGATTCATGTCCCCTGTTCCTAGGGCCTGCCTTGTCCTTAGGATTTAGAGTTCAGTTCTTGGAGGTTTTGGGTTGCATCTCGCGATGTCATGCTTAGCTCTGGTGGAGGTGAGGGCTGTTAGAAGGTCACTGCAGGAGCCCCCATTCTTACCTCCAGCCTTGGGGCCATCCCACCTGGCCCCTCTGTGAGTCCCGTTATGGGACAGTGCTTCCATGAGTAGCCAGAACCTGTCAGGACCCCGAAGATTAGGCTGCTGGCTCTTGCCGCCTCCGCAATCTGCCTGCTGCCCAGCCTCTAGGCATTCGGGAGGACACTCTAGGCTCACCTCATCGATCACACCGGCCATCAGCCTCACTAATTTGCCAAACTTAGGATCCCTTTCCGGGGACACGCATTTCCCTCTGACTTGGTTCCCAGATGCGGGAAGCAGGCATCTCCCCACCTCCCGCTCCCCGTGAGGACCACCACTTCTGAAACATATATTCCAGCCTTCGCAGCACAGGGAGCTGCAGAGGTTAGACATGAACCCCAGAGACCCCTCTCTGAGGGCCAGCTGTGATGTGGTGCTCACCACTTCCCTCAGCCCTCTTGCAAAGGGGGGGCTCACTGCATCTCTGTAGGAAGTGTCTGCCCTGGTGATAGGAAACCCTCCAGCAGGACCCAGGCCTGCAGGCTGCACCCAGGACCTCATTTGCACTTCAATACCATGCTTTTCTTTGACTCCACTAGGAACTGGGTGTTAGATGTGTCAGTGGGGGAGACTCCCCGGGGCAATTAACCGGGAGTATTGAGCCAGAGAGAAATCAGTGTGCGTTGACTCAGATATTTGAGCACCACCTTTCAGTATTGACTCAAAAATTGGCCTTCCAGCTGTCCCTGCTGGCAGGCTCTTCTGGCATCTCGTCAGACCGTTAATGTGTTTTTCAAATTTCAACTTGCTTCAACTTGTCTCCTAACTGATTCTCCCGACAATTAGAATAATGGGTTCCAGGCTAACCTGCACACAGCACTCAGGCACGTGGCCCAGGCTCCTCTCTGGAGGTGACCCCTTCTTATAAATCAGTCCAAGGGGGTCCCCTTGCTGGACTAATGGCAGGCTAGGTCAGTTTTGGAGGACTTCTTCCACCCGCTCCTAATTGTTCCTCTGGAGCATATCAGTGGTGGGAGTCTCTGTCAAGAGTTCAGTGGTCTACCGGCTGCGGGCTTTGCCGAGTCCCTCAAATCCTGATGGGAAGAACTTCCCCACCCCCAGCAAGCCCCCTGGTGAGTGAGTCTTGCCTGAGTTTGCAGGTCGCTGTCCCTCGCTTTGCAGCCTTTTGACAATACAAGTGCCTTTCCCAGACACGTCCGGGGGAGCTGGGGCCCCGGCTGGTTGGGAGTCAGGCAGGGTAAGGAGGCTGGGCCTGTATTCCTGGCCCCCCAGGCCTTTCAGCAGCAGGGCTTGCTAAGGCCTTCTTCCTAAGCGTGGCTGCCAGATCTTCCCAACCTTTTCTACTCGGGGCTGACGAATGGCAGAGTTGTTTCGTTTGTTTTTGCTAGAGGACTGGTCTTCGTATTTATTTATTAATATGGAAGTAGAGTTGACACACAATGCCACCTCAGCTTCAGGGGTACACCACAGTGACTGGACAAGTGTCTACATACATTATGCAGTGCTCACCCCTGTGTAGCCTCCATTGACTGTGTTATTACAGTACCATTGATGATAGTCCCTATGCTGTGCCTTCTATCCCTGAGGCACAGCTGTTTTTAACCTCAGTCTTTCTAGAAGTTGAGTTGTTAACCCACCAATGTTCTGTAGAAGGAAGATCCTGGGACGTATGAACCAACTCTGGGCAAATGAGGAGTTTACTAATGGAAGGACACTGTTAGCGGCAGGGAGGGCTTCTAAAGCCCCTTTGTTGCTGGGATTGTTATCATCGATGGGGAAGTGGCCTCGGGAGTTGGTGGGCATGGGAGGCAATGGGTGGCAAGGCATCAGACTCAGATGGCTGGGCGCCTCCCCAGAAGTGACTCAGAAGGCTCAGAGAGAGTCTGTCAACTCTGGTTTATTAGTTAACCACCTCCGAAGGGCATTTTGATGAGCTGCCAGGCTAGGGGACCACCATCATGATGGAATGAGAATTAGCTGGAAATCAGAATTCCTGGGCCCATGTCCACGGCTTGTTGCCCAGTAACCGACTGTGTCACTTTGGGCAAGTCCTCTTTGCTTCACTTTCTCAACCCGAAAGCAGAATGCCCGCTTTACCCAGTCTCTTTGAGGAATGTATGAGATGCTGTGTATTATCTGGAAGCTGTGAGGTGTGGAAGACATGACCCATGCGCCAACCGCTTTGTCAATTAGGGACCCTAACATTGGGAATTCACTCGCTTAACAAATAAGTGATGGCAGGAACAGGCAGATCAAGGGGGTGGCCTCTGCTCTGATCTCTAGAGAATGCAGGGGCTTCTGGAAGCTGGAGATTTGGTTCCTCCAGGTCATGGCCCCTTTGCCCATGGATAGAAATAGGAGAAAAAGGGGAGGGCGATTCTAGAATGGCAACCACTCTCACTAAACCTGGAGACCCCATTGCACCATTTGTATAACAAGGTTAAAATTCTCTCACTGGTGAAGTTTCCCCTCAAAAAGATCACTTCTAGAATTTGTGGCCCTTTTCTCTGTTCACATCTACAAACACTGTGGTGTGGTGAGCCTGACCTTCCCCCCAGAGCAGGTGGATTCATTGGAAAATAAATCCAGATGGAACCAAGTCAGAGGAGATAAAGTGTTTCTGCACACATGAAAACCATTCAGAGTAAAGTCCGGAAGGGGTGCAGGGTGAGAGGCACAGGTGGGAAGGGACCCCCAATGGGAGGACCCATGTGGGAAGCATCCAAATTGGGTGAAGTCTTGAGGATGACTGAGAAGAACCAACAGAGAGTCAGACTTAAGTTTCAAGACGAAGACGTCACCCCCATAATGGAAAATCAGTACTGAAACCAAGACTCAGTTTCCCACATCTTATTCTATCTATGATAGATGAAGAATGAAGACCAGGAATTATTGCCATCACAAATGTAAGAATTCCTTCTTATAACCCCATGTCATACCCTTTATGATTCATAGAGTCCTGTCCGTAATGACCAGCCAGTGACCCAAAGTACTCGTTTATTTCCCAAGGCAGCAACCTTTCCTCAGATTCCTCTTTGTTCTCACCGCCGCACTATGACATCCCCCAATTTCATATTTGACAACACCGCTAAGCAATGGTTGTTTTCCAAACAGGGGAAGATGATTTCTACCACAATTTAATTAATTTTCAATAGCTATTGAAGTGGGTTTCTGTGCTGCTTTTAATTCTTTCTTGGGCTGTGTTGGTTTGCTCAACTGAAGATTATTTTTTTATTTATATTATAGAAGGAATACTGAATTATTATTACTATCTTTAAACCAAAAAGTGCAGATAAATCCAAAGAAGAAAGCAAAATCACCCATAATTCCATCACCTGGAGAGACTAATACCAAATTTTGGGGGCCTATCTGCCAAACTTATGTATGTGAGGGTCCCATGGTGCATGTGTGATTGGGATTGTTACACATACACTGTTTTGTAACTTGAGATGTCATGAATTTCTTCCCTTTGAACATTTAAACACATTTCAAAACAGAAGAGGGAAACGAAGAAGACACGATGTGCCCACTGTGGTACAGTTTTTTCCCACGTGACTCATGCTGTTTGCTGCACATCTCAAGTCACATTTTGCATCGCATCAAGTGGAAACTCCAATTATTTTGCACTTCTGCAAATTTGTAATACATTTGGGATGTCTCTGATGTTCTGTGAGTCTTAAAGTTGCCTCTGAATTTTCTGAGAGACTAATCGAGTTCAACCTGAGTTTTGGTGTTTAGATAGAAGATGTACACTGGAATTCTCAATCAGAAAACTTAATTAATGATGACACCACATTTTATAAGTATGCCCAATAATGAGCGTTAACTGTAGCAAGATGATGGTACTAATAGGCTGTCCTTGGGGGTTGTGAGCCTTGGTCTTCTAAGAGTAAGATGATGAGTGAGAATTCATCTCCAGCAAACAAGAAAATTCTTCCACCATCTGAAGTGTAGAATTGATTGGGGTAAAATGTCAAATATATATATGTGTAGAAATTCCAGGAGAGTCTTGCAATTCCATACTGATCAAGTCTTGTTTGAATCATCAGGTGGCATTGGCTCAAATTGACAAGGTCATGTTCGGTTAGTTAGCTTTCAATAATGCTGTTGCTATTCTCCCAACACCAGGCTAGCTGGCCATTTTTTTTCCTCTTGTCCATCGGGGACTTTTCCCTCAAGGACAGAAAAGGGAAAGAAGAGAGTTTAATAAAAGTGCAAGGGAAACATGGGTAGACATGGAAGAGAAAGAGGACCACAATTAAGACACAAGTGAGGAAGTAAAAAAAAAAAAAGTCCTGGTTAGAAGAAAGAAGAATATGCTGTGGGAGCAAGAGACATGAAGGGGGGGGGGGGGAGTTGAAAACTTTTTGAGAAATTAGGAGGAAGGAAAACGTGAGAAAGTGTGGAATAACAGGTAGGCTAAAGGGTCTATGAGATATTCCTTCCTAGTGTTGAGTTTACTTCCAAAATTCTTTGTGAGAGGTAAAGCCAGAAAACAGATGAGTCGTCTTCACCACAAAGTAACTGTGGTGCTTTCTGGAAGCAGGGGCACATCATACACAGAGCCTGCCTGTGGATAACTAAAGATAAAGGTTTCCTTTGTTGCAATCCCTTGTTTTAGTGACTCCAACCCCTTTTGTTTGTTTTGTATTTTGGTTTGTTTGGTTTGTATTCTTGTTTGGGTGACCCCCACTTTTTGTACAATTCCAAAGACACAAACCACATTTCGGCACTCACAAGACTATCTTGTGGAGGTGTTCTCTTATAGGTTCTCATAACAACTCTAGGAGTTCAGTGGAAGGCAGATGTATGGTGCAGTAATCCTTTTACATCTGGAGAAACTGAGGCATGGAGGGACATTAGATGGGGAGAGTTCAGTTGCCCCTTTTAGGGCTGATGGGCAGTGACAGAGCAGGGGCAACCATGTCTTCTCAACAGAAATAGTTACATTTCTACCTGTAATCAACTCTTGTCCCCTCTCCTTGCCATGATACCACAATGAAACCAATCGCAAACTTTGCAAACACACTGTCCTTATCGCTAATCTTGCATATTTCCATTTTGGAAAAATTGTGTTCCTTTAAAAATGGTAATAGTGCTTATTTTTCAAAGAAAAGACATATCACAATAAACTTTGATTCAAAGTGAAAGGGATAAATGGTTTGGGAATAATAAAACTCATAGAGAATCAGCAAAAAAACCAGAAGCAGCATATAATTAACGGTTGCCAAAGAGCATAAAATATTGCTAACCGTGATTCAGTATTTTGCAATTCAGGGGGAGGAGGGGGAGGACATACTACAGAGCTCAAATGAATATGTAGCCAGTGACATCTCCACTGAAGGAACACCCCTTTGGCCATACTCTATAAAATGCCACATTTTAGGGTCTCCCGAACCCCGATTCCTTGTCAGAGTAGCCCTAACGTATGCATGAGTGGCGTACTTCATATGACTCATCACCCAGAGGTGGCCCAGTGAGCTGGTTCTAGATGGCCCATGATCTCCCTCCTTGTGTGCTCCAGGCTCCTTTCCCAAATTCTCAGCTCATCCTGGGTTAGAGAGAGGGGAGAGACTGGGGACAGGCCCAGGAGCCCCAATTTTCCCACATGTTCCTTAGTGACTAGTACCTTAGCAAATTATTTGTGCTGGAAACTAACCATAGCTTTTAGGATCTGAAAACAAGGTGAATCACTGATCCGGTTTCTAGAAGAAGTCTGAAGAGCTAAGGGCGCCTTCTGGTGAAAGATGTCATACATTAATCTGGGAACATATGGCTGAAGTGAGAAGCTCGTCCTGCGTTTCCTGATTTCTAGAGCCCTAGAGCCACAAATCTATTATGTGAACCTCTCTGAACTCAAATGTCTCTGGAACAATGATCAGTGTAAAAAAAAAAAAAAAAAAAGAGAGAGAGAAAGAAAGAAAAGAAGTGGGAATGATACGTGACTTGAAAATCTTAGATGCTAACCTTTCCAAATGAAACCGCAGGGCAAGCAGGATGAAGGGGAGACAATCTTCCAACAGCCTTCTCCTTTCCATTTTTTTCTCTGAGTCCTGCTCCCTCTCTCCCTCCTTCCTTGTGTGGCTCGGTCCCTGAGGTAGTTCTTTTCCAGTGCCTTCTCTCTGGGCTCCCTTCCAAACTTAGAATAAGAACCAGCATCTTGAGTTTGTACTCTGTGTTATCATTGTGTTTATCACTTTCTGTAAACCATCTGCTTTGCTTATTACCACACCTTGGAGGTAGGTGTAATCATCATCTCTCCACTTTTCAGATGAGGACAAATGAGGCCCCAAGGGGTTAAGCATGAACTGTGGCCGGGTTGGGTGTGATCCTTGGCCTGTGTGATTCTGATGCTTGGACCTCACAGACAGTCACAGGGCCAGCAAAGTCTGGAGGCTTGGGGCTGTTCTGTGAGTTATGTCCAAGTAAAGAGCTGGTCTGTGACCAACAAGATGACACAATGTGGGACAGAAGAAATACGATGCCGACGAGGCTGAGGTCTACTTCTTCTTCCAAAGACAATTTCCTGCTCGGAAGGCAGGAGAGGAAGCCCAGGGTGGCCGCATTGTTTGCTGGGGTCTGGCTGGGACAGAAACCCCCTGACCACCGAGACCAGTCTGAAGCTTGACTGACCGGCTCACCTCATTGTCTCGTTTCAGCTTCTGAGGAACCCACCCCTGAAGGGAGTTCAGTAACAGGGCAGGATTCTGTGGAGGCCGCTGAGAGACAACCGTCTTCAGAGCGGACAGAGACACCTCACTTTCCTAATGATGCTCTGCCGTCTGCTTTCTGTGCTCTCTTGTGACGCAGGAAAAACAAACCCCCCGCTTCACTTCTCCCCTACTCGGTTTTATGGAGACAAAGAAAAGTAACTTCTTTTCATTTTTCAGCTCAAAACTTCTTAAGCTGCGTCTCTTCCTCATGGTCCCTTTGAGAATAAAAGTCTAGAAATGAAACACAATTCTGACAAGTTTGGAAAATGTGCTTTTACAATTCTCAGTTCAAAGCCAACCTCCCCCCTCCCGACGTTGAGACTGAGTCCTGTTTGTTCCCACAGACCGGCTGTGGGGCCTCTTTTCTGTTTTCTTCTACCAGGGGTGAACGGCTTTCATGCTCTCATCGCTATGGTTCCACTGAGTCTTCGCCTCTGAGCAAAAGCCCCAGTGGCCAACTTCAGAGGACATCCTGACCTCTGAGCGCCTCGTGTGCAAAGTCTTGTTTTAAATGACGGTGGGAGGGCGGGGGGAAGAGGAGGCGGAGGAAAAAGCCCCAGACCCCGCAGTTTATAAATCACCCCATAACACAGCCGGGATGTGAAAGGCACCGGGCCAGGGGTTGTGAAAGGAAACAATTTTCATTCCCAGCCCTGGGAATTATGTGAAGCAATAGAACAAAAGCGGCATTCCCCAGGGCTTTTCGGAGAGTAAGATGGAGGGGAAAATGTAAAAATCACAGGAAGAGCAGAGCTAGGAAAGATACGGAAGCAAAGCAGAACGCAGCCAGACACCCAGCTTCCTCGGCCAGCTGCCTTCAGGACCCAGAAGGCTCTTCTAGGTGTCTTGCTGTGGGGATGGAAACACCTTCTGCCTCGAAGAGTTTTGGGATGTTCTCAGAGGCTTGGTGGTGGGGAGCGGACGGGAAGCAGAGATGTGGGTACGGGCTATGCATCTGCATTTGGGGATGAACAAAAAATTGCTTCTGTTTTACCTAGATAATAAAGAAAAGCTGAAGGCACACGTGATGTTGTGATTCACCCTCGCTAGGACCTTACTCGGCCCAAGAGGCATTGAGTGTTTTCAACCATTCCCAGGAAAGCATGGGCAGGACTTGACTGCCCCCAGCTAATCCCAGGGGCAGAAGGGGAAGGGAAGGCAACAAGAGTTGAATTCCCTGCCCGGCGCTTCCGGGAGGCAACTGTTTCTTGTGTCTGGAAACAGGTAGGTGTGACCCATAGTTCAGCAAGGTTACAGCGAGTCAGGGTATGCTGAGTGCAAGGGGCAGAGTCAAGAGATGTGGGTTCTTGTCCTGACTCTACTGCTCAGTCTCTTGGTAACTCAGCCTCATGCACTATGAAACAGGCTTAGTGACAGCAGTCCTGCCTACCTCCAATGTTTTCTTGGTGAAGATTCAGTAAAATACAAGAGCACAAATAGGCCCACAAGGCTCAGAGTAATACTACTAATAATTATTAACCATCAAACACATGCTAGGCCTCATATATGTTACATGTTACTTCTGTTCCTGGCAACAATCCCATACCAAGTCAGCTCTTCCAGGCCCTACTCCACAGATGAAGAAACAAATTCAGGGAGATCCAGTAGCCTGAGACCACATGGCTGATGCTGGCCAAGTGCCTGAGCAAGATACATGCTGCTCAATGTTAGGACATCAAAACATGCAGGACGACCTGGGGGTATGGACCCTGGAGCCAGGTAGAGCCAGCTTTCAATCCTGGCCCTACCACTTACCAGTTGTGTGAGTTTGGGAACGTTGCTTAGCATCTCTGTGCTTCAGTGTCCCCATTGTAAAATGGGGATAATTAGAGGACCTGCCTCGTAGGGATGTCAGATATATACACAAAGCATTTAGAAGAGTTATCCACACTTTGCAAGCCCTTTTTAAGGGCTAGGATTTTTTTTTTTTTAAATGCTCTTAGTAAGTGATTTCCCTGCAGAGAAAATGATCGAGCTCATGATTCTTACCTCCCCTGTGTACTTCCCTTCAAAGTCCTTTAGCTCAGCTGTAAGCAAGAACCCACCCAAGACCATGAACCCTGGTAAGTGGTAGCACTGTTGGAGAGAGGAGCCAAATGGTTGTTTGGTAGAGTGGCAGCTTTTTGTTTTGTTTTTGGAAGAAGAGCAGGGGCCCGCAGCCTGGGCTCCCAGCCGGTAGCTTGCCTGGCTTCATTGGCCCATACAATATGCCACTTCACTGCCTAGTTATACCCAAGATGACCAGAAATTGGGAAGCAGGTGCCCTTGCCCTGGTTGAAAATGGCGCAGATTCTGTTCAGTGTTTATTATGACTGGAATCATTATTTCCAGCTCTAAATGAATGACCACATCCTGCACCGGGTATCCTTCTGGAGCCTACTGTTGACTCCGGAGTAAACACTGGCGGAGACCAAATTCAGGTGCCCAGGGAAACCCAGCCAGGCTACTGACATGCTCTGTGAGCCCCTGGCACTCTCAAGAGAGCCTTCCTTCTTGGATGTGCTTCTCTGTGTGGGAGCCCTCGGGAGCCCACATGCCAAGCTGGGGGGTGTGAACATCCATGAGGAGGGGAGCTCAGCGTGGGGGATGGCTGCACCCCTGCACGCCGCTGCAAGGGCTACGCTCCAACAACATCTGGTGGTCAGCCTGATGTCCATCCGCCGAACATCTGGCTGTCACTCCAGAAACAGACTGTTGTTTATGGGCCACAAATGCTTTGCTAGGCAGGGAAGGCACGATGAGTCCACGCTAAGCCCCTTCCAGGCTATAGGACCTTGGAGGAGAGGCACTCCCCTACACACACCTAGAGCCTGTTAGGTTCATTTCAGGTGGCAACCCCATCTGGCTCCAGCCCCTCAGCTCTCTGCACTCCAGGCCATGGTTCTGGGCACAGCAGACTCAGACCCAAGCAGATGGCTGGTCCGGCTTCTGACCCAGTCTGGCTAGCCAAGCACTGTTACAGAATCACTGGCATCCAGCCCACCAAGAGAGGTGGACACATTCATTAGTAAGAACTTGAAAACATCATCCACCTTCCTTCCCTAAGGAGCCCAGGGCTTAATGGAGAGCTGTTACAGCCAGTCCCGCCCCACCTCCCAATCCTAGTACACCAAGTCTCTGGAGATGAAGTTCATGGACGCAGGTGGAGGGGACACCAGTACACCAGGATGTCCCTTCTGCTGCCCCTGTCCCCATCTACCCGGCTTTCTCTCGGGTCATCTGAGCCTGGTTTCTGAATGCTGGGAGCCTGGCAGGGGCTGGGGTCTCACCCCTCCTCTAGGTACCACTGCTAATTCTTTACAGCAAGCCAGACTCCCCACCCCTTCTTTCTCACCCTGTCTTTTTTTCCAACTTTCCTTCAGCTGGAGCTGTGTGTGAGAGAAAGAAGGCGAATCATGTGCCTGGTGGAGGAATGAGATCATTTCTCTCCCTCTTAGCAGGCTTGCTGTCTGCTAGTCGGGGTTACTGGAAGAAAGCGGGAAAGCTTGATTTCCACAGAGAGCCATCTGGCTCCACCAGACTCACGCTGATGCTAATCTGTGGGTTTCTTTTTCTTTATTCTTTTTTTTTTTTAATTTTTAAATTTTTTGTTCCTGGGCATGCTTCATCCGCAGCTGCACTCAGACCTGGTCCATCTGAAGGCAAGCGTGCATTCGGTGCCTGTGTTTTTTACACCATTACGCACGCCCTGTCCCCTTGTAGGTGTCAGGACACCATTGTTACCACTGGTGGGTCTATGTAGTTGTAATGTCAGCACTGTACTTTCAAATGGAAATCAGGCAATTATGCTCCCCATGGAGAAATCTGACAGATGCAGAAGTTTTATACCGCTGGCTGTGCCATGGGGACAAAGGCGACCCGCGCTCCCAGGAGATGGGGAAATAAACAGAATATGCTTTAAGGGCGCAGAAAAATCTAGGAACTGTGGGATGGGAGTTCATAGATCCCGTGGCTGTTTAACTTCCAAACAGGCTCATGATAGGTCGATGAGCTGCTGAACCCATCCGTGTGAAGGTGGCATTAGCATCCCCGGTACAATGTGTATTCAGACACCGGCGGATGCTGCTCTGTGCATCTGTTTCTCCGTTTCCAAATACACAGCTTCAGAGTGTTTGCCCTTGTTTTGCTTCCCTCTCACAGAGGGCTCAGGTTGGACTATAGAGAAGAGGAGCTGCTTGCAGCCCAAGGTCTGTGGGATGGAGCTGCTTCCTGTCAACATTCAGTGTTAGATAGGCAGGTGCTCATGCTGGAAAATGTGGCAGCTACATTATCATGGCTGGAACTGGCCGTGTACTTGGCATGTGCCCAGCCCGAGCCAAGTGCTCTGGTCCTATGAGCATGAGGTAGGTACCCGATTTTACGGGTGAGGAAAAAGGAACAGGGACTCCTGGATGGCTCAGTCAGTTAAGCGTCTGCCTTCCGCTCAGGTCACGATCCCGGGATCCTGGGATCAAGCCCCACATTGGGCTCCCGGCTCTGTGGGGAGCCTGCTTCTCCCTTTACCTCTCTCTCTTTCACGAATAGATAAATAAAATATTTTAAAAATGAACGAAAGAGGGACAGAGCTAAGTGCGAGAACTGGGCTTTAGTTCTAGACCCCTCCCTACCCCCTGCCCCACCCCACGCCACCTATGGTCTTGGCTCTGGCGGTTTGGCTGCAGCCTCACTAATGGTTCAACGGAGAGTGGTGGGGGTGGGGGTGTGTGGGGTGGGTGGAGAGGCACACTCGCTCATGTGCTCTTGACAAAGCCCGTGATGTCAGACACATATAGTTGGAGCGAACCAAATAGGAGAGACCTAAATAAAGGTTAAAACTTAATGTTTCCCAGTAGATATCCAGCAGTGGAAATGAATGATTCATTTGGAGCCTGAAACATGCAGTAAGATTCATCACTCAATGTATCTAAAAATGAGTTTAAATTCACTTCTATTATCAAAAAGTGAAGTGCCCCCAAATCCTGGTCATCGCTTTCTTCTGTAGAGGAAGAAACAACTAGCAGCGGGCTTTGGCTCATGGCTTTGGACTTCAGGAGTCCCTGAATTTCCCTACCACGTGGCTGACTTGGACTAACATGAAAGCTGAAGACAAACATAATCGAGAGAAAAGGGAAGACATTTTATTTTTCTGAAAACATATTTGTAAACTAAGCATATGACAAAATTAATAAAACAGCTGTATATAGTAATTGCTGCTACTTTTCCAAATCAACAGGTGCCATTTTGAAAGTCCACGAAACACCACTGCAGGGAGAAAACACTAATGGGACAAAATCAGAGGTTTCAGGAGATGAAATATTTACTAATTGGCTAGTGACTAATAAACAGCAGTCACACACATGGCACTCTCTGATTACCTTACCCAAGGGTGGAAAAACTAAGGGGATTCAAAACTTTTTAGACTGTTAGCTTTGTCTTAAGTTAGGAAAGAAATTAAATATCTGCTTATGGAAAAATTAGCTTTACTTTTTCCATCTCTATTGAGTATATTTGATTGAAAATACAAGAATAATAAGCTTGCATTGCAGAAATGAAAAGTATCGTTAAAGTAGTCTCATACATAATGACCTTAATCCAAAAGGGTTGAAGAAACTAGTGACAAGCATAAGAGACTGAAGCCACAAATCACTCAAGAGTAGGTCACTTAGGAGCCCAAAAAAGCAGCAGGAGACTTACCCCATGGGGGGTTGGATGAGCCAAGCTGAGTAAGCCCCAACACCAGCCCGGTCTTGTGTCATAGAGACCAAAAAGCACTAAGGACCCAAAGGAGGAAAAATAGGAGCAAAGAAAATGGGAAACTCGATATCAGCCACAGCAACTTCTTTCAGGATATGTCTCCAAAGGCCAAGGAAACAAAAGCAAAAATGAACTTTTGGAACTTCATCAAGATCAAAAGCTTCTGCACAGCAAAGGAAACAGTCAACAAAACAAAGAGGCAACCCACGGAATGGGAGAAGATATTTGCAAATGACAGTACAGACAAAAGGCTGATATCCAGGATCTATAAAGAACTCCTCAAACTCAACACACACAAAACAGATAATCATATCAAAAAATGGGCAGAAGATATGAACAGACACTTCTCCAACGAAGACATACAAATGGCTATCAGACACAAGAAAAAATGTTCATCATCACTAGCCATCAGGGAGATTCAAATTAAAACCACATTGAGATACCACCTGACACCAGTTAGAATGGCCAAAATTAGCAAGACAGGAAACAACGTGTGTTGGAGAGGATGTGGAGAAAGGGGAACCCTCTTACACTGTTGGTGGGAATGCAAGTTAGTGCAGCCACTTTGGAGAACAGTGTGGAGATTCCTGAAGAAATTAAGAATAGAGCTTCCCTATGACCCTGCAATTGCACTGCTGGGTATTTACCCCAAAGATAGAGATGTAGTGAAAAGAAGGGCCATCTGTACCCCAATGTTTATTGCAGCAATGGCTACGGTCGCCAAACTGTGGAAAGAACCAAGATGCCCTTCAACGGATGAATGGATAAGGAAGATGTGGTACATATACACAATGGAGTATTATGCCTCCATCAGAAAGGATGAATACCCAACTTTTGTAGCAACATGGACGGGACTGGAAGAGATTAAGCTGAGCGAAATAAGTCAAGCAGAGAGAGTCAAGTATCATATGGTCTCACTTATTTGTGGAGCATAACAAATAACATGGAGGACATGGGGAGATGGAGAGGAGAGGGAGTTGAGGGAAACTGGAAGGGGAGATGAACCATGAGAGACTATGGACTCTGAAAAACAACCAGAGGGTTTTGAAGGGGCGGGGGGGGTGGGAGGTTGAGGAACCAGGTGGTGGGTAATAGAGAGGGCACGTACTGCATGGAGCACTGGGTGTGATGCCAAAACAATGAACACTGTTATGCTGTAAATAAACAAATAAACAACAACAAAAAAAATTGGGAATTAAAAACTCTGAAAATCCAAAAGAGCTAAAGCAGAGGTTAGTTAGCCTCAAAATATATGTCATAGCTAATGTCATTCAATTTGTTAGTGTACAAGATCAGTTATTAGCATATAATATCTTTCCATAAAGAACTTGGCTTAATGTCTTCATCATAAGTTCTTTATATATCAAAAAGTATTTTTAATTAAACATTTGACAAAAAATAAATCAGTTCAGAGAAATCTCTAAAAAATTTTCAGATTCAACCATTTGCCATATAAAGGTTTTTTGTTTTTTTTTTAAAAAAACCTCTGAAGAGGAGTTTGGTTTGTTTTGCTTTTTTCTTCTCTTTAACACATTTATTTGAAAATATTATTGTAATCTTGTGATTGTGACATTTTCAAAGTGAGTATGATTGGCAAAATCAGAATTGATTTTGACCCAACTCTTCCAAAAACTAATGTGTGTGTGTGTGTGTGGTGTGTGTGTGTGTGTGTTTGAATATGAACCTGGCTCTCAGGTAACATGTATTGTAAATGTATTGTAATTCTGTATGTGACTTTGTGTGCATATCACCACAGTACTTAGCATCTTAAGAAAAGTGAAGCAGGTTGCTATCCAAAGAGGGTACAGTAGAAATGCGACAGTGCAGGAAAGCTTTCCACCAACCAATCTAGCAAAAACATATCAAATTTCTTTATACCTGATTATGGACAATATGCACTTTGAAAAACCATGCCATTTATTAGAAGAGGAAATAAACGAGACAGTGAGCAGACCATATAAAAATCACATGTGGGATTTTTCAGATCACACCTTTCACACCCTCGAGAAAAATCTTTTCAGAGGGCGTCCCAGTTACTCAGTTACTCGTGAGTCACAGACCTCAGCTGGACTGAGTTGAAATGATTGAAAGCCATTGGTTTAGATCAAAATGGTAATGGTAGTCATCTTTGGAAGCTAGAATTATGGGTGACTTCATTTTTCTTAATCATGAGTTTCTGAGTTTTCCAAGTAATAATGTGAAGCATTTACAGCATGATGTTTACATGAGTGGGCACTCGGGCCAAGCCATGAGATTTGGAGTCTGGCTCTATGGCTCATTGGCTTATCCAAAGCATTTTCCACCTTTGGGCTCTCCGTTTCATCTCTGAAGAACGGAAACCATCATAGGGCCTATTTCAAAAGTTGTTAGGATGACCACGGAGATAATGCTTGCAGAACACCTAGTATCTTCCATGTGTAACTAACTGTGCAATAAATGTTAACTATTTAAGAAAAATCCTTTCCTGGTCCACGTCTGTACAGTTTCTTACAGAAAGAGAGAAAGTGGAAACCCTAAGTCTCATTTATGAAGTCAGTATAATTTCCATATACCATCTCCCCTGATCCCTGGTGTACGTGAGCACCCCTTCTGTTCCTTCTCTTCTACAGTTCCCTGTGTTTTTCATTCATACATTCATTGCAACCTGATGCTAGTTTATTTGTTTATGTGTTCCGGAAGGAGCTGCCATGGTCGATTTCAAGCTACCCATGGTTTAACAAATGGCTTGGAAAACTCCTGAATATTTAACAGTTAGCATACCACTGGCTAATCTTCTATTTTGACAATTTTGACATATTGAAAATTGCATTTGAAATGGCACTTGAAGAAAAATAACCCCCTTCTCCATACTCTCAGACCATCACAAGTAGAACAATTAATTTGTAGGCAGTATTACTAGTGGGGGCCATTGGCTCTAACTAACCAGATGACCAAATGCACTATTTTCTGGGTTGATTTTTATTATTGTGATGGTGAAATGAAGATTTCTTGGAAACCAATGGGACTGTCAAAATAGAGCCCATCACATGGATCTCCAAATAGCTCCAGCACCCTGAGGAAATGAGCAGGGTTGAGCATCTTTGCATTTCTTTAAGATTTCCAAGTATTTTGTTTTCCAAACCCAAAAGTCAAAGTAACCTAAAAAGTCATATATTGAGATTGTTTTTCCTATCTCTCAATCTATCCACCTATTGCTCTCATTATAGATAAGCATTTTTAACCAATTTCTTGTTAATATTTTTTTTATGAAAATAGCCACAAAACACATGGGTGTTTTTATTCCCCACACCTACCGACTTTACACAAAAGATGTTATCTACATTGTTATACACTTGGTTTTTTCACTTAACAATAGAACCTGACATTTTTCCACATCAGTAGAGAATATCCTCACTCTTCTTTACAGCTGCATGTTTTCATTATGTGACACATTAAAGACAGCCCCATTTTCTTTGTTCCTCTTCCCCATGGAGAGGTAGATTCTACTTCCCTCCCCTTGAATATGTGTTGGTCTTAAATGATTTGTTCAATTAGCAGAATACAGTGCAAGTGAGCCTGTGTGTGGAGGTTAGGCATGAAGAGGCCGGCTGCCTCCACCTTCTGACACTCTCCTGGGAGAAAGATGCTGGGGGAGAAATCGGACTCCCCTGAGACCATCATGCTGTGTGGAAGCCAAGCTAGCCACGTGGGGAGACCACATGTGGAGAGGTGTTTGGTCAGTCCCTAGCTATTTTAGCCATGCCAGCCTGTGTGCCAGATGTGGCAGTGAAGACCGTGGAGGCCTCCCATGATCTCAGCCCGGCCACCATCTGACTTTAACCCCATGAGAAAGCCCAGCTGAGTCCAGCCAACCCACAGAACACTGAGCAAAGATGATGCATTTTTGTTCTAATCACTATATTTTGAGGTCGTTTGCTACATAGCAATTGGTAACCTGAACACAATATGCAGATGCACATAATCCACTTAATTAGCCCCTTCTAGATCAACATTCGGGTTGTTTCCCATCTTTTGTTATGTCAATCAGTGATGTCATGAATAATCTTACCTATATATTGTTTTGCACATGTGCAGGTTTATAAATTCCCAAAACTGGAATTAGTGAGTCAAAGAACATGCATTTGCAATTTGGTGCATTTTCTTTCATTTAAAGTGCCAAATCCTTGGCCATTTTCCTACTGGTTTGTTCTTTTATATCTCAGTTTCTAGAAAATGGGCTCTTTGATATGAGGTACAAATAGTTTTCCCCACTTGTCTTTTGACTTTGCTTATATTGATTTTTGCTAGGAAGAATTTTATTTTTAAGTCTCTCATATTTCTTCCATTTCTTTTTTCTTTTACCATTTGATCTTTGATCCATTTAGAATTCATCCTGATGCATCTAACTTTGTTTTCTAAATTAGTACTTTTGAAATCACATATTAAATAGGTTCATATTTTTGTTACTGATTTGAGATGTTACTTTTATCATATTCTAAATTTTAGTATGTATTTAGTTCTATCTGTAGTATTTTTATTCTGATTCTTTGTCTATTCATTTGATATCCCACTCTTAATTTTTGTAACCAAAAACTATCATTTAATATGTGAGATGACTAGTTAAGTGCCTTGTTAGTCTTGTTTCAAAGAATTCTTCTGAATAGTCTTCCTAATTAATTTTCTCATGTGAGCTTTAGAATCAATTTGTTGCATCACAAAATAATCTGGCAGTATACTAACTGGAATTACACACAGGGAGATTTAATTTAGGGAGACTTGCCATCTTTAGGAGGGTCACTTCTTTTATCCAAGCATGGTATGCCCGCTTTTGTTTAAAACTGCTTTTGTATCTTTCAAGATCAGTTTAAAGTTTTTGTTTCATAAAGATCTGGAACATTATCCTTGGTTATTTAGCTTTTTTGTTGTTATTCTAAGTGTAAAAAGGTCTTCCATTATATCTCCTAACCAGTTGTTTAAATGTATGAAAGCTTTTAAAAACTATTTATTGATTTTATGTTAAGCCATTTCATTAAATTCTTTTTTTTTTTTGTAGTCTTTTTCAGATGATCAATCTTACTGGGTCATCAAAGCATACAAATATTTAATTTGCAAATAATGATAATTTTATATCTTTTCAATTCTTATGGGCCTAATTTCTCTTTTCTGTTTATGACATTTTTAGCTTATTCTTGACTTTATTGGGAATGCTGTTGGTATTTTTCCTTTAAACATAACATTGACTTTCAACTTGGTTTATGTTAGCAAGTACATATCTGTTCCTATGCCACTGATTTTCTTTTTAGATCAATAGTGGAAGTTGAATTTTACTACACATCTTCAAATCATCTAAAGAGATAATACATAGTTTTTTCTTTGGTCATTTATATGGGAATTCATGTAAGTAGACTTCCTAAAATTGAACCATCTTTGCCTAGAATAAATCCCACTTTGTCATATTATTACTATGCTTTTAATGTGTCACTTGAGTCTATTTTGTAGAATTTTTTTTTTTTTTTTTTTTTTTAATATACTAATAATATTTATTTATTTTTTTTTCAGCATAACAGTATTCATTCTTTTTGCACAACACCCAGTGCTCCATGCAAAACGTGCCCTCCCCATCACCCACCACCTGTTCCCCCAACCTCCCACCCCTGACCCTTCAAAACCCTCAGGTTGTTTTTCAGAGTCCATAGTCTCTTATGGTTCGCCTCCCCTCCCCAATGTCCATAGCCCGCTCCCCTTCTCCCAATCCCACCTCCCCCCAGCAACCCCCAGTTTGTTTTGTGAGATTAAGAGTCATTTATGGTTTGTCTCCCCCCCAATCCCATCTTGTTTCATTTATTCTTCTCCTATCCCCCTACCCCCCCATGTTGCTTCTCCATGTCCTCATATCAGGGAGATCATATGATAGTTGTCTTTCTCCGATTGACTTATTTCACTAAGCATGATACGCTCTAGTTCCATCCACGTCGTCGCAAATGGCAAGATTTCATTTCTTTTGATGGCTGCATAGTATTCCATTGTGTATATATACCACATCTTCTTGATCCATTCATCTGTTGATGGACATCTAGGTTCTTTCCATAGTCTGGCTATTGTAGACATTGCTGCTATAAACATTCGGGTACACGTGCCCCTTCGGATCACTATGTTTGTATCTTTAGGGTAAATACCCAGTAGTGCAATTGCTGGGTCATAGGGTAGTTCTATTTTCAACATTTTGAGGAACCTCCATGCTGTTTTCCAGAGTGGTTGAACCAGCTTGCATTCCCACCAACAGTGGAGGAGGGTTCCCCTTTCTCCACATCCTCTCCAGCATCTGTCATTTCCTGACTTGTTAATTTTAGCCATTCTGACTGGTGTGAGGTGATATCTCATTGTGGTTTTGATTTGTATTTCCCTGATGCCGAGTGATGTGGAGCACTTTTTCATGTGTCTGTTGGCCATCTGGATGTCTTCTTTGCAGAAATGTCTGTTCATGTCCTCTGCCCATTTCTTGATTGGATTGTTTGTTCTTTGGGTGTTGAGTTTGCTAAGTTCCTTATAGATTTTGGATACTAGCCCTTTATCTGATATGTCGTTTGCAAATATCTTCTCCCATTCTGTCAGCTGTCTTTTGGTTTTGTTAACTGTTTCCTTTGCTGTGCAAAAGCTTTTGATCTTGATGAAATCCCAATAGTTCATTTTCGCCCTTGCTTCCCTTGCCTTTGCCGTTGTTCCTAGGAAGATGTTGCTGCGGCTGAGGTCGAAGAGGTTGCTGCCTGCGTTCTCCTCAAGGATTTTGATGGATTCCTTTCTCACATTGAGGTCCTTCATCCATTTGGAGTCTATTTTCGTGTGTGGTGTAAGGAAGTGGTCCAATTTCATTTTTCTGCATGTGGCTGTCCAATTTTCCCAGCACCATTTATTGAAGAGGCTGTCTTTTTTCCATTGGACATTCTTTCCTGCTTTGTCAAAGATTAGTTGACCATAGAGTTGAGGGTCGATTTCTGGGCTCTCTATTCTGTTCCACTGGTCTATGTGTCTGTTTTTGTGCCAGTACCATGCTGTCTTGATGATGACAGCTTTGTAATAGAGCTTGAAGTCCGGAATTGTGATGCCACCAACTTTGGCTTTGTTCTTCAATATTCCTTTGGCTATTCGAGGTCTTTTCTGGTTCCATATAAATTTGAGGATTATTTGTTCCATTTCTTTGAAAAAAATGGATGGTATTTTGATAGGGATTGCATTAAATGTGTAGATTGCTTTAGGTAGCATAGACATTTTCACAATATTTATTCTTCCAATCCAGGAGCATGGAACATTTTTCCATTTTTTTGTGTCTTCCTCAATTTCTTTCATGAGTACTTTATAATTTTCTGTGTATAGATTCTTAGTCTCTTTGGTTAGGTTTATTCCTAGGTATCTTATAGTTTTGGGTACAATTGTGAATGGGATTGACTCCTTAATTTCTCTTTCTTCAGTCTTGTTGTTGGTGTACAGAAATGCAACTGATTTCTGTGCATTGATTTTATATCCTGACACTTTACTGAATTCCTGTACAAGTTCTAGCAGTTTTGGAGTGGAGTCTTTTGGGTTTTCCACATATAGTATCATATCATCTGCGAAGAGTGATAGTTTGACTTCTTCTTTACCAATTTGGATGCCTTTAATTTCTTTTTGTTGTCTGATTGCTGAGGCTAGGACTTCTAATACTATGTTGAATAGCAGTGGTGATAATGGACATCCCTGCCGTGTTCCTGACCTTAATGGAAAAGCTTTCAGTTTTTCTCCATTGAGAATGATATTTGCGGTGGGTTTTTCATAGATGGCTTTGATAATATTGAGGTATGTGCCCTCTATCCCTACACTTTGAAGAGTTTTGATCAGGAAGGGATGCTGTACTTTGTCAAATGCTTTTTCAGCATCTATTGAGAGTATCATATGGTTCTTGTTCTTTCTTTTATTAATGTGTTGTATCACATTGATTGATTTGCGGATGTTGAACCAACCCTGCAGCCCTGGAATAAATCCCACTTGATCGTGGTGAATAATCCTTTTAATGTACTGTTGAATCCTATTGGCTAGTATTTTGGCGAGAATTTTTGCGTCTGTGTTCATCAAGGATATTGGTCTGTAGTTCTCTTTTTTGGTGGGATCCTTGTCTGGTTTTGGGATCAAGGTGATGCTGGCCTCATAGAATGAGTTTGGAAGTTTTCCTTCCATTTCTATTTTTTGGAACAGTTTCAGGAGAATAGGAATGAGTTCTTCTTTAAATGTTTGGTAGAATTCCCCTGGGAAGCCGTCTGGCCCTGGGCTTTTGTTTGTTTGGAGATTTTTGATGACTGTTTCAATCTCCTTACTGGTTATGGGCCTGTTCAGGTTTTCGATTTCTTCCTGGTTCAGTTGTGGTAGTTTATATGTCTCTAGGAATGCATCCATTTCTTCCAGATTGTCCAATTTGTTGGCGTAGAGTTGCTCATAGTATGTTCTTATAATTGTCTGTATTTCTTTGGTGTTAGTTGTGATCTCTCCTCTTTCATTCATGATTTTATTGATTTGGGTCCTTTCTCTTTTCTTTTTGATGAGTCTGGCCAGGGGTTTATCAATCCTATTGATTCTTTCAAAGAACCAGCTCCTAGTTTCATTGATTTTTTCTATTGTTTTTTTGGTTTCTATTTCATTGATTTCTGCTCTGATCTTTATGATTTCTCTTCTCCTGCTGGGTTTAGGGTTTCTTTCTTGTTCTTTCTCCAGCTCCTTTACGCGTAGGGTTAGGTTGTGTACTTGAGACCTTTCTTGTTTCTTGAGAAAGGCTTGTACCGCTATATATTTTCCTCTCAGGACTGCCTTTGCTGTGTCCCACAGATTTTGAACTGTTGTGTTTTCATTATCATTTGTTTCCATGAATTTTTTCAATTCTTCTTTAATTTCCTGGTTGACCCATTCATTCTTTAGAAGGATGCTGTTTAGTCTCCATGTATTTGGGTTCTTTCCAGCTTTCGTCTTGTGATTGAGTTCTAGCTTCAGAGCATTGTGGTCTGAAAATATGCAGGGAATAATCCTAATCTTTTGATACCAGTTGAGACCTGATTTGTGACCCAGGATGTGATCTATTCTGGAGAAGGTTCCATGTGCACTAGAGAAGAATGTGTATTCTGTTGCTTTGGGATGAAATGTTCTGAATATATCTGTGATGTCCATCTGGTCCAGTGTGTCATTTAAGGCCTTTATTTCCTTGTTGATCTTTGGCTTGGATGATCTGTCCATTTCAGTGAGGGGAGTGTTAAAGTCCCCTACTATTATTGTATTATTATTGATGTGTTTCTTTGATTTTGTTATTAATTGGTTGATATAGTTGGCTGCTCCCACGTTAGGGGCATAGATATTTAAAATTGTTAGATCTTCTTGTTGGACAGACCCTTTGAGTAGGATATAGTGTCCTTCCTCATCTCTTATTATAGTCTTTGGCTTAAAATCTAATTGATCTGATATAAGGATTGCCACTCCAGCTTTCTTCTGATGCCCATTAGCATGGTAAATTGTTTTCCACCCCCTCACTTTAAATCTGGAGGTGTCTTCGCGTCTAAAATGAGTTTCTTGTAGGCAACATACTGATGGGTTTTGTTTTTTTATCCATTCTGATACCCTGTGTCTTTTGATTGGGGCATTTAGCCCATTAACATTCAGGGTAACTATTGAGAGATATGAATTTAGTGCCATTATTAGCCTGTAAGGTGACTGTTACTGTATATTGTCTCTGTACCTTTCTGATCTACTACTTTTAGGCTCTCTCTTTGCTTAGAGGACCCCTTTCAATATTTCCTGGAGAGCTGGTTTGGTGTTTGCAAATTCTTTCAGTTTTTGTTTGTCCCAGAAGCTTTTTATCTCTCCTTCTATTTTCAATGATAGCCTAGCTGGATAGAGTATTCTTGGCTGCATGTTTTTCTCGTTGAGTGCTCTGAATATATCATGCCAGCTCTTTCTGGCCTGCCAGGTCTCTGTGGATAAGTCTGCCGCCAATCTAATATTTTTACCATTGTATGTTACAGACTTCTTTTCTCGGGCTGCTTTCAGGATTTTCTCTTTGTCACTAAGACTTGTCAATTTTACTATTAGGTGACGGGGTGTGGACCTATTCTTGTTGACTTTGAGGGGGGTTCTCTGCATCTCCTGGATTTTAATGCTTGTTCCCTTTGCCATATTAGGGAAATTCTCTCCAATGATTCTCTCCAGTAGACCCTCTGCTCCCCTCTCTGTTTCTTCTTCTTCTGGAATCCCAATTATTCTAATGTTGTTTCGTCTTATGGTGTCACTTATCTCTCGAATTCTCCCCTCATGGTCCAGTAGCTGTTTGTCCCTCTTTTGCTCGGCTTCCTTATTCTCTGTCATTTGGTCTTCTATATCACTAATTCTTTCTTCTGCCTCATTGATCCTAGCAGTGAGAGCCTCCATTTTTGATTGCACCTCATTAATAGCTTTTTTGATTTCAACTTGGTTAGACTTTAGTTCTTTAATTTCTCCAGAAAGGGCTTTAATATCTCCAGAGAGGGTTTCTCTAATATCTTCCATGCCTTTTTCGAGCCCGGCTAGAATGTTCAGAATCGTCATTCTGAACTCTTGATCTGACATAGTACCAATGTCTGTGTTGATTAGGTCCCTAGCCTTCGGTACTGTCTCTTGTTCTTTTGTTTGTGGTGATTTTTTCCGCCTTGTCATTTTGTCCAGATAAGAGGATATGAAGGAGCAAATAAACTACTAATAGGGTGGCAAAGACCCCGGAAAAATGCGCTGTAACCAAATCAGAAGAGACCCCAAATTGTGGGGGGTGGGGAAGGGGATAAAAAACAGGTTCTGAAAAAAAAGAAAAAAAGAAAAAAAAAAAAGAAAAAAATTTAAAAAATAAAACAAATAAAAAAATATAAAAAAGAAAGAAAAAATATATATATTTAGATGAACTAGTCAAAAAACGTTAAAAAAGAAAAGGGTAAAAGTTTTTTAAAAAATTTAGCAGAAGAAGAAAAAAGAAAAAAGAAAAAAAAATTGAAAAAAGAAAAAAAAATAAAAAATTGAAAAAAGAAAAAAAAATTGAAGTAGCCGCAAGACTAAAGAATCATGGGGAGAAAGCCATGAGTTCCGTGCTTTGCTTTCTCCTCCTCTGGAATTGCTCTGCTGTCTTAGGAATTGAATCTGCTTTCTCCTTGATAGATGAACTTCGTCCTGGCTGGATATTTTGTTGATCTTCTGGGGGAGGGGCCTGTTGTAGTGATTCTCAAGTGTCTTTGCCCGAGGCGGGATTGCACCGCCCTTACCGGCGGCCGGACTAAGTAATCGGCTCGGGTTCGCTTTTGGGAGCTTCTGTTCCCTGAACGCTTTCCGTAGAGTTCCGGAGGACAGGAATGAAAATGGCGGCCTCCCAGTCTCCGGCCCGGAGGAGCCAAGAGCCTGGGGCCCCACTCCTCAGTGCGCCCCCCGAGGACAGCACCCAATCACTCCCGTATCCCCAGCCTCCAGCCGCGCTCCGAGCTCACCCAGCCCGCGACCAGTTCAAGGTACCCCGAGCTGAGAGTTCAGTCCTCGGCTCTGTCTTTGCAGCCGGTTTCTCCGTTCTAATAGCTGCGAGCTCTCCGACACTCTGACACCCCCGATCCTTCTGTGACCTTGCGGGGCCTGGGGCCACGCTGGCCCCGCGTGGGCTTCACCCCGGTTTAGCCCCTGGAGCAATGTCCCTCAGTGGAACAGACTTTTAAAAGTCCTGATTTTGTGCTCCGTTCCTCCGCCGCTTGCCGGGAGCCGGCCCCTCCCCCCGCGGTCTATCTTCCCGTCGTTTTAGATTCACTTCTCCGCCAGTCCTACCTTTCAGAAAGTGGTTGATTTTCTGTTTCTAGAGTTGCTGTTCTTCTTCTCTTCGCTCTCCCGTTGGATTTGTAGGTGTTTGCTATGTTTAGATAAGCTATCGAGCTGATCTCCTGTTACCTGATGTAGTCTCAGGCTGCTACTTCTCCGCCATCTTGACTCCTCCTCCTATTTTGTAGAATTTTGCTTTGTATTTTTAAATAGCTTTGGTTTTTAAAAGTTGTACAATTATAACCAGGTTTTTGTATCAATCTTAAGCTCAGTTCTCGTGTCCTGCTTAATAAATCTTTCCTACACCCATATCCATTTCATTCTGTTTGGTTTTCTCATATCTTATCCTCTAAGCTCCTTACTGTGTTTTATCACTGTTTATTTTCTCTCTCAGTTCATCTTCATTTCTTTGACGGTTTATTTTTTCTCCCATTTCTACCCTGAATCTCTCCAGCTCACTCTTGGTCTCTTGTCTTGCCATCACTGCCATTGGGTAGGACAGTCCTGCCTCTCCTTTGTGCCCCGGCTTTGTAGAGGTGGGCACAAGTATTTATGACTGTGCCATTAAATATTTCACATCTGTAGTAAAACACCTTTTACTATTTTCATCTGCTCTTTGGCAGCACTTCACCTGCCATTTGCTTTTCCCGATCTTTCTCTTGTTTCATTTCTCGAATCTCTAAAATAATTTGGGTAGGTTATTTTTAATGTCTCGCCTTGGAGGCCCGCGAGTTTTTCTTGGACCAAATATTTGCAGGGTCACATCCTAACCTAGTAGGGATTTTCGCTATGAGTCAAGGTTTTGTGCATGAGTTTTAGATCTATTCTCCCCAGCCAATAAAGAGAGGCAGCTATGGGGGTTTTCAAAAAGCACCTCTCTTCTTTTTTGCTGTTTACAGATAGGGCTTGCCAGACAAGAAAGAGTGTGTGTGTGTGTGTGTGTGGGTGTGTGTGTGTGTGTTTTCATCTGGTCATTTCTACTTTTCACAACTAAATTGGGTCCAGAAAGTTCTTGCTGCCCTTATTTGTGCATTGTCTCCTCTTTAGTAACACGTGAAACTCAGATTCTGCTCCTCACCTCATCTCTCCCTTTTTATGAAGGTATTTTTCTGACTCATCTTGATTTCTGAAGCCATACACTCTTCTCTCCTCTTTTTCATGCCCCAGCTTGCTCCCCTGCTGTGTGGGGAGCTATTTTTTTATTATTTATTTACTTTTGCTGTTTTTGTTTTTGCTATTTCGCTGTTCTTAGTTTTAGCTCCCTCTTAGTTTTGCTGAAAATGGATATTTTATTTTCATTTTTTATTTTACCTTTGCCTTCCACAACTTCAAAGAAGGGGAGAGACAACTCTCCCATTTTTATACTCAAACCGGGAAAGTCCATGGACATTCATATTTCAAATTCAATGTGAACAGTCTAAAGGATTGAAGCCGTGAACTTGGTGAAAATGTTCTAAAGGAAAACAATATGCGATTTACTTTCCAGAGCATGGAGATGTTTTGAAGCCTAGGATGGATTTAAAGTATTCAGGATATTTTCTTGGTTTATCACTGGGGCAAATCATTTCTCTGGACCTCATTTCTCCAACGAAGGGAAGGATTTCTAAAGCCTTACAACAGAGTGGACAACCCTAGGTTTTAACTCTAAGAAATGAATCACAGATGGTGGAAATTAGGCTCAAGATACGTAGATGGGGTAGAAGACCTTCCTGGTCTAGGAGCCCAGTGTTCTTCCCTAAACAATTCTCTTCCATGTGCTGGCCTGTTCTGCGAGAAATGCATGGACTATGGTAACATTTCCAGTCACTAAGCCCTTCGGCTCCCCTGCCTTCCTTCCTATCTCCATGGCAGTTATTTAAAAACCAGACATTTTAATACACATCGTATTGATATAATCAAGAATACAACCACGATAATTAGATTCACTCTGCTATTAATCCCCCAATGAACAAATCCAGGGTGTGTTACGGTAACTACATTCTGTCTGTTCAGGCTAGTGCTCTGGAAACTATACTCCAAACAAAGGGGTATTCATTTACTCAAATTTTAATCAAATAATTGTAGGCAAATTAGTCATTTTTAAAACGGACAAAACACGTCTTTTACCGAGCTTATCTTTTAAAACAAGACAAAACAAACAAAAAAACCATTGGTACTTTTGATCACATTTTAAAAACTTAACCCTGCATTTCAACCATTTTTCACTGTTCACTAATAAAATCAATGCAAATAACCTATATATTTGTTAAAAGAAAAAAATGTGAAAAATCAATTTCCCAAAAATATATTTGCTTAGAAATTCTTTTTACCTTATGAACTTCCTTGGCCTTATAAACCTGTCAGCAGAGCAAACTGGGAGCCAGTTTCCTGCAGTCATAAACCCCACCACCCTTTTTACGAGTCTTTATTCTTTGGAAATGTAAACACTTGTGCTGAAAAGCATTCACTGGGAAGATAAATGAGTAGTAAAATGATTAGTGCCCATTTAATGATTTCTTACCTCTGGGCTGGTTGACAACTGAGACCTGGACGGATGGGCTTTGAAAGCTGACTCCCTCTCCGCACCTGGGTAGATGGGTCTCCTGGGGCCTTGCCTGGGCCTGCTGACCCCAGGGCCTCTGCACAGCTGCTCCTGGCAGGCCTGTTAGTCTTTGGAGTGTCTCCTTGGAGAGCACCTTCTAACCACAAATTATCTTGAAACCTGTCACTGCCATCTTCCGGCCATGGCACCAGGCCGGGAGAAGGGAAATGATATCCCTAGGAGATTCTTCACACCCCTTAGGAGCTGAGGCTGCGTCCTCCTGCGACCTCACCTGCTGCTTCATCTGAGGAAGGGGGCGGGCCCTTCCGCCTCGCGGCGCCTTGCCTCAGGCCACACCCACCTAGAGCCTAATCATTCCAGTTCAGGCGCACCTGCGGGTCTCTCCTCCGCCCCCTCACCCCCCACCCCGCAATCCCCAACGCTCTCTTTCTGCGGCTCTTCTCTTCGTTTGGTGAAGCTACATTTCCTGCCGTTCAACACCCCGCAATCCCCATGTCTCCCTTTCTGGGGCTCTGCTCTTCTCATGTGAAGCTACATTTCCATCCGCTTCCAAGACCTCCACCCGGCTTTCAGGCTTCCGTCACCCAGTTGACCTCGAGCCGCTCCTGGAGCCATGCCCTGGGGCTCGAAGTTAGGATCGCTCACAGCTCTGTCAGTTAACAGCTGATGGGCTTCCGAGCCTGCAGTCTTCCCTGGAGAAAAGTTTAAAGATGGCAAATGCATGGGCTTACATTTGAAGGAAGACAGGGCTTCCCCAAGACAGTAGGTACCATATGCATGCTCATTACTGAGAATGAGTTCTTTCCAAATATTCAAAATCAGCATTAAAATTAATTGGCCTCAGCTTGTATATGTCAAGCAAAGCGTGTAAAACTGAACGTGGTACCGAGAGGTGGTGTAGACTACAGTCATGCTTGAACACATCATTCTCAGGAATGACGGCACCAGGATATTCTTAGGAGGGACCCACTCTGAAATCACCCTGATTTTTATGGTTTTGAGTTCTTTTACTTGTCCTAACTGGTCCCCTCTTCTCATGGTGTTGATAAAAAGGTGGTGTTTTTCCTTATCAGTGTGCCTGCCCACTGGCTGTGTGAGCTAGGAAACTAGAAAAAGAGTTTTAGAAAGTCTTTGAAAAATAAGAATAAATTGGCCTTGAGTGGAAGCCTGGACCTTGTGAAATACAGTTTTCAAAGGCAGGGTCTGGGGTGGAAGGGCAGGGCAGTGGGGGTGTTGGGAGGGGCTGCGCCTTGAAATCCCAGCGCCCAGACACTGCAGACCAATTCTACCAGATTTTGGAGGGGAGAGGCCCTAGCGTGAGTGTTTTTCAAAACTTCCAGATGACTCCCAACGTGCAGCCCAGGTTGAGAAGCCTTCCCTGGTGCCCATACTGTGTATTACCCTATGTGATGGAATTACCAACCTGGGGTGGGGGAGAGGGGAGATGGGGAAAGCCAGGGAGCTTCTATCCAGGCCATTGTTCCCTGTGTCTCCCCCACTTCAGCTGCAGAAAATTCTTCTTAAGAAAAAAGGTTGACTGGCTTTGACTGTATTAAATTTCCTGAATCATTTTTTATTCTGCTTTTTGGGGAAGAGTATACATTCTTTATTTGTGTCATGGGGATGTAGTTAATCAATTGTGTTTCTTAGTTCTTTGGAGAATTTTCACAGGATAGATTTAACTCCAGCCCGCTGAAGTTGTTTTCACTTTCCTTAAAAAATAGGTAATAAACCACTTCATAAATGTCAAGTACCGTGCAATGGTGGGGACACAATGGTGGGTTGAGGGGTCCTGCAGACAACTCCCATGTTTGAATATCTGCTGTAAGGACTCACAGGAGTTGTCAAATAGTTGGATTCACAGCTTAGATTTCTCACAGTGGTGTACTAAGGGTATACAGCCAGAGCACAAGGGACAGAGACACCAGTGGAGTCGGGAGCAATCGTGTACCGTCTTCCTTAAGCTCTCTCTCCCTCCCTCTCCTTCCTGTGAGGGGTCACAGGGTGTAGCTAAATCTTTGCACACATTCCTGATCGTCTCTTATATTTCTAACAGTAGGTATAGCTGAAGCAAAGAGACTACAGCATTTTAAGGCTTTTGATATTTTTTTCCCCAACTTGGTCTCCAGAAGTTGCCCTTTTTAATATCCTTCCTAGCAGTGGCTCATTTCCCACATCCTCTCTGGCTCTAAGCAGGACTGTTTTCTAGAAGTCCTTGACCATCTGACATGGAAGGAGTATCTCATTTTATTGAGGTATCAGTGACCCATGTGCTGAGGGTGAAACACGTGAGGCTGGTTCAGCTCTATGGAAACTAGGGACACAGGTCATATGGTCTCTGCCCTCCAGGCCGCTGACAGGGCAGGTGGGGAAGGGCCTTACGCAGCAGCAGGTGTGCAGAGGAATGGGCTTTTTTGAAAGGACTGGGGTCTTATTGCTGTTGATCTGCTTTTAGTTTTCCTGTGAAGTATTTCTGAAGGAAGAATCAATGGAATAATATATCATATAACATATATAAATATATACCAATTTAATAAAACAATATAGGTAAAATAATAAAGTAGTTTACAGAAAGTGGGGGACTGCCAGCTAGAAAAAGGATAGAAACTGGACATTGGAAATTGGATGACTAAGAAAAGAAGCAGATTCAGAGCCAAGGAAACAGTACCTAGAGGGGCCTGAGCAGAGGTAGGTGTAGGGCTCATTTTGGCCTATGCTTGTCTTTTTAACTTTTGGGGTATATCATGAAATACTGTGTAAAGATTTAAAACGTCATGAATTTTTTATAATTTCGGTGTGTTGAATTTAAAGCGTTAGTTGTTCTTTAAAGTTCAGAGGCCAATGGAGTATGAGGTTGGGCCACAGGTAAGAGAGTGGGGCTTCCTGTGACAGCTCAGCTGTCACCAGTATTCGGTGACTTCGGTCACTAAGGAGTGGGTTATATTTGAGGCAGTAAGTGAGTGAGCGAGTGTGTGTGTGTGTGTAGAGGTGGGGAGTGGGGAGGGAGGGAGAGAGAGAAAGAGAAAGGAAGCAGTAGGCCAAAGACACAATTGGTCGGTGGAGCCAGTGGAAGACACAGAACTGTTCCCACAAGCCTTTCTGAAGTTGGGGCAGCCTTATACCTGTGGGAACATGGTGTCCACACAGAGGTTTCCCAGAAGTGTCTTTCTGCAGGAGAAAGAGATAAGGGACAGCTAACACGTTAGCTGGTTCTCCTGCCCTGAAATGAGGTCCTGAGAGGCAAACTAATTTGCACAAGGAGGCACAACACACTTGACAGTACGTCTCCAGTGTGCGCAGTTGCTTTGGGCCATATACATGGCCTCCGATGACTAGGCTTGGGATGATGCAAGGAGAGGACAGAAAAGGCTAGATCTTAACTCCACAACTGTATGTTGCACTTGGTGTCAGGCTCTTGGTTCTTACCCAAATGGCCTGGAGTCCAAACAGGTGATTTCTGCTGAGCGCTCCCTCTTAGAAGCCTGTCATACACCTGATTTCCACAGCAGGCTCTCAGAGTTGTGTTTTTGAAGAGGAGGGTTCACGTATCAACCTCAGAGCATCAACTACAGAAATATTAAAAGGTCTTCAATGTTAAAGCAAATTTCTCTGTGTGAAAGGAGGTGTGGAAAAAATGACAGAATGAGGTTCTCCTTACCTGCTGGAATTAGAGAACCAGAACAATGTCGTTTCTGGAAGAAGAGGTTTGGGGTCCTGAGCGAATGCAGGAAGATGACTGAGTGGGTTCTACCCTACTTCACTTGTGTGTCATGTGGATGAACCAGCTCAAATCTCTGGGTATTTTTGCACAAATCTCTTTACTACCGCCCCCTCTCCCCCCAGTGTATACACTGTGCATCAGAATTCCCCACTAACTTCCTTTCAACTTTCCCATGTCTTATGCCCTTACTTAAAACAAACAAACAAACAAACAAACAACACATACTAGACTTCTTTTAAAAATGAATCAGTGTTTATACCTCCAGCAGATTGTAAGATGTACATGTCCAGGTATCATTTTAAATTAGTAGCTGCCAAACTGATCAGGAGTAAAGAAAAGTCAAGCTTTTTCTTTTTTAAGTCTGGGTAGGAAGTTGGCTTGTCAAAGTTTTTGCTGTGGAATCAAGTTTTGATAGTCAGCACACATACCGACCCCACGCTCATCTAGCCCCAGGAGGGGACACAGGCCAACAGGGTCAGGTTTCAGAAAGGACGCCCATTTCACCATGTACCTTCCTCTCCCACTGTTTTGAAATGAGAAGCATGATACTGTACCATGGGAGACAGGCCAGGGCTGAGGGGTGACGTGGCTTGAGTTCTCAGACTCGGCACTCTGGGGAAGCATTCAAGTTCCATGACAGAGTGGCCTTAAGGACATAAGGTCATTCATTACCCACTTCCACTAGTGATGTTAATCAAAGAAGTAAATTGTTACTGGTTAGTTCTTTAAAGTACACCTTTTGGCATATGCAGAATTTCTAGAAGGTGCAGAAGAAAAAGTCTTAGCCCCTTGAGAGTGTCTTAAGTTATAGAAGAAGCAGCCCGGCTTTGCGTTCCACCTGCTGTCACTCTGTCACTTGCCCCTTTTCTGTCTTTGTGCTGCCACCTAGAGAGAAAAGGAAAACATGTTGTATTCTGGCAAGCCGAAGTAGTCACCTTAAACCCCAAGCACTCGCTGCACCTTCTAGAACAAAGAAGCAGGGTGGGCTGCTTTAGTTCTGAGAAACAGCAACCTTACACCTTTGCTTCTGAGGGAAGACTTCAGGGAAGGGGTGGGGTCCCCGTCCTGGCCAGCCTCCCTTCCTGAGCTCATTCTGGGGCTACAATTAGTCTCCTGGAGGAGCGTGCATGGGTAGGAAGCCTATTTTCTTTCCACTGTGCAAAGGGAGTGAAATACAAAATCTTCACGTCACCCAGATTTGGGGAATGAACACCATCATTTCAGAAGGAAACCAAAGATATAAGAAACATATGAAAACAAGGTTCTGAGTAATTCTTAAACCCTCTTTCTACTCACTTCCTTTTGCTTTCATTTTGAAAGACAGATGCTTTTTTTTTTCTCTAAAAAGTAGGAGGCCAATGTATAAAAAATAGATAAATGGAGATTTGCCGGGAGCAATAGTGCCATTAGTGGCCCCTAATGTTGCTCTAAAGAATGCCTTTCATGCGTTTAATGACGACATGCAGCTTTCTGACTGTATACAAGGTCAAACATAATTTACTCTGCAGCTATTATGTTCTCAAAAACATTTTTTTAAGTTGATGGAAATCATATTTCTATGCCATAATGTGGAGAAGTTGAGGTCAGACCTTCCCTAACCAGCTGCCTCTGCAGGACCCTGTCACCCTCTGCTCAGCCTCTTCCATAGACCTCCCCCCACCCACTCCTAGAGCAGAAACTTCTTGAAGGTGCTTTTGCGGGCCACACTGACAGCTGCATTTCTAGTGCCTAGAACATTTGGCATGTGGCAGGTGCTCAGTATAAAGTCTTAAAGGGATACATGAATCTGAGCTTGTCCCTGGGCTTTTTTTCTTTAGAAAAGAACAAATCACAAGACTAACTTTACTTGTATACATATTCTGATTAAAACACATGTGTAAGGTTAACAATTCTTTGAACATCTATGAAGTCAGTTCCTCTATAAATCATATTTGGTGATCCCTCTCTCTCAAATAGGCTTGATTAATGTGAGACCATCAAAATAACATTAACAAAAGTACAGTAAATGCGAAAAGGCCGACAGCTGAATTAAAGAGCTGACATGCAAATACACCAGCTGAGAAGCTTTACTTCAATTCTGGCCCATCGCTGTCGAGGATAAATTGACCAGCAGAATTCATTTTGAATAGAGCAAGACGATATAGCACAGTAAATCTGATTTTTCCTCCCTTAAAATAAAATTCACAATTAAAACAGACTTGTGAGGGAAAAATGGCCATAAAGCTAGACACACAATGGTATGAAGAAGCAGCTTAGGTCAGTCAGCAGAAAGGAAAGAGTCCTGGGCTTGAGGGTAAAAGGGCAGCGGTGGAGCCTGCCACTTTCAGTCCGTGCCACCTACTTTCACCAACGTGGAACGGGGTACACCCCCTTTCCGGTCTACCTCAGGGGTTTGTCGTGAAGATCAGCGTAGCTACTGATAAGTGGTTGCTGCAGACACCGTAAAGAACTATTAAACATAAAGTAGGGAACCTCTTTGTCAGTCTAATGACCCTGAGGAGTATAGGAATCCCAGCATAGGAAAGGCGTATAAATCTTGTCATTTCTTGCCATTATTCAGACGAGTCAAAGCCAGTGGCCATCTTCCAAGGACATTAAGAAAATGCCAGTGCCCTTCCCATCCTGGACCGGGAGCTCTCTGTCTTCCACGAAGAGACTGCATCTGACTCTGGTGCTCTCCAAAGCTTGGCTTCGTCCTGGAGAGAGGGCTGTTTGGGAGGACGTATGTGATACCAGGTGTCTAGTCAAGCTAGGTCATATTTAATAGCAGATGGTGTGACTTCCCCGGTGTAATGGAAGTCAGTTCCTCTGGGGAGAGGGAGTTTGGTGTGGAGAGTCTGGGAATCAGAGGTCCTGAGCTGACCTTCTGGTTCAGCTCTTTATTAGCTGTGTGACCTTGGGCTTTCAACTGTAAAATGGGGAAATAATACCAATGGTGCCATACTGTTTCTGGAAGAAGTAATCACGTAAATTCATGTGAAAAGTGCTTAAAACCAGCAAAGCACTTGGTCAGCCTTTGTTAGCACTTTCCGATAATTGTGCTCTTCACATTTCTTTTTACTACAAGGTAATGTAATGTACGGAAAATGAAGAGAAGATGAGATAGTCTGAGAGCCAGAGTATGGGGAAAATTTAAATTGAAGATAAACCAGACATACAAAGAAAAGAATGTTGGTAATCTGAGATCCGTTTCAGAAATATGTATGGTTTGATGAAAATGATGGAGGTGTGTGTACATAGCGGTTTTCTAGTTTGAAGAAAGTTTTAGAAGCCTACCCCATATCAGCACATTAATCAAAAAGATAAACAATGTAAGTAAGAGAAGCAAAGGGCCAAGGGATTTAAGCAAGCCCTTTGGGTTGGCTGTCACTATCCTGGCTGCTATGGTGTCCACCCTATTACTCTAGCTGTTGTGGGGGTTAAAGGACTTACACATAGAGCAAAGAGCTCAGAACAGTACTACTCCAAAAAGGTGGTAGATTGGTTAATAGTATTGCATTATTGTAAATATCCTGGGCTTGATAATTATACTATGGTTATGTCAGGTGTTAACAGTAGAGGAAGCTCGATTAAAAGTATATGGAAACTTGGGGCGCCTGGGTGGCTCAGAGGATTAAGCCGCTGCCTTCAGCTCAGGTCATGATCTCGGGATCGAGCCCCGCATCGGGCTCTCTGCTCCGCAGGGAACCTGCTTCCTCCTCTCTCTCTGCCTGCCTCTCTGCCTACTTGTGATCTTCTCTCTGTCAAATAAATAAATAAAATCTTTAAAAAGAAAAAAAAAGTATATGGAAACTCTACTGTTTTTGCAACTTTCCTGTACATCTAAAATTATCTTGAAGTAAAAAATAAAGAAAAAAAAAGGAAAGAGAAAGAGACCCAGAAGTGACAGCGATGATGCAACCAGTAGACATTTATGGAGTTATTGTAACTATAAAGAAATATTTAAAGAAAACACAATGAAAGAAATGGAAAGACATAAAAAGAACCAAATAGAGCATCTAGAACTGAAAATTCCCATATTTGAAATAAAAATTCACTAGCTAAGGTTAATTGAAGATGAAACACTACAAGACAAAGTAAACTTGAAAATACAAGAAAACTGTCTAACATGAACATAAAATAAAACAAAATCCAGAAACTCAGTGAAAGGATGACGAAGTATTATCAAGTGGTCTAACATACATGTAAATGAAGTCCTGGAAGCTGAGAGGGTGAGAAGAAAAAAAGCAGAAAAATATTTAAAGAAACACTGGCCAGAAATTTTCCAAATTTGATGAAAATTACAAACTCAAAGATTCAAGACGCTCAATACACTCACAAACAAGTTAACACAAAGAAAACCACACCAACACATCATAATCAACTTGCTGAAAACTAGTAATAAAGAAAAAAAAATCTAAAAGAAGCCCAGGAGGAAAGGGGACACCCTTTAATATAAAGTAGAAGAAATACAAAAAGTATCACAGATGTCTCATCAGAAATAACATGAGCCACAAGACAATGATTCTCTGACAGGATCAAAGAAGTTAAAAAACATTCAGCTAGATTAACTAAGAAAACAAAAAAGATACAAATGACCAACCAGGTATGAAAAAAGAAATGACTACTAATCCACAGATATAAAAAGATACTAAAAATATGAGAAATAAGTTATGCCAATAAATTTGACAACACAGATGAAACACATTTCTTAAAAGACATAAATTACTAAAACTGGCATATACACATGCAAAAGAAAATTAGAATAGCTCTATGTCAATTACAGAAATTGAATTAGTAATTAAAAACTTTCTTAGAAAGAAAATTCCAGGACCAAATGGCTTCATTTGTTGAATTCTGTCCAATATAAAAGGAAGAAACAATTACTAATCTTATATAAACTCAGAAAATAGATGATGAGAGGATATTTCTCAATTCATTTTCTGAGGTCAGTTTTGCTCTGATACTAAACTAGACAGAATTATTACAAGTAAGGAAAACCACAGACCAACATTCTTCATGAATGGAGATATAAAAACCCTTAACAAAATATTAGGAAGTAAAACACAATACTGTATATGAAAAGAAAAATACACTATAGACCGGGGCACCTGGGTGGCTCAGTGGGTTAAAGCCTCTGCCTTCGGCTCAGGTCATGATCCCAGAGTCCTGGGATCGAGTCCCACATCGGGCTCTCTGCTCTGCAGGGAGACTGCTTACTCCTCTCTCTCTCTGCCTGCCTCTCTGCCTACTTGTAATCTCTGTCTGTCAAATAAATAAATAAAAAATCTTAAAAAAAAATACACTATAGACCAAGTAGGGTTTATCTCAGGGATGTCATGGTATTTTAACTTTCAAAAATCAATCATTGTGCTTCACATATTAAAAGACAATCCATTATTAAAGGAAAGCTACATGAGCATCTCAATAAATGAGGAAAAATATGTGACAAAATTCATATCCATTCCTGATCAAAACTCTTGGTGAACTGGGAATAGGAGAGAAATCTACAAAGACTACACACATTGATGGATAGAAGGAATGAGCACATCCTGTGCCTAGATTTTGGTTTCTAAATATCATTCTCCATGAAAAGGAACCTTGGCTGTTTAAGAGAAAGACTGATTCACAGCTTGAGCAGAAACAGTACAAGTGCCTGAAAGACCCTGGCACAGAAGAAGAAACCCACTGGACAAAATACAAAATCTACAATTCCATACTGATATAAGTTCATAAATGAATAAATAAGTAGAGAAAGAAAGCTATTCCTCTTAAAGAAAATGTCAGCTAAATATGAAAGAAAGAAATAAAGACAAAATAAAGGAGTTAGAAAAATTACCAGTCGATTCTAAACTTTGTCGGTGAATGTTTAATAAGGAATAGCATACTTAAAAGTCCCCGAGTATTTCCCACAAATTGCCTATTAATTACAAAGAAAAAAGTAGTAACTCTGCAGTGGATAAACCTGTATCAAAGTGAATGAAAGTGAATGTCATTGGAAGTGGGTCACACCAGGGCTCCTGAGATAGTTCACTGAGAAAGACAGATCGTTACTTCTGTGGGTGCCCATAAGGTATCGCTTGAATCTAGTCAAGACAAAACATCAGGCAAACTCAAAGTGCGGAACATTCTGCCAAGTAATTAGGCTGTACTCTTCAGTAATGTCAAGGTCAAGTAAGACAAAGACCAGGTGAGAAATTCTCCAGATTAAAGACTGTAACAATAATGAAAAAGAAGTCTCAGTGCTAAACAGTTTTACCATTTTCTTAAATATGACCCAATAATAGAGTGTTCCTATGCAAAATTATTCCTTCCAGAACACTGGTCAAAATGGGAAGGTTAGCACGAGTCTAACACTAAAACCTAACAGCAATATTGCTTTTGAATTCAGAAGAGAAAATTCTAAGTAAAAGCCCAGAAAAACGAATTAACAGCTACATTTGACATAGCTAGCCCAGAGCATATACTGTGGTATTCTTTATACAACGTCAGGGAGGGTTTATCATGGAACTCAAGCACAGTTCAACAGTGATAAAAACCCCCTCATCACCTCGAGGTGCTAGAAACATATTTGATAACAACCAACACCAATTACTAATTAAAACTTTAAGGAAACAAAGTATGAAAGAAAATATCAAAAATAGATATTCTTTATCATATTAACAACAGCTAGTGTCAGAATTAATGGTAACGTACATTAATCAAATCACAAATCAGACCGATTGACTACTATTACTCTTCAACACTGTTCTAGGTATTGTCATCCATGTAAAAGGATATAAAGGATATCAAAGAGGTATAACTATTAGAATTGAACCCATTTTGGGGGCGCCTGGGTGGCTCAGTGGGTTAAGCCGCTGCCTTCAGCTCAGGTCATGATCTCAGGATCCTGGGATCGAGTCCCACATTGGGCTCTCTGCTCAGCGGAGAGCCTGCTTCCCTTCCTCTCTCTCTGCCTGCCTCTCTTGTGATTTCTCTGTCAAATAAATAAATAAAAAAAAATCTTAAAAACAAAAAAAAAGAATTGAACCCATTTTTTCCCAAGATTACATACCTTATGTATCAAAACCCCAATATGAATATAATAAAGTTAAATTAATAGTTTAATAAATTGGTTATTTAAAAGATAAATATGTAAAAATATAGAAGTTTACCACAAAATATCCAGTTAGAAGATGTGACTAAAAAATAGATTTCATTACTAGACAAAAATACCCAGATATATGCCTAAAAAGAAATATTTAGAACCTATATGAAGATGAAGAGCAAAATGGTAGTGGAAGATATGGTTAGGATTTTAGCAAATACAGAGAAATCCTACATTCCTAAAGAGCAAAAAGGAATTTTATAAACATGTCTGTTTTTCCCCCAAATAATTTATGTGTCTAACAAAAATCTCAATAAAATATCCCATTGGAACTTACTCTTGAACCCTGACAAAATAATTGTAGAGATCTAATGGAAAAATCAACAGGTAAGAAAACAATCAAATTAGAGCTTTATTTCACAGTATATTTAAATACAAATTTTGTAGATAATTTAAGTAATTAAATATAAAACAAAAAATTTATTAAAAAATCAGAAGAAGTGACTGGTTAACTTTCCTACAAAGGAAATGTATGTAAATCGATGTAAAGGAAAAGTTTATATATCTATATCTATAGATATAAGTATCTATCTATATATATAGTGGTATGTTACCATACACACACACACACACACACACACATACATATATATGTGTGTATCTACATAAAAACCAAAAACACCTGCATGACAAAAAAAATCATACACAAAATTGAAGACAATTTGCAGACCAAGAAAAAATTTACAATGAACACAGTGGACAAAAACTAATGTCTTTGAGTTATAGAATATCTCTAGAGTCCATAAGAAAAACACTGCCACTGCCACAATTTAATAGAGGACATACACAGACAATGGTTTAGAAGATGATGAACGGTTAAGTAAATGTGAAAAATGTTCAACATTATTACTAATGGGGAAATGTGAATTAAAATGACAATAAAATGCCTTCCCCCCACTTACTTGCAAAGCTAACATTTGATGTTAACAAGGGGGCAGTGAATAAGATAAGAACTGAAACGACCATGTGTTACAGTATAAGATCCTGTATGCTTTCTATGAAAGATCTACCCACAAATATGTATTTGGACAATTCTGTTATAAACTGGGAAGCCCACATCTAAAATCCATTCTAAGGGATCAATAAAAGATGTGAACTAAACATTGACTTGTAATCTGATTCTTCAAAGAGTGAACACTTGTAAGCAATTTAAATGTACAAAAGAGGGTCATGGTCATTAAATAATCACATATCCAAATAATTTAAAAAGGACCATCATTAAAAAAGCATATTTATGAATAATACTTTAGTAGCCTGGGAAAATGCTCACAAAATGATGCTGCCAAGAAAGAAGATGATAAAATTACTATTATAATTCCTTAAAAAAATTATTACAAGAACACGTGCCACATGATCTTCTGGTAATGTCACACTGAGCAATTACAATTTTAATATTATGCATTTCTTTATTTTCTACAACAAACACAGATTCATAGGACAGAAAATATTCAACAGAAGATTTATCAAAAACTCAAGGCTTTGAAAAAGCAGTGGTTTCTCTGATCGCGGTTATCGATTTCTGTCAGTATGCTGAAAATCATATTGTCACTTCCATGTGGCAGAGTGGCTTAAAAGAACAGGCATACACTCAAATATTGTCACACGCCAGTTTATTGAGGAAACTGTGATGCTAGCTAGAGGTTATTAACTCTATTCACTTGATTACTTTTCATGATGTCAAACAAGAGTCTGAAGGCTATAAGCCATGAATTTACACAATGACTTTCCCATATTTTGTTCAGAAACACAAAAACCAAATACCAAGAAATGTTTGACGCTGAAAATTGTCCTTATTTTTTTTTTTTTTCCCCAAAAGGTGGTAATTAAGGGTCAGGAGGCACAATGGTGTGGGGGAAGGACACAAATGGAACATGTAACAGGCAAATATTTTGGCTAGATTTCATTTTCCAAAGTTTCAGATCTCTCCAATTTTTTTTTTATTTTTTGTAGCAAAAAAGGAATCAATACTTTTCATTCCACTCTTGTCAACTTTAGCCAAAGCCTTCTGAGCTGCAGTCATTTTGCTATTTTTCTGTTAAGGAAAATAAGAGAAGAATTATTACAAATGTAACTAACCTTTATAAATCGTACATGCAAACCAAACAAGACCGTGCATGCATGTCTCACGGTTCACGAAGAGAACTATTGGCTGCTAACATGATTCATAAGGGAGTGATTATTATTATTATTATTATTATTATTATTATTATTTTTAAATCTGATTTCCATTCAGAATTCAGACCTAAGACAAAATCCAGTAAAAGAGGCGGGAGACCAAACTGCCACCTTCTAAGGAGTGGAATGCCACAGCCAATGGTTTACTTTACGGGGATAATTCTGGAGGGTGTATGAAGTACAATAACACCAACAAAGGACCTGACACAGGCGTGACTGTCAGAGAGGAATGCCAGCCTGGCGGTTCTGCGCGATGAATAATTCACCACCATAGGCCGGTGCATTTTACTCATAGGCTCTACGGGAAACCAAGGACAACACTATTATATTCAAAAAATAACCCGTACTGAAGAGCATCCTGGACCAGCAGGATGATTGCCCCAGTTTTCCTCCAACAGAGTAATACTTGTCAAAAAGCTGACTTCAAGTAACTCTGCCTTTGAAATTCCTGGTCCCTGTGTTTTGTTTGTTTTGCTTTGGTTTGGTTTTGTGCCGTATCCTGAACTAGCACCGCGGGCAGGTGAACAGCCGCGGACTCTGCTTCAGTGCATCTCACCTTCTCCAGCAGGAGCAAACCTGATGGGACTCAGCAAAGGGAAAAACTCATCTGTCTCCCTGAGAACGGGGAGACAAGGTCACTGTCAAAGACCCTTTTACAGGCACAGTATATGATCCCTGAAATCTTGCTTCTCACATTCTGTCACTTACATCTTAGGAGGCTTATTTTTTGGCTGGATGGTGAGAAGGGATGGCTCTTTGTGACCAGTTATCCTCCGTATTTAACTAAAACATACTAGCCCAGCCCCTATTTCCCTGGGGCTATGCCCAAGGAGATGTAACAAAAAGCCACAGTTACAAGGGTGGGGCAGAATTAGTACTAGCAGAGAAACTCAACATTCCTGCTTAGGAAGCCATGGGGATAACTAGCTATCTTGCCAAATCTCAGCTGGGATTATCCCCCTGACATCACATGCCCAGATAAATTACATATAGATAAAAGAATAAAATCTATAAAAAACATTAAATGCTAAGGAGGGAGAATGTTGTTAAAACCTAAGAGGAAGTGAATTTATCTTGGGATGGACAAGGTCTAAGCATAAAAATAATGAGAAAGTCACAAGGAAAAACAATTCCTATATTTAATCCCCAGAAAAACTTAAAACTTAAAAAAATCGAATGAAAGGCTAAACACAAATTAGAAAGTTATTTGTACCCTATATGTCATCAAGTGTTAATAATTCCTAATCTAGAATGAGCTCTTAAAAATCAACAAGAAAAACATTACTATCCCAATACCAAAAACGGGCAAGGGACATGAACTGACAACTTCTAAAAATGCAAACGGGCAAATAAGCATTTGGAAAAACAACTAACCTTTCTCATCGAAGAAATGTACCCTAATTAGACAGTCAAAAATTTTGAAGAATAAAAATAATATTCAGTGTTGTCAAGAAAGCAAGATGAGCAATCTTGCAGCAATAATGGTTGGGGATACAAATTTCTACATTTTTGGAAAGCATTTTACATATATATTGTGTATACACACATATAATCAATCATATATATGATTATATATGATATATATCATATATATGACTATATATGATAAAATATATATGATAAAATCATATATATTATTATATATAATACAATATATAGGATAAAATCACAAGCATACACACACACACACACACATATATTCTCTCGATAATCATAGAAAGAGCTCATGTTTTCTAAGCCCTTACTCTTAGTTCTAAATTGTGTATAATGAAATAATCAGAGATACAGACTATAAATAAGAATGTTTATCACTTCATTAAAACAAAGAAAGAAAAAAGCAGAAATAACCTATGTGTCCAAAAACAGGGGAATGACTAAATAGATTATATGCCCTATAGTGAAATAAAATAACACAAATGATTGCATATCATGAAACCATTAATAATTTGTCAGAGAATGCCTAATGACATGAGAATATTTTCATAATATACTACTAACTGAAGAGGACAAAACCCCCAAACTATAAATATATTAAAATGCCAATTTTAAAAGCTGTATATATTTTTATAATGATAAAACTTTGTAAGAAAGGTTCCAAAAATATTTGCTGGGCTGACTGCTGAACGGTAGGGTTATTAATAATTACTGTCATCATTATAAGTTCGGGGAAGCTTCTAGGCAGTAGAGTTGACAGAAAATGAGCTGTGGAAGCTCCCCCCGACCCTGTTCCCCCCCACTCTGAATACACTGCAAAGTGTAGGCATGCTCTTGCTAAGTATAGTGCCTTGCCTTGATTCAGAAAAAGTCTTCCTGGCATGACATATTCACTGTCATTTGTAATTTTGAATTAATTACTGAGTCACAGAAAGGCAAGTTCACAATCCCTTGTGGTTAAAATTGTAACATCAGAATCAAGCATGAAATCACTCCCGGATGTCCTCAGGGCCACCTACTGAATCCAGGAATATGCCACTCCGGCTGGACACACATACCTTTTCAGTCTTCAAATCTTTCCTGTTAAACTTAGTGTAATCTTCTTTTGCTTCTACAGGCTCATCAGATAACTTTACTTTCTGCAATGTTAGAGTAGTGAAGTGATGTCAAATGTCACCTTGACATGTCAATCCATTTTTTTAAAAAACAGTGGGGTCCATTTGGACCTGCATCAAGGCCAAAAGGAACAACAAACCCTGCAAAGGGCTTATTCTGCATTTTGTCAATTATCTGGGGGAAAGAAGCCACATATCCCTTCTGAGAAGCAGCGTCGGTGGTGGGGGGATATGCTAGGGTGAGTCCGTGACCTAGCCCGTTGGGCAGTCTAGTGGTTCTGATCACATATTTTGTATGTACCGGGACTGGGAGGCATTTAGGAGACTGCTGACTTATAGACAGTCTAAAGGGGTGAAGGCAGGCACATAAGTCAAAGATAAAAATTTCCTCTAAGGGGGCCAGGAGTCCAGCCAGAAACACCACTTCATTCACCTTCTGGACTGGTGTAATGTCCATTTGGGAATAAGGCACAACATTATTCTGTTATTACCATTTTTGTATAGCTTCATGTTCTTACCTCCTTTCAATTCAACTATCTCATTTTGTCCACACAGGGACAACCCTGCAAGGCAAGCAGCCAGCGGGAGAAGGAAGCACAGAGAGAGTAAACAAATGACTTAAGCCCACTTAGCAGAGGACAAGGCTTAAGATCTCCATTTCTGGACAAGAGCTCTTTCCATGAGGCCCCGTACAACTTTACTTCATGTTTTCACCTTTCACGTGGGCATTCTGTACCAATGAATGTGAGAGCCTTGTCAAGAGCTAGACTGTGGCCTTAATGTTCACATTATGGAAGGAACTGTGACACATTTACTATGTAAAAGGCCCATAACAGGGCAGGTAAGTCTTGATGTTTAACATGGAGAATTGACTGCATGTGACCACAACCTGGATTTCTGCAGATCTTCCAGCTCTTTGTGGAGACACCAGGGTTGAAAGACCCAATGTGGATCTTCCCTAGGAAATGCAGATTTATTCCCCGCCTCCCTCTTCATAACCCAGCATTTGCCAAACAAAGAGCTGTGGAGTTAGTTTTAAAACATGCCACGGCAGATGTCTAAAACCCAAAGGGATAAAAAAACGTGTCTTGAAATTCTTCACTGTAAAGAAACAGGGGGGACCTCCTGGAAATATAGAACATCATATGGCAAAACTTTCTCTTGGTCTCACAGCAATCTCCAGCAAACGAATCTTCCAAAGAAAAAGACTAGCTTATCACGAATGAACTACTACCAGCAAAGTAGGTATATAAGCAACTTTCTTAAGAATATGTTTCTACTTAAAAATTAAGATCGGTAAAGGGCGTTTAGGTGATGCATATTTTTACTAGAAAAGTATCTTCAACCAGGAGAGTGGAACTCACAGGTCATAACGACGAAGGCTATAATTGTCTCAAACTGCAAAAAGCTTAAAGTTATCAGGTGGTTTGTGCTCTGCTGTGGCAAAATGTTCCACTACAGATGTCGCTAGAAATGCTTGGGCATAGTCCCTTTTTGCTGGTAAGTCAAATGAAAAATGCTCAAGACAAGAGCTAAAGATGAAAAGTGCTTCTTTATTAAGTATACAGAGGTGTCACATATACAGAGATGATGACTCGTTCAGGTGTTTTAATAGCTCCAGGACACCGGTAATCAGTGCTCACAAAAAAGATGATGACTGTGGTCAGCCTCTGCACTGAACTTTTCCTAATGTCACAGCACATGCTGAATATATTTGAAAGAATCACAACTGTTACACTTATTTGAACTGTTCTTATTTAAAAGACCAAATAGGGCCGTGTAGAGTCCGACTCTTAATGTCAGCTCAGGTCTCTGTCTCAGAGTTGTGTGTTTAAGGCCCGCGTTGGGCTCTGTGTTTGGCTCCATGCTGGGCACGGAGCCTACTTTCAAGAAAAAAAAAAAAAAAAGACCAAATCACTACAGATCTGGGGGGAATGTTTCAGAAGAAACAGAGGAAGGACCCAGAAAGACAGTAACAAAGGCTGCGACTGAATGGACACAGTTCTGGCAAGAGAAGAGCCAAGAGCAGAGCACCACGGGAATTAATGCCAGGACGGGTCTTATTCTTACAGATGATCTGCAGGAAGGAACTCCAGAGTATCTCCAGTCCACTGACTGCACTCAGCTCTGCCAGCGATAAATGCAAACGATGGAAGAGCACGGGGGCTGGAGGCTGAGCATCGACACAGGCAAACATGGGATAGTAAGAAACTAATGCAAAACATATTAAGGATGCCAGGCTTTATGCTATTTTTTACACAGATACAAAGATACCTAATAGCCACTGGAACAGATTTGCTGAAAACCATCAACTGTCTGACTGTAAAAACTGATCAAATCCCGGACACAGACAAGAAGGCTGGCAGAAGATGTTATCCTAAGCTTGTTTAAAGCATGGTACATCACCCAGTCCAGTTTGCACTCCAGACACTAGAGCCCCAGCCAGACATCACAGACTGGGAGATCTTGAACAGCAACTAAGCAGCCCAGGAGATGAGGCTGAGGTTTAGGAGAAGCAGGACTGTGAGATCTAGATCAGGGCTTGGCAAACCGCCCACCAGCCCAGCCCCACCGGCCGCCTGTTTTTATAAATGAAGTTTGGCTGGAACGCCACCGCCCGCATCCGTTCAGAAATCGTCTGCGGTGGTCTCTGTGCTCCCACAGCGGAGCTGAGGAGCTGTGATACAGACCATCTGCCTCGTGAGGCCTCCAACTGTCACTATGTGGCCTTTACAGGATAAGCCTGCCGACCCCTGATCTGAATCATACACTATGACATCACAAACGATTTAAAGTTTGGAAATTAAAATAGGCAAACAGAAAACCGGGTTAAAAATAAATGCAGGGGGGCGCCTGGGTGGCTCAGTGGGTTAAAGCCTCTGCTTTCAGCTCAGGTCATGATCCCAGGATCCTGGGATCGAGCCCCGCATCGGGCTCTCTGCTCAGCAGGGAGCCTGCTTCCTCCTCTCTCTCTCTGCCTGCCTCTCTGCCTACTTGTGATCTCTGTCTGTCAAATAAATAAATAAAATCTTAAAAAAAAAAAAAAAAGTAAATGTAGGAAATGTATTACCCTGGATGGTATCAAAGGCCAAACCTTCAAGAACAGGCTTTGATCCTTCACGAATGATCTCTAAGTTACTAAGGAAGACAGATATTTGGGAGAAAGAAAGATGCTTTGTTTCTGGAAAGAGAGAAGTAAGAGAGGAACAAATACGCCCATCTTCTTAGTTCCAGCAAGGCAAGCATGGCTCTGTCGTCCAGAGCTACTGTCAGAGATGAACTATGAGACTGGAAGAAATGTGGGTCTGACCTAGAAGGACCTTATGCCTTATAGCAGCTGACCTCTGCCTAGCGCTATTCCTCCCAAAGGAAAAGGATGGTGCTCCTTTAACAGCCTGCTGAAAATGGCCACTGCTAAGGTTGACACACTTGAAATTTTCTGTCCTTCTCATAAGTCAAGGTAATGAGCGCTTTCAGAGCTGTCACAACCTCCAAACAGAACATGAGACCAAAAAAAAAAAAAAAAAAATCCAAGCATGTTGGCCACCTTGAAGGCCGGGAGAGAGGAAAGTTCTTCAACATGCACTTTCCAGTCTCAAGGGATCCATTATTCTATTGGCAAGAGAATGGCCTCACGGACGAGCTGGTGCGTGTATTTATTTCCCCGTCTCTGAGCAGCGCTCACTTGTCTGAGATCAGGCCTGGACTGAGGGACCCTGCAGTTTGACATCCCATGTGGTTTACCGCTGGTTTCTCTGCTCTCCGCATCTGGGAGACAGAAACAAACTGCGGCCCATGGGAACGAGGAGCTGTGGGTGGCAGTTTGAGAACATCTGGAAGAGGAAGGGTTTTTTGCAAGACACAAATTGCGCTGATCATTCCTAGCACAGAAAGAAAAAGTTTGGCTATCCTTGCTCAAAGGATTCTTTGTGTGGCAAAATCATGCTCTGTTCGCCTCTGCACCCGTAACAGTTAGATCAGGCAAAATGAGTTGTAGTTACCCGTCGAGTATTCCTGATGATTAATCAGGGTAATTGCGGGACCCTGCTAACTCAAGAAGGCTGAATCTTAATTATGTATCTATGAGGCCTTTAGGTAGGTATCTGGTACAGCCAACTCTTACCTGGTTTTCTCAGCACTACAAAAAAAATCTACAAAATCTACAAATCTACAAAAATAAAAAAATACTAATGGAGAGTTCCTTACAACCTTTAATCCACACAACATCACTCCACCCAAGGAGGATTTAGTATGCTTTAAAATGGACTAGAGCGCGCTAATCCTATGTGGTAAAAATGTACTATTTTTCCAAGTCCCCCAAAGATATCTTAGTCACAGCTCCTTACCTTTGATGGAGGGTTTGGCAACGATGCTGAAGTTTCTGGAAGCCTATGGAGTAAAAAATAAGAATCAGTCATGGTTTTTCATAGACAAGCAAACAGAGACTGGGCCAGCGGATTTAGCAAGTGCTACTTTCATGGACTCGCTACACCTCCATGTGTCTTCCTGGACTATCACCCCAGCGTCAAGAATGACATTTCTCTAGGGGCGCCTGGGTGGCTCAGTGGGTTAAGGCCTCTGCCTTCAGCTTGGGTCATGATCTCAGGGTCCTGGGATCGAGCCCCGCATCGGGCTCTCTGCTCGGCGGGGAGCCTGCTTCCTCCTCTCTCTCTGCCTGCTTGTGATCTCTCTCTCTGTCAAACAAATAAATAAAATCTTAAAAAAAAAAAAAAAAAGAATGACATTTCTCTAAATGAAGAAATCTTTATTTTCTTCACATTGGAAATGTCTGAACTAAAAAAAAAATAAAATTAGAACTCATTTGTTGCAATGGAACTGCTTTTCTTTAGCCTCTATACATTTACATTTTGGCATTGTAATTTTTTTTTTCCTTCATAAATGACAAATCCAGCATATATATATTTTTTATTTAAATACAACTTAGTTAACATAGAGTGGAATCCAGCATCTATTTAAAAGTAAAAATTATTTTAACTATTGACAAAAAGTCAGACAAACTTGACTTTTCTTCAGTTAAAGAGAAGTTTAATTGACATATCTTTCCACTTGAATCTTTAACCAAAAGCTAATCACTTCAGAGGAAAGAAAAGAATCTAAAAAGTAACGGGAGTACAAAGACATTGGTCTTGAATGAGATAAACAGGCACAGAGGAACCCAGGGAAATATTAAACAGAAAGACAGGGTTATCACTTTAAAGCAGGCTTTCAAACACTTCAACTACTACAGAAACCAGTTTCCACTAATTGTTTTTTAAATTAGGACCTATGCAATTTGCTAAAACACCAACTATATATCTATTAAGAAGCCACTTTAAAAAAAAAAAGAAGCCACTTTATCTTCATGTATCAGAAGAGAAAGCTATTATAAGAATCAGGAAAAGCTATTATCACACCCATAAAATCTTAACAATAGTTGCTAAAATCAAGAAAAGAAACACATTCTTTTAAGCCTAAGGTAAAGTCTTTATATTATATTAAATATCTTTATGAAGGACATAACACAAATCAAATCATTCATAAACCCATTTTCTGCCCTCAGACACAGATTGTGTTTCATCCTTTGAGTTCCAATCCTGGGCATAATAAAGGTACTTGGCAAACATCTAATGAAAGTGAAAATGGTACAAAACCTTTAAATGTAACTTTCAAAAATATTCTAGGGGCACCTGGATGGCTCAGTTGGTTAAGCATCTGCCTTTGGCTCTGGTCATGATCTCAGAGTCCTGGGATCGAGTCCTGCACTGGGCTCCTTGCTCAGCAGGGACTTGCTTCTCCCACTCCTTCTGTCCCTCCCCTCCACCTTCCCCAACCCCCGCTCTTGCTCTTTCTCTCTCAAATTAAAAATAAAAATCTTAAAAAAAAAAAATTCTACATGCCATCTCTTATTTTCTTCTAATCTTTATTTCTCTTAAAATAATCACAGAGCTCGCTTCAGCTGCACATATACTAAAATGATCACAAAAAACCACATTAGTGAAGTCTAACTGGAGATAAAACTGTATACCATTCACACTCTAAAATCACACCAACCCATAATTCCAGTCCTAATACTCACCAGTTTCTACAATCAGTATCCACCAAATCATTTTGTTCCAATAAATCAGTGTCTATTAAAAACCACCTTCAACCATAGAGTCTAGGAGGTAACTCAAGAATAATTTATGAGAAGCAGTGATGTGATAGAGCCATTAAGGAACCTGTTGCTGGGAAACCAAGAAGCACCAAGGTACTTCCTAATTATGGCTAAAGATGAATGATACTTACTTTAAATATTTCGCTAAGTCATCACTTAATTCTTTAGGGATGTAATCAGAAATCAGGCCATGAGCATAACAAATATAATCCTCTGAAAGAAAGAGAATGGAGAGTGCAAGAAAAAAAATCAGTTGCAATTATGGTAATTTTAGTCAAATTGATCAGAGTTAAGTTCTGGCTCTCTCTGGCCTTAGAGACTCACTTAAGCTCTTAGCCTCAATTTTCCCATTTGTAAAATGGGGATGTTAATATCCATGGTTACAGCAGTGAGCGATTTCATGGATGCGATATGACAGAATATAGCAGATGCCCACCAAATGATAATTAAAACAAAAATTTAGGGTCTTTTTCTTGGTTGAGGCCTTTAAATACAAATAAGCTCAAAATCAGCTGTAATAGTGTGACATATTCATGCTTATAAAGACTAATTTTTTCAGGTCTGTTTCAATATAGAATGAATCTAGTTAGTGAATAGTAATGAATACATTCATTTAAGAGACATCTTAGATGACATGTCTCTGTCAAGTACCTGAACATTATATATACTCTCAAACTAATAAAAATGTCTTCAAAAATGGAAAAAACTAAGCTCAGCAGAATGTATGATCATTAATTCTAAAGCACCTGGACACTCAGTACTAAAAGGAAGCTGTGGTATGGATGAGACGCAGTTATGGAAGTCAGAATCTGTTCTGAAGCCCTGTTTTTTATTCATATTTTATGTAGAGTACTAGAGGATAATCAAACTTAATATATGGGATGACCACACGGGGAATATAAGCTACCAAAAGGACCATCTCAGGTTTGTTGCTGGGATATTCGTTCGCTTCTTTTTTTCTTTCTCTTCTGCCTTCAAGCTAAGACAATAATTTGCCTGACCATTAAAGTGACTGCTTTCTGGAGCACATAACCTCAATGTCTTCAGTGAGAGACCTTGACTACCAACATAGTAAAGTTATTTACTGAAAACTGAAAGTTATCACTGGGCCCTTCTAAAAAATGTGCTCTTGGTTCTAGGTTAGTATTTATCCAATAAGTCATGAATAGACAAAAGGAATTAAGAAAGCTAACACATTATTCGTTTGCCACTTCTGGTGCCTTACTAAGCTAAAGATCTAAAAAAAGGAAAGCTTACTTTCTGGCTAGGCCTTAAATGGCAATATAGCCTTGCCCAGACCGTTATGTTTAGAGACTGGCACAAACACGGGATTCAGAGCAGAAGATGTGGCCTCCCAACTAGGACTGGTGACCTTGGATAAGTCATCTACTCTCTGAAACCACAGTTCTTTACTTTAAAAATGAGATCTGCCTAAATCATCTCTAACATGAGAGCTGGTAAACTCAGGATGGCCAAAGCTGTCCACCATTTCCAGGATGCTGGGAGTCCTCCACCATCTGTATGTGCAAAGGTGTTTTAAGCTAGATTTCTGCAAATCAAGGACTGCCTGAATTACCTTCAATCACAAACAGGACCCTGGTCCTAGTTTTATTTGTTTTAATGATGATAATCAGATGCTTTGGAGTTGTATGCCCACAATAGGGGAACACTGAATTGGAGCTTAAAGTCAGAAAAGTTTCTGTCCCACCATTTGGGAATGTTAATTGCATTATATAGCTGTTTTTATTCAACTATACATACAAAAACAAGAGGACACATACTATAAAAAGCAGAAGAATATATTATGTTAATAACCTAAAAGAAAAAAATTGCCCAGGGAATCAATTTTCATCTAAAATCGACATACTAAGACCAATAGTAGGACATATACTTTTATTTTTTTTTTAAGATTTTATTTATTTATTTGGCAGACAGAGATCACAGGTAGGCAGAGAGGCAGGCAGAGAGAGAGGAGGAAGCAGGCTCCCTGCTGAGCAGAGAGCCAGATGTGGGGCTCGATCTCAGGACCCTGGGATCATGACCTGAGCCGAAGGCAGGGGCTTTAACCCACTGAGCTACCCAGGTGCCCCAGGACATATACTTCTTGAGAGTAAGATGCAGAGAGGTGCAGTCCCTTGGAAACCCAGGGCCACACAAACAGTAGGACAAAAACAGGAAGCATGTGGGCTTCAGAGTCAGGCAATCTCCATGGGTCGCTCAGCTTCACCACTCACCCACTGTGGGACTCCGGGTGCAGCCTCCAGACTCTCACTGTCAGATAAGACTTACAGGGAGGGTCGGCTGACATCCTGTGTGTCCACAGGCCACTCAGGCAAAGGGCTTGGCACAGAGAACACCCTCAATAAATGATAGCCACAGCTGTTAGGCTGGTTATTGCTATTAGTGCAAAATAGTATATGTGCCGAAGGCATGATGTAAGTATCAATTGGTGACAGAAATGATCGATGGTAGAAATATTCCTGAGTTCTGAACTGAAACGCACACATGCCACAAGATCTAAGAGAACACAAAGGCAAGATAGCGAAGCTTCTGAGACACTAAGACGGTAAAATCGGGGATGCCTGGGTGGCTCAGCCAGTTAAGCGTCCGCCTGCAGCTCAGGTCAAGACCTCAGGGTCCTGGGATCAAGTCCCATGGCTGGCTTCCTGCTCAGCAGGGGTTCTGCTTGTCCCTCTTTCTCTTCCCTTCCCCTCCTCCATACTCGTGCATGTGCCCTCTCTCTCTCTCTCAAACAAATAAAATCTTAAAAAAAAGATTTTAAAATCATAAGACAGGCATTTATACACCAGCAACTTACTGCAGGCAAAAATGATTTCTGACAAAATGACTTACTTACCTTCCTTGTCACTGGAAACCTGGTCCCCAGAGAAAAATGCATTTGCCTGTACCCGGGCACTGACATTTATGTTATTGGTTTTTAAGGCTGATACAGTCTGATGAACCTGTGAAGTAACCAAAAAGGAAACATCAGGGTATTTCCAACTAACGTTAGAAATCCACCACCTTCCAGATGGTTCTCAATCCATTTAAGATGCAGGAAGAATATCTGAGGATCTAGAAATGTCTTCACTGGGTATCAGACGAAGAGAGATGGCCACAGCATTTTGGCATAATGTCATGACATGGACTTCTTAAGGCCTGTACAATATGAGAGCACTGGCTCTGGAGTTGGGCTGCTTGGGTATGCTTTGTGACCATGGACTACTTACTTAACCTCTCTGTGCCTCTATCTAATGGGGATGTGAGTAGTACCTAATGCATAGTATAGCTGTGAGCATTAAATGAGTTCATGTAAAGCCCTTAGAATAGAACCCGGCACAAAGTTAATATGCAATCATTTTTCTAAATAGAATAAATCATAAATTTCCTGCTTCCTAGGAATTTAAGAGACACAATCAATAAATATAAATATAACTTTGCTATTCATGTCATTATCATTTGCTAAGGACAAAAACTAAACGCCAAGATCCTTCTCAGGACTTACCCTGATTCTTCACGTACCACTAATGCAGATAAGGGTGAATGGTGGGGGCACTTTTGAAATCCTTCCACTACTTTGGATAGAAGCGACCTAACTCTGTAAGGTTCATTTCCATGTTTCCAGGTTCTCCATGTGCCCCATAACATGATATGACAAGCATGTTTTTACATACAAGATAGAAGAGAATCTTAGGAATCTGTACTATACCGGTATCCACTGAACTTGAAAAACTTTGTTATCAATAGACGTGGTCTGGTGAGATTCTTAATGAGTATCAAAGTGCACAATTTTCTTAGACCAGTGGCTTTCACAGTGGTTGGTTTGTTTGTACTATAAGCACAGCAAGAAATACACAGCAACCCAATAAACACATATATAAATACATGTTTCAAAGAATCATACTTAATACTTGTCTTTACTCTGTGCTATATTTTAATACATCCCATCCCATCCCATCCCATTCCAAGAGAAATACTGGTTGTGAGCCACTAAACATGTTTGAAAAACACTGTCCTAGACCTTATATTAGTTCTAGCATTTTAGGATCACTAAAATCCCTCAGGCTAAAATCTCACCAGACGGTGAGAATGAGGCAGACTTCCTCTAAGCCTGGATCCTGTCTGCCTCAGACCCCTGCCTTGCTGTGTGAACAACAAAACCTCTGAGACAACAGCAGGACTAACAGCAGCAAATGTGCATCCTGCCTCACCTTATCTGGCATGGAAGACACAAATCTGTATCACCAAGTAGTGAGAACTTCTTTCGTCCAGTGGTGAGGATCACGGGCAATGGGGATGCAGGTCAAAGGAAAATGTCAAGCTAACTCCAGAGAAGAGTTAGGGAGGATGAAAAGTAAAAGATTTCTTTTCATATTTGGATATATTTATACAAGTTCTCTTTTAGCTGGATATGTAAGATGGCCATTTGATTCACACTTAGCACCTTTTCTGAACAGTTTTTTTAGAGCATTAAACTTTTTCTGCCATAAGGTATTGGAGATGTACTATACCTTTTTTTCCAGCCACTTTATTGTCTTCTCTTTGCTGTACTTGTAGTATTTCTTTTTGTCTATTTCTGGATTAAAGAGAGAAAAACAGAAAAGTGTATTAAACAAAAAATAAATTAATAAAGTTATATACAAGACACACATATATATATATATACACACACACACATATATAATATCAACAATTTTAAAATGTCTCATAACAGTTTATACTCTTGAAAAACTCAATTTATAAGCCTGAGAGCATATTTAGAGGTTAAAAAAATCCCCAAACAGAACTTAGGTGCCTCAGGTTTCACTCAACCATCAAATGAATGGGAATTTAAGCAAATCATCAAATAATACTACAGTTCTCATCCCAAGGAGAAATTTTTCTTTTCTTTTTATTACATCTTTATGAGATGACAGATGTTAATTAAACTTATTGTGGTGATCAATTCATCAAACATGTGAGTCACCTTAGACAATGATGTGTATCAATTACTTCTTAATAAAACTGGAAAAAAGTATACAAACAAATCTGTAGAAAATCTCTAATTTTTACAACTCAGCAAATTAACATGCCAAGGAACCTTCATTTTTGGAACTGATTTGAAGCTTAGCTCAGTATTTTCAATGAGACTTCTTTTCTAAAATAAGGATGGAAATCCCAAGAAAGGAAACTGAAACTAAATGCAGACGCGCTGCAGACATTGAGGGAAAAAATCTTGTTAACTACTTGGTACTCTTCTGGTGGGATTAGCAAGAAAGAAGAAAAGATATGCCTATCTTTGAATGCATTACCAGTATAACCGACTATGTTTCAGGAGAATTTGGATTTACAATAGGCTTGACCTGGCCCTTTTTGGGGATAAAAGTGCCACCTCAGATTCTAAGTTACACTTCCGCCCTTCTCAATCCACCTAGCTTTACATACTGTGACATGAGCTGTTATTTCCTCGGTAACAATTCATTCATGGAGTTTCTTGCTTTCTGTGCAATCGGGAGAGGCAGATGCCTGCGCTCCCAGCCCCCTGCCTCATGCAGGAGTGATCTTTGGGACCCCTGGAAATCCTAGGGCAGATGCAAACTCCCCCCATGTGACTTGGCTAGCCATGTGGAATGGCGTTTCTCTTTCCTCCATATTCGTCGTGGGAGATGGAAATGCTTATTCAGGGATCATTTTCGGCAGTCTTCTGAAGTCAGTCTTCAGAAGTCTTTCGGCAGTCTTCGGAAGTTGCTTGCCTTCCACAAAATGATTTATATATATGGGAGAGGGGCTGGCCTTAGCTCCTGTACGTGCCCTTCCCCATTCCAGCCTGTGGTTGTTAACACTGTGGTGATAGGAGACAAGATGGAAGGAGGAGGGCTGGGCCTCTGCGCCCATCTCCTTGGGATGTGTCACTGGAATCACAGAGGACAGACAGTTTGGGAATTCCAAGGCGACAGCTGCTGTGTGGGAGCCAGAGGCAGACCTGGGCAAAGAGCCCGCTGTGGAACCAAGGCAGGTAAGACTGGACTCAACTTCCCTGGAGACAGCGTCCCGCCCACGTACAAAAATAAGCGGAATTCTAAGAGCACACAGCAATCACTCAATAAATGTACACTGTCGTGTGGGTTAAAACGTCTAAAGAAGCTCCCTTCGTTGTCTGAGATAAATCTCCGAAGAAGTTCAGTGTAGAGGTCTCTCCTAAGAAATCCCTCCTAAGAAATCCCACCTAGACTCTTCTACTCACTTCTCTCTTGCCTCTGATGTCTACATTTCTTGAAAGAATGTTCTACAGCATTTCCTTCCTCTCTCTCACTCCCTGAGCCCCTTGTAGACCCTTCCTTAATCCTCTTGCAAATGCTCTGTTGGTAGAAGTGGAGACCACAGGCTCGGGGACATACTGCCTGGGCTCCGGCACACCCAGTGCAGACTGATTTTCTAATGTATGGATATTGGCCTGGTTTTCTTTCTTTCTTTTTTTTAAAGATTTTATTTATTTATTTCACAGACAGAGATCACAAGTCAGACAGAGATCACAAGTAGGCAGAGAGGCAGGCAGAGAGAGGGGGAAGCGGGCTCCCTGCTGAGCAGAGAGCCTGATGCGGGGCTCGATCCCAGGACTCTGGGATCATGACCTGAGCCGAAGGCAGAGGCTTTAACCCACTGAGCCACCCAGGCACCCCAGCCTGGTTTTCTTTCAAAAGTAATTTGGTAGTGGGATAATTCTGGCTTCATAAAATTAGTTGGGAAATATTCTTTTCTCATGTAATTTCTGAAAGGGTTTGCGTAAGTATCACTATTTGAGTATTAGTTCTATCTTAAGGTATGGCAGAATTCATCAGTGATGCTAATTGGGCCTGGAGGTTTTTTTCCCTAGGAAGTTTTAAATTGTCCGTTTATTTCTAACTGAATACTCCCTGGACAAGAATAAGCACTAAGAAATATCCAACTTGGATATCCCAGGATGCTACAAAAGGACCAAGTGCAAAAACTGCTTAATTTTGAAATTCGCAAATTTCGATAAGGAGGTTCAAAATATTCATGAAGGCCACAGATTACCCAAAATTATGAAAAATACCATGTTGTTCACATCTTAAATTTAATATTCGCAAGAATTGGTGAGTTAGATAATATGTGCATATGCTGGAAAGGTTTCTTTCCTTAATGTGTCTGGTGCCTATAAAACTGGTCTCAAACATCTGGAAAGATTGGGTTTACAAAATAAAGATGGAATAAAAGTGAGTCCACAATTAAATAACATGTTCAGCAATTGGGTAATCGGCTCATAATCCTGAATTTCCCTGATGTATTATTGAACAAACTGCCTAGAGCACATTTTCACATCTACTTTCCCAATGTTTTCCATAACAGAAACTCATATAGTCTCTTTTTTCCCCTGCCTCCTGGGGACAGAAACTTGGCAACAGTACTTGGGGTATTTTAATCAGGTAAGTTTTCCTGCTCTTCTTGTTAATCACATCGGACAGCCCAGTGCAGCTCTGGCTAGCAATAGGAAACAGTGTTATACTCAAGATGAAGTTCAAGCCTTTATTAGGCCCTTCCCCTGTTATCCCTCCACTGAACGTGAGCTTCTTCGGCAAGAAGTGTACTGAGCTCCAGAGCTAGAAAACACAGACACATCATCTCCTTCACTAATAGAGCAGGCAGTGCTAACTAAGGTCACCGCCATCGTCATTTAGGATACAAACAACTGGGGCTGGGTTTACTGGGCAGGGACGAGGTGCGTAGGGGGAGGTGCTCATAAACCTACAGGCTTAACTAGATCCTTAATGCCACAGACTTCTGAGACAGCATCTGAAGTCTGATATCGAAGCAGCTGGCTGGGGAATCTGAGTGTTTCAAATTTTGCTCTACCTGCAGAGTGCCTATGGAGAGAATGGACGTTAGAGACCGTCAGCTCTCTCCTTCGTCTTTGCTCCCTCTTCTGGATATCACCTGACCACTCCTTAGCAGTCCTCTTTGTTTATTTTGAGAATCCTAGCAATAAAATATGGAACGGAACCAAACAGTAATTTACAAATGGACAGTAAGCTAAATTCGAGTAGGCAGCTGGGACTTTTCGAATAGGCAATTGCCGAAAGGAGGGAAATGGGTGCTGGAGAATAGAAAGCTCACTGCCGGGATGAGAATCATCTTTTCCTTACGTTAGCATAGTTCTCCGTCTTTCCCGTCTCTCTCTTTTTGCCTCACAAAGGGAAATTATGAAGACGGGATATACAAGATTTTTTTTAAAAATAAGTTTCTATCTTTACATGAGATACCACCTAACAATTCTACCCGCGTGTTCTGGAAGGTGTGGCACAGTTGCAAGAAGGAGAGGAAAGAGTGGCTGTCAGACACAGGCTCCAGTTCTGGTTCCCCGGCTTCTACTTCTGTGACGCTAGTCCAGTGACTTCACCTCTTTGAGACTTGGTCTCCTCATATGAAAAATGCAGGTTGTAAGGATAACGAGAGGGAATTACTGTAAGGATATGATGATATATAACTTTGCATTAGATAGTAGATATTTTTATTATCACTTATCCCCATTCTACTTAAACCACTTCAATACGTATTTAGCAATGGACCATCAAACAGATGTGTATGGGTGTGCCCAGCACTTACACATCAGCAAAGAATTAATAATTTCTAATTCAGAAGTCTTAATAGTACTTATATTAACTGAGCTTTTACTGTCTATCCAGTACTCTCTGGGCATTGATTTACCTCTACTACATAATTTAATTCCAGAAGCATCTCTTTATGGTAGACACCAGATACTATTAACTGCAATACTTAAATAATGTTCACATCCTGGTTACTCAATAATTTCAACACTATAAAGCTAAAAGAATAAAATCATTGCTTTATTTTATGATCTAGAACAACTTTGCAAAGTACTAATTATAATGTATGGGGGATACTCTCAACCCTTCAAACTCTTCATCTGATAGATCAAGGATGTTGGAAAGTTTGAATGATTTCTTCAAAACTGTATAGCAAATATACTTTTAATTTCCCTTGCAAGCCATCAGATCCTGCGATCAGATTACCAGACTGTTCTTAAAGAAATTCTTTCCCCAAAAAGAAAGGAAGCAAATATAATAAACTATTAACATTGGTTGATTATTGGATTGAGTACTAAATAATATTTAGTTTTTTATTTGAATTTTTTGTATCTTTAATTTTCTTAAGTTAAAATATTTGTTTTACCAGTCCATGCACTTTCATTTTCAAAGCAGATATATTATCAGCCTATATATTTTTCAGGTTTCTAACATGCTAGGCTTCAAATTTTTCTTTCTTTTTTAGTGATAGTAAGACAAAACATAAAGTGATAATTCAGCTTAAATTTCATATAGTAAAAGATGTATGCAATTCTTTCTAAAAGTCTTGACAGTTTCTTCATAATCAAATTCTTCTCCTAATAAATGACATCTGTATATCCTAAAATGATGGAAAGTTTAAAAACAAAACCAAAAATTTTAAAAATGAGGAAAAAAATGATATAGAAATAGTAGGATCTCTTACATCTCTTAAAAATGCATCATCCTGAAAAAGTCCTCTTCATTAAAATACACATAAACAATCTTACATTACTGGCCTTACCCCTTAACCCAGAACACAAATATGTGAAATATTTTCTTTATGTCAGTTCTGTATACAAGGTCAGCATACTGAGATAGAAATCTTTTCCCATGAAGATCCAAAGGGAAATTCATAGTATTTTGAAGTTTACTTAGAGCTGGTCAAACAAGATAAGCATAGGACATGCACTTTCTCCTGCAGCTGAACTCCGTCAGGCAATGTTGAGGAGTGAAAGAGATTAGGATAGGAGCTCAGATAATGATTCAATCAATGGTCAGGGGATCCAAGTGAAAGAAGGAAGGAATGAGAGAGAGGGAAGCTCTTGTTTTGAAATGCAGGTTATAACAAATAACAAATGCCAGTGCATTAACATCGTTTCTGAATCTGGGTTTCTGGGTTTTAAGATAACTGTTCTTTATATAGCTCATGTAAGAATTTGGGATAATGAATTAATTGCATTTTCAATTTATGTTAGCTTGGCAAAATTAAAATGACTTTTACTTATTTAAGCTTTCAGAAATGGCTGTAAGCCACTTCATTTGTTCACCACAAAAAGATTGTTATCTCCTCCAAGCTCAGCATCGGGGAATGTCTTTAATGGGACTGTTTTGATATGAGGACATGGAGAAGCAACATGGGGGGGTAGGGGGATAGGAGAAGAATACATGAAACAAGATGGGATTGGGAGGGAGACAAACCATAAATGACTCTTAATCTCACAAAACAAACTGGGGGTTGCTGGGGGGAAGTGGGATTGGGAGAGGGGGAGGGGGCTATGGACATTGGGGAGGGGAGGCGAACCATAAGAGACTATGGACTCTGAAAAACAACCTGAGGGTTTTGAAGGGTCAGGGGTGGGAGGTTGGGGGAACAGGTGGTGGGTGATGGGGAGGGCACGTTTTGCATGGAGCACTGGGTGTTGTGCAAAAAGAATGAATACTGTTACGCTGAAAAAAAATAAATAAAAAAAAAAAAAAAAAAAAAAAAAAAACCTTGGTGCCACATTCCAAATCCAAAATGGAGCCCGAAGCTTGGTCAAGGGTGATTTAGCTGAACCTACAATGTAAAATGTAATCAGCGAGGTTCTCTCCTTTCCCACTGTAAGCTTACACTTCTTGGAACCACCACTTTGTTGGGCTCAGAACTGTCACGGTTGCCAAACCAACCATGACTAACCACAGCTCATCAGCCTGTTGGTTTGGTTCCCACACTCTATGTCCATGTTAACCCTGAAGCTACTTGGATGACTTTTTGGAGACACGGATGCTAAGTTTGTATAGTGTTTCCAACTTAACAAGACATACTCACATACGCTCACATATGCTTCACTTTATTCTCTCAAAATTCAAATGAAAAGTATCTACAACTCCTCTCTTCAGTAGCCTCAGCCTCCTCCCACCCGTGTCTCCAGGAGGCCACCCTCACCACAGATCAGGGCACAGCTCAACAGTTATCCCTGACTCCCCTGCTGTCTTGACTACCACCCAATACCGAATGACGCTGGTTCTACCTCTTGGGGCTACTGTCTGTTAGTTCCAGTGCTAAGTTCAGGCTGATGGTAGCCTGAGGCTACCAGCCTCTGTGGACCTGACCTTGGATTCTCCAGTAGGTTTTCCACATTATAGCCCTGCCCTGCTCAAACTCTGCTGACGCTCCGCTACCATCACACAAAGTCAGACACACATCAGGTCCTTCATCACCTGACCCTTGCCCTGCATGGGCAAGGGTGGGAACACCTTTCCTTCCTTCCCGACCTTCACGTACCCCTGGAATTCTACACTCTGGCTAACCTGAACTCCTTAGAGGTTTTTACACATGATGAACTTTCCCATACATCCATGCCTCCGTTATGCGGCTACTCTGACTCACCCTTCAAGGCTCCACTTAGAGGCCCTCTCCCACAGGACAGCAACACCATAGCCAACTCCCCGCACTCCCCACTGCCAGGTTATAAATCTGTACTGTGCATCCCCAGAAAGCCAGGAGTTCACTTTGATTACTCTCTGCTGTCATTGCCCTATTTGCATTTGTCCCCAATAGACTCAGAGCCTAGTAAGGGAAAGGATAATGTCTTATTTATCACTAGTTTAACTCTAGTGCTCAACATATGCTTCTTAGCAGGCATTCAATAAACACTTCTTGATTTAATGAAGGTACAGGTTCTATGTAATTTTATAAGAGAGAAATCTGAGGCAGAAAGCAGTCAAGGAACTTAACTGAAGTCACAGACTAGTTCAAAGAAGAACTGAGACCAAAGCCCAAGCCTCATGATTTCTGGCCCTGTGGGAGACAGGCCCCTGTATTCCACTGGTTAGAATTTCCAACACTGAACAGGCCAGTGGAACAGAGGACTAGCACTGACAAGCGGAAGCAAGTCTGGATGACAGCCTCCCCTCCGACTGACACAGAACAAGCCTTATTGTCAGAGGGACCGGCGCCCAGCCTTTCCAGCAGCCATAAGCATGATTTCAAAGGCCACATACTCTACCTTTCTCCTCTGTCACATGTCGAAGTAACTTCTCAAGATCGGGAAGTTTCAGCAACAAGACGCAATTTGGAAACATGTCATCCACCACAACTTGATTTAGGGGCTGGAATTTTCCCTGAAAAAAGACTTCATTCAGTCAGAAGGTAAGCACTCCAGTCAGCAAACTCACCCATTATAAAAAAAGGAAAAAGATACATCACCTCATAGATGGACCTTTAACTGAGTTCAAAGTCATTTGTCTCACCTAAAGAACCCCTCCACTGGGATAGGCTCCAGAATGGGCTCTCAAGTCCCTCTAGGAAGCTCTTGAAAGCCCTGGGGTTCCAACCAGCATACCACCCATATCAAAAGTACAGTCACAGGAGGGAAAAGTTCTAGAAAAGCTCTAGAAGCCGTGGAAGCTTATGGAAATGGTTGCACTGGGCTGGTCCAACCCATTCACTAGTGAGGAAGAACCAACTGAGGTCACAGAGCAGGGGTCCTAACCATCACTCAGGAAAAAGTCCAGATCACACAGAACAAATAGCTTCCTTCCCTATCTTTACCCCAGGGCTGAAGAAAGAAATACTACAGCAAGGAGAAAATTACCAAAACGAATCTGCTCCTGCCAGAACTGTCTGATGGTGCTTCCAAATGTAGACCATGATAAAAGAAAAGATAGCCAGAGGGATAAGTACAAGGAAGCTATACACATATTAAATCAGGCCCATCTACAGAGGTGTGCACGGCGTGGTAGCCAATGGGCCAGAATTCAGAACACAGGAGTTCAGAAGATTCTTCTTCTCAGTCAGGTTATTTTTACTTAACTGTGCAGGAGCATGAAGTCTGTCTAAATCATTACTCCCCTGACTTGGATAGTGGACTTTATAAAAAAATGTATGGTTCTACCCATGTCCCACTTTTAGCTCACTCTGCTTTTCTGTTTTGGTGACAACTCCATTTGGAGACAAAGAAACTGTCTGATCAGTTTTCTTTCTGCAAATGCAGCTTTCCTTGGTTTGAAGGGTGAAATCTCATTCATTCAGTAGCATATGTCAAAGTTTGTCATACTTTCTGTTAAGTCAACGAGTGGCAAGAAATGACTCAATTTCAATCAATACTGTCTTCTTCCTTCAGATAGTAACAATATCCACACACTTTCCAAGTCTGCCTGTCTCCAGATAACTACTTTAATCTATATTCTTTCATGGTCAACAAATATTTTAAGTATTTAGCAATTTATTATTTATTTATTTATTTATTTATTTTAAAAGATTTTATTTATTTATTTGACAGAGAGAAATCACAACAAGGCAGAGAGGCAGGCAGAGAGAGAGAGGGAAGCAGGCTCCCCGCTGAGCAGAGAGCCTGATGCGGGACTCGATCCCAGGACCCTGAGATCATGACCTGAGCTGAAGGCAGCGGCTTAACCCACTGAGCCACTCAGGCGCCCCAGTATTTAGCAATTTAAAACAATAATCATATACAATGAACTGCCACACAGTTATGTTAATTTCATTAAGTAACTAATATTTCATTCTCACTTTCTTTACCATATATACTCAAAAAGGAAATACAAGAAGCAACTTGTTTTGAATATAAAGTTAGTAACAGCTGGGACAGCTAAAAATTCTAGAAGAACTTTCCTGATGTTAAATCTTATGATTAAAAAAGACTAGGTCGGGGTGCCTGGGTGGCTCAGTGGGTTAAGCCTCTGCCTTTAGCTCAGGTCATGATCTCAGGGTCCTGGGATCGAGCTCCGCATCAGGCTCTCTGCTCAGCAGGGAGCCTGCTTCCCCCCTCACTCTGCCTGCTGCTCTGCCTACTTGTGATCTCTCTCTCTCTCTGTCAAATGAATAAAATATTAAAAAAAAAGAAAACAACTAGGTCAATGTTTCAAAAGTGCATACCAATATTCTTTAACTCAATAAGAAAATATCCTGTTTAACATGCAGGGAAGGAAATACCTAAATGTTTCATGAGTTATTTTATAGTGTACTTCAAGTATTTGAGAAAAAAAAGTAAGATGGTTTACAGTGAAAGCCAACCACCACTCTTCTTCACTCTGTATCTGTTGACTTGAAACAGCCCTCAGGACTCCCAAGAGGCCCAGGGTGAGGGTAATTCACCATGGTCATGGTCTCAGTGGAACACAGGGAAACAGCCCCACAACATGGGGTGAGGGGCTTTAAATGTGCACCAGTACAGGTGCTAAGGCTGGCTGGTGACTTTCCCTCTGTTAATGTAACCTAGAAAACAAATGGGAGCCAACTGAAGTATTCAACTGAAAACTACCAGATCCTTGCTTCTGGTGGTGACCAGACCATTTCCATTCATTTAGAGATGAAGACTTACTGTCCTCGCTGCTCATATACCCTAAATATGCTGGCTCCATGATAGCTTCCAGAGAATGAGCACCATGAATGAAGTAAGGAATAAAACTTCGCCAATCCACAGTAACGGACAGAGGATGTAGGAAAGGAGGGGAAGAAAAGAAGCTACGCTGCATCCAGAGACAGCATGACTTAAAGTTTGAAGTCCCTTTTATTGCTTTCGGTTTTTACAGCAAATTAAACTGATATACCCACCGTATGGAAGTTTTGGAAATTTGGTGTAAGGACTAAATAAGATGAGCCCATAAACATTTAAACTATAAGCAAATATCAAAGTACGAAGATTCAGATTCTTCTAAGCAGTTTAAAATAACACTTATTCCTTAAAATTGTTAATTCACAGATTTTCAGACTGTGATTGGTAGATGCTGGGGGGTCTCTCACACCCTTTCAGGGGGTCCAGAGCTCAAGACTATTTTCACAATAATGCTAGGATGCTATCTGCATCTTCACTGTGCTGACACGGGCACGGCCAAGGGAGTAAGAACTGCAGGCTTCTTAGCACCAGTCATGGCCACGGCACCAACCCGTCCTACAGCTCCCGTGCTCTTCACTGCCAGGCAGGGCAGGTTAAAAAAAAAAAAAAGAAGAAGAAAGAAAGAAAGAAAGAAAGAAAGAAAGAAAGAAAGAAAGAAAGCAAGCAAGCAAGCCAATGTCACTTTAGGATACCCTTGATCAAGGAGTTAAAGCAATTACTTTTAGTTAAACCTTGACCCTGAGTGCAAACCTTTCAAATATTCTCTGTGTTAAAAGTGATGCTGAAGCCCCTTCTGCTGCTACCCAGGTGCAGTAATCACCCCGAGGAAAAGTGCTCGCATCACTGAGTCAAAGGCAGAAATAGCTACTTTTTGTGGGATACCATTTTTAACTGAAAAAACCATTACGGACTAGTGCTGTTCAGACTTGGGTATTTGGCAGAACATAAAAGAAGTGAGCCTGTGACTTCAAGGAAAAGACTGAAAGTACTTGCAGCCAGTGATATAATTTTAACTTCCAAGCAAAAATTAGAATTGTAGAAAAGTTGTATCTGCTATGGCAGCTTCCCAATATATAGTTTTCTGATGAGATCAGTGGGGATATTAACAGAGGTGAGAGAGAGAGAAATGAGCTGTGTTAATATTTGGAAGATCTGCAGAAATCAGTGAAGCAGTATTTTCCAAATGACCAAGACATGATATTACAAAGTCCTACATGGGTAAAAAATCCATTCTCAGTGCAAGGCAGACCAATGGATTCTCATGTAAACAGAACACAGGAAATTCACTGACAGGGTTTCAGATTCTACATTGCAACGGATTTTTAAGAAACCACTTCCCCTTGTTGATATTTAGATTAGTATCAAAGAATACGGTTGTCTGAAAGCGCTATTGTACCAGTCCTCCCTTTTCTGACTCCATGTCTGTTGTGAGGCTGCAAATTCTTCATATACATCCACGGAAACAATACATGAAGATGGACCGAATGCAGAACCAGATAGGAGAATCTCGATGTCCTCTATTCAGCCAGACATCAACAAGATTTGCAAAAATGGAAAACATGCCACACTCTTCACTGAATTTTGTTATTTGTTTCATTAAAAACATGTTATTTGTGTTAACATGTAATGGGCTCATTATTTTTATTTCAAAATAAATTAATAAAACTATTTTAAGTTTCTCAGTTTTAATTTCTAATGCAGTAAATATTGATAGATAAAACCCACAGGAACAAAAAGCTTTTGGGGATCCTTAAACATTTTTAAAAGTGTAAAGGTATCCTAAAACCAAAATGTTTTAGAACCTCTGACTGAAACGATTACTGTTAATGAACTCTTTTATTGGAAGGGTCTATTTCATCTATTAAGGATTCCTTAAGTCTCAAGTACAGCTTCCAAGTTAATGAGCTTTTACTAGGCACACCCCAACTGACCTATTTAACATCTCACAGAAAGAAAATAAAAGAAAATGTATTCTTTCCTCTCTTCAGGGCCAGGGTCAGTTTCTTAACATTTGTATTGTATTTCAAAACGAATGAGTACTTAACAATAAAATCTTCCTCATCCTTAGGCTTTTTGTCAAACAAGTAAGTCATGGGGCATAGAGGACTAGGCCAGTCTTAAAAGTCACAGGTAAACCAGTCAGAGATTAGCGCAGGTACTCAGGTTTGTGTCAGTGCTCTAACCCGTCCCAGCACACGTGATACAGGTATTCTAGACCAAATCTACCAACCTGAATCAAACTAAATTATATCTGAATTGTTGGGACTCTACATTTGGGTCATTAAAAGGAGAGAGAGAAGATCAAGTAAAAAACGATCTATTCTGTTCCCTCTCTGTTAAAGTCCCAAACAGAGAAACTCACCTCTTTACCAGTCTTTCTGAGGTAGTGGAGAAGTAGAAATAGAGGGTCCATGGGTGTGGCAAAGTGGAGAAGACCTCCTACAGATTAAAAAGAGAACAAAGGGAATTAAATGTCTTAGAAAGACAATTTAGTTATTTCATCTTAATCCCAGTGTGGAAACCATTCCTTGAAAAATATATGTGAAATTCTCAATTCAGAAACTCTTCTTACATAGACGCATGATTCTACATGACTCCTTCGAAAGGCAGAATGTGCTACAGTTAAGTGTAGTCACCAGAGTAGAATATACTCTTTGTTAAATCAGTACAAGTTCAAATTAAGCAGTTGAGAACACTACCTTCCTAGTTAACAATGAACTAATGAGATTAAATGTTTTTATTAATGTAAATGTCTGTTTCAATGTTTTTATTACATATATAAACAGAGTTAATTCCCTAACTCTAGACCCACGGAATTTACATAATATGTACACAACATAATGGGTAGTACACAAATGTGGTATACTGTTTAAAAAACAAAAACAAAAACACAACACCTGCTTTCAGAAACAGCAATAATGAGAAGTGTAGCTATTGCTACCTCCGTTAACTATATTGTAAAAGGACTGCCGGGAGAATGCAAGCTATCTAAATAAAATTTGTCCATCTGTCAGCACACAACGTTATTACAGTCTTACTGACTGTAGACTCCATGCTATACTTTTCACTTCTGTGACTTATTTATTTTACAACCGGAAGTCTGTACCTTTTTCATCTCCTTTATTTATTTCAGCCACCCCCCCAAACCACTTTCCCTCTGGCAATCACCAGTTTGCCCTTTGTATTTAAGAGTCTGTTTTTTGGGGAGTGCCTGGGTGGCTCAGTCAGTTAGGCATCTGCCTTTGGCTCAGGTCATGATGGGGGTGGGTGCCTGGGATTAAGCCCGTGTTGGGCTCCCTGATCAGTGGGGAGTCTGCGTGTCCCTATCCCCAACTTGTGTTCTCTCTCAAATAAAGAAAATCTTTAAAAAAAAAAAAAGAGTTTTTTAAAAAAAATTTGTTTCTTTTTTTCTTTTTTATTGTTTGGTTTCTTAAATTCCATTTATAAGTGAAATCATACGGTATTTGTTTTTCGGTCTGGCCTATTTCATGTAGCATTATACCCTCTAGGTCCATCCATGTTGTCACAAATGGCCAGATCCCATTCCTTTTTATGGCTGGGTAATAATCCATTTTAAGTGTAAGTGTGTCTGTGTGTATCTATCTATCTATATTTTTTACATATAGATACCGGTATCTATATGTACATATAGATAGATATAGATATATATCTCCTCAGGCAAGGGAAAGAAAAGCAAAAATGAACCATTGGAACTACACCAAAAAAAAAAAAAAAAAAAAAAAGATCTGCAGTGAAGGAAACCATCAACCAAAGGAAAAGGCAACTACCGAATGGAAAAAGATATTTGCAGATGATATATCCCATAAAGGGCTAATACCCAAAATACATAAAGAACTGATATAACTCAATGCCAGAAAAACAAATAATTTGATTAAAAATGGGCCAAAGACTTGAATAGACATTTTTCCAGAGAAGACATACATGACCAACAGACCCATGAAAAGACCAACATTCCTCATCATCAGGTAAATGGAAATCAAAACCACAATAAGATATCAACTCCCAACTCCCACCTGTTAGAATGGCTAAAATCAAATACAAGAAATAATAATAATAAATAAAAATAATAAAAAATATAATAAATAACAAGTGTTGACAAGGATGTAGAGAAAAAGGAACCCTTGTGCACTATTGGCAGGAATGCAAACTGGTTCAGCCACTGTGGAAAACAGTATGGAGGTTCCTCAAGAAAGTAAAAATAGAAATAGCATATGATCCAGTAATTCCACTACTGGGTATTTACCCAAAGAAAATAAAAACACTAATTCAAAAAGATATATGTACCCTGATGTTTACTGCAGCATTATTTACAATAGCCAAGGGATGGGAACAATCTAAGTGTCCACTGAAGGATGAATGAATAAAGAAGATATGAAATATTAGGAATCATTTTTTATTGTTATGTTAGTCACCATACAGTATGTCATTAGTTTTTGATGTAGTGTTTTGTGATTCATTGTTTGCATCTAACACCCAGTGCTCATTGCAATACGTGCCCTCCTTAAGATCCACCACCAGGCTAACCCATCCCTCCACCCCCCTCCCCTCTGAAACCCTCAGTTCGTTTCCCAGCGTCCATAAAAATCATTTTTAACAGAGGTCCTCCTACCACCACAAAAAAAGGAAAAGTTGGGAGAAATATTGACAGAACGTGAACCAGGCAAACATTAGGAGACCTGTATGTGTAAGTTTATCTATAAAACTGCAGTAAAATGTCATTTCCTATGCATCTGAGGATGAAGCCATGGGCAAGCAATATTGTTCTCTCCATGAATAGCTCCTTCTATGGTCTGTGGGTTCACAGCTTGGAACTGCCAATAATTCAAAGCTGAGAAAGTGGTTCCCCACCTAAGACCCCACCCTATTCAGACTTTACCCTACCCTCCTACTCCCTAGGGAAAAGGCTAGAGGAAAGAAGTGTAACAAAGACTGAACATAAGGAACAGGAGGCTCTGTAGTAAGATTACTACCCAGGCTAGAAGGAGAAGAAGGCTCTGTAGTAAGATTACTACCCAGGCTAGAAGGAGAAGAAGGCTCTGTAGTAAGATTACTACCCAGGCTAGAAGGAGAAGAAGGCTCTGTAGTAAGATTACTACCCAGGCTAGAAGGAGAAGAAGGCTCTGTAGTAAGATTACTACCCAGGCTAGAAGGAGAAGAAGGCTCTGTAGTAAGATTACTACCCAGGCTAGAAGGAGAAGAAGGCTCTGTAGTAAGATTACTACCCAGGCTAGAAGGAGAAGAAGGCTCTGTAGTAAGATTACTACCCAGGCTAGAAGGAGAAGAAGGCTCTGTAGTAAGATTACTACCCAGGCTAGAAGGAGAAGAAGGCTCTGTAGTAAGATTACTACCCAGGCTAGAAGGAGAAGAAGGCTCTGTAGTAAGATTACTACCCAGGCTAGAAGGAGAAGAAGGCTCTGTAGTAAGATTACTACCCAGGCTAGAAGGAGAAGAAGGCTCTGTAGTAAGATTACTACCCAGGCTAGAAGGAGAAGAAGGCTCTGTAGTAAGATTACTACCCAGGCTAGAAGGAGAAGAAGGCTCTGTAGTAAGATTACTACCCAGGCTAGAAGGAGAAGAAGGCTCTGTAGTAAGATTACTACCCAGGCTAGAAGGAGAAGAAGGCTCTGTAGTAAGATTACTACCCAGGCTAGAAGGAGAAGAAGGCTCTGTAGTAAGATTACTACCCAGGCTAGAAGGAGAAGAAGGCTCTGTAGTAAGATTACTACCCAGGCTAGAAGGAGAAGAAGGCTCTGTAGTAAGATTACTACCCAGGCTAGAAGGAGAAGAGGCAAATCAAGAAAACTAGCTACCTATTCCCCACTCTTCCTTCCTTTATCACAGCCTCTCTAAACTCCTTTTTACAGACTCCTTCTTCCATGGATGTGAACGAGAAGAGATATTTCATCACATGGAACAATAAACAATTCCTTTATCTTTATACTTATTTTGGTTTCAGGAAACATATGTACTTTCTTTTATTTCCAAACAGAGCAACCTATCTATAACAGGCAAGAAATTCTAACCTTAAATTATATATATGATTCCAATTCACAGAAAGTAAAAAAACTTAAGAAAGTAATTTCATATCATGATATTACTTGATTATTTTTGTAAAGTAGAAGAGAAACTTATGAAAACAACCTATCAGAAGCTCTAAGCTCATTTTATTCGAGGCATCCATGATAGAAATTAGGAACAGGTTTCTAGGTCTGAAAACAATATCCTGGTGGCTATTCTTAAAAGCAGCTCTTTCTTCAAGGCTAAGTTTAAAAAGAAGACAATGATGAAAAAAGCAGGCACCTTTGCTATGAACATAAAACCACTCAAATAATTAAGGTCTATTAAAAAGAAAAAAAAAAAAAAAAAGCAGGTACCAACTCAGACAGTCCAGGAGAGGTGATCAATCACTGCCTCCCAATATTTCCCAGTTTCATCAGGATATTACTGTGTCTACCTAGCTAAACCCAACTGCAAGTGTATTACGTTAGAAGTTAGAACTCTCGTGCTTTGCCAAACGAATAAGCATAGAAGCGACAATAAAAGGGAATATATACTTTCCACCTGCCAGACTATATCACGTCTGCCATTGCATTTTGGCAACTGAAAGCCATTTCAAATATTTTCATGCACACAGGTATATGAAATTTATCACCAGCAATAAAGTCTTGTTCTGGAACGTCCTAGGAGAAAGACAAAGTGGCCTTTCTACATTGGCTCTAAGTGGAGACATACACAGTCAACAGAAAACAGAGGGCTTACAAAGAAATAGAAAATACTCTCAGGAAACAATGAGAGCCCAGGTAGAGGGAATGTAGAATGGACTCAACTATCGCTGACTCGCCCTTCCCCCGACACCTTGAACCATCAGAACATGCGGAATCCCTTCTCCTTCTGAGTCAACACTGCCCCCAAATTAGAGGAACATTAAATTTGGTGTTGGTGTTGGGGACAGTTGTAATTTTATGACAACACGTTAAAAAAATCTTTGCTATATTCTATTTCATTTTAGAAGTGCATCCATTTGCACAGAAATAAGACGTTAACACTTGAAGATCCTCAAAAGTGTCTAAAAGAGGGGCACCTGGGTGGCTCAGTGGGTTGAGCCACTGCCTTCAGCTCAGGTCGTGATCTCAGGGTCCTGGGATCGAGCCCACATCGGGCTCTCTCTCAGCAGAGAGCCCGCTTCCTTTCCTCTCTCTCTGCCTGCCTCTCTTGTGATTTCTCTCTGTCAAATAAATAAATAAAATCTTTAAAAAAAAAAAAAAGTGTCTAAAAGAAGAACAAAGAGTTCCAGTCCACACAATGTACGCTCCCGTGTTAGAAAAATGACCTAATTCCCAACCAGCGAGGCATCTGTGTTTTAGGAGACAAAGTGGAGTTACTAGTTTCAATTTGCCTACTACCTACAATACAAAGATACCGATTTAAACTTGTTCAAACTATCTTTCCTTTCCCCCTGATTAAATCCTTCTCTGATGCCAAGGAAGGCTAAAGCATGGACCAGACTCCAAACTGGGCAGACAGGCCTGTACTCCTATGCATGAAGGATGGAAAAGCTAGAGTATGTGTTTAGTTAACGGAAATATATACACTAGTCACTTACCTGATTGGACTGATTGATTTATAAACCAAGAATGGTGTTTTTCTTTGAAAACTTTTATTTCAAACAGCTGCTGTTGACACATATTGAACAAGTAAATGGTTCCTGCCCCTGTTAAGACAAATCTGTTTTTTATTTGTAAGTTTTCACACACACACACAAAATCAAAAGACTGTCCAATAGTTCTGAGGAATGTTCCTAATATGGACATAAACATACATAGATATATTCTATACAAACTGACTCCGAGGAAAGTTTACAGCTATTATATACAGATGCTTGTTTCTCAGCTCTATAATCCTCACTGAACTTAAACCAATAAATAAAAAAAAAAAAACCGCAATCATTCATCTTAACTGCTACAAAGCCTCTCATTGACTCCTCCATTAGATCGCAAGGGGAAACCAGTTCTTAAACTACCCAAGCCTAACGCTTCCGCCAGATGAACTGAGCTGGCATGTGGGTCCTGTCACCAGAGGGCCCAAGATAGACCCTGAGGGCCAGCACCAAGTGAGAAAGGCAAGGGCCCTTTGATGCATGAAATTTTTTTCTAAACACAGCACTATCAAGGACCCCGAGTTTGAATCTATGTGGACCACATGTTGGGGGTGTGCCCTTGGGGAAGTTGTGCAAACCCTTTTGTGCCTCTGTTTCCATATCTGTAAAATGGAGGGAACCTACCTCACAGGGTTTTGTAAGGATTGGAAAGGCAGAACACATGTAAAGTTCCTAAAATAGTAAATGCTCAGCACATGTTAGCCTTTATTTTTCCACAGTCAATGTAGTAAATGCGAACATTTGTTCCTCTGTTGTTTATGGACATGTAGATAAAACAGAAATTCTACAAGAAGCCTGACTTTTTTGTATACCTTTACTTTCATTAAATGCTTTACAACCTTTACTGCTACCTAAGACTTCTCTAGAAAAAATGTGCTTGCCTCAACTTAGTCTCATGTATAATCAGAAGTTAAAGATAATAGGAATTTTCAATTCAAATTCAATTCCATCTTGAGGAAAAGGAAACTGGAAGAAGCCAGGACTTTTTGCCTTTTTTATGGCTTCTATTTATGTCTTTCCATCAACAACAGTAACAAGGCACTACCCAATAAATTTCTCTTGCTTTTACTATTCAATTTTGTACCCGCCAGCACAATGTTCTAATTTGCTAAGTATCAGATGTCTACACAAAATCTTACAAAATTAATAACAACCCTATAACATATATCTTGTGAAATAAATTAACAAAAAAAACCCACAAAGAGATAAATATCAATATTACTACATTTTATGGTATATTTTAATATTTTTGCCTAAAAATTAGGAAACAAAATGCATTGAATATAAAGTTAAAATGAAATTAGTTGCAATAAAATATGTATCTGTATACAATGCTTTTAGTACAAAAAAATCATCTCTTGAATGGGAACAAGTATACCACCTTTTGGTTAGAACAAAATAAGGAAAGTACCACTAAAAATGAAAACACTCAAAATCTTGGCATGTCAAGTAAAAACTCTATTTTTTCTTTTTTACTCTGTCTGTTTATTTTACAACACAAAATGAATATAAGTGGACATTAATATTGGATAACTATTTAAGAAGAACTGGCTTAAAAAAGCCAAAGAAAATCAGTCTGTTTTCAGAGAGAAGCCAAACACACCACTTTCTGTCTTGTATGCATTTCTGATGAGTGAATAGTTCTATGGATTTAAATTAGAAGAAGAAATAAACAAAATTTAGGCCAAGCTTGCTGTTGTCACCCAGCAATGCCATCTTACTTTTAAAACCTATTAAGGAAGAACAAACGTAGAAAGGTAAATAAGTATATACACTTTTTATGCACAATGTTTAAAAAATATTAAAATTACTGTAATTGGAAGAGAAGGGGGGAAGAAAGCTTACCTGAACACGGGTTAACCAATTTTACAAATATAAGCCCACTTTTCATCTTCTTTGAAGCATCTTTTAAATATTCTGAAAAGAAATGATGAATTTGTTAAATTAAAAGACATTTGCTTTCTTGCTCACCTTATTTACCTTATTCTTTCTCTCTTTTTTTTTTCCTTCTGTTTGAATGATTTTTCTTTGTAAACTCTCTAACTCCAATTTGGTTGTACCCTCTGTGTCATACTTAAAAAGGCCCTCTCTCCCTCAAGCCTATATGAATCACTTATATTTTCTCTCAACAACATTGTTATCTTTAATCTATCTGAAATATAGCTGGGTTTAAGGTATGGAGAGGAGATCCAACTTTTTTTTTTCAATGAATTGTCCAGTTGTACCAACGCTACTTCTGAATAACGCATGCCTGAAATAATTCCTTTATGCTAAATGTTTAAACTACATTTATAAGTCTGCCTATGGAAATTCTATTTTGGTCTACTAGTCTGTGTCAATATTAGCATTACTACTTCAATATTTTGATTATTATAGCTTTAAAATACATTTTAATATCTACTGTAGTAAGTTCTCTCATTATGTTTCCTCTACGATATTTTACTGTCGAAGTTTTAATGGTGTAGATCAAAACACAATGACCATGACCATTTGATTTATAACATCTTCCATATATTTTGAATGCACATTCATAGAATGCATTTGGCGACTCTCTCTCCAAAAGAAACAAAGGGGTCTCATAATCCAGCAGATCAACAACCTACCAAAGAGTAAATCAGAGAGCTTTGGGGTAAGGAGTGGCACTTCATTGTTTTTATTTTCTGTGCCCCCCTTCAGATAAACTTGAATACAGCAAGCATGATTAGAAACCGGCTTACACATAAATGGTTAAAATACAACTTTCTTCTTCAAATAAGAGGAATATTAAATAAGCAAAAGAAAAAATAAACATCAATTTTGAGATTTCCAATCACAACTAAATGGAATACCAAGAACTTCACTTACCCTCCCACCTAAAACCATCAATGACAACAACAACAACAACAAAACATAGGAAACTATTATGTTCACCACACGGGGCATTGAGCCGTACAGGACAGTGATCCCTGAGAGATTGGTGACAATTAAGGTGACCACTACGAATGCCCCTGCGTATTGCCATGAGGAGTTTCCACCTGCCGCAGGGGGAGGCTGGCAGACACCCTGCATTGACAAGGAGGGGCTGCAGATTCACTGGGTGGCGCACAGGAAAGGAGAGAGGTACAGAGAAAGAAAACCCTAGAGCTGTGCAAAGGACACTGCCTGAGTATCCAACTGAGAACTGATTAGTACACGCAGGTGATGAAACTACCTGAGGGCTAGGAGATGAGAGGGGAGAGTACCTCACATTCTTGCAGGGCTCGGAACTCCAGACAGAAGGGGAAGCCTCTTGATTCCGAGGACACAAAAGGGTCTTGCCTCAACAGCAGGGAACAAAGAACCCTAGCCTAAATGCAGCTGTGGTACCAAGAAATTAATTTTATTTAAAAAGCAAGACCTAAAAAAAAAAAAAAAAAAAAAAAAAGCAAGACCTAGGGGCACCTGGGTGGCTCAGTGGGTTAAAGGCTCTGCATTCGGCTTAGGTCATGATCCCAGAGTCCTGGGATGGAGCCCCACATTGGGCTCTCTGCCCAGCGGGGAGCCTGCTTCTTCCTGTCTCTCTGCCTGCCTCTCTGCGTACCTGTAATCTCTGCCTGTCAAATAAATAAATAAAATCTTAAAAAAAAAAAAAAAAGCAAGACCTAAAAGTATCAAACTGTTTCTGAGTACCTTCACTGGGCCCCAGAATGAAGCTCAAGATTATTTATAGGAATACAAAAATATTCCTTGGCCCAAAAGGTAAAATTCACAATGTCTGGCATCTAAGCAAATATTACTGGGCATTCAAAGAAGCAGAAAAATATGGTCCGAAATGAGAAAAATGAAGAACCCAATTATTGAGAGAGGGGTCCTGATATTAGACACAGATGTTCAAATGAACAGGCAGGAGCATAAGGACGGTATTCCTCATGCACAAAAAATTAAGTAGAGACACATAAGTTTTCTCAAAAGACCCAAGTTGAAATGAAAAATACACTACATGGGATTAATGGCGGAAGAAAAGATTAATGAACTGAAGACATGGCAATAGAAACTATGTGAAATGAAAACACAGAGAAAAAAGAATGAAAAATAAATAGACATTAGTGAACTGTGGGACAACTTCAAGCATCCTAATACATGTGTCTGAAAGAGAGGATGTGGAACGGAAAAAATATTTGAAGAAATTATAGCCAAATATTTTCAAATCTGATGAAAACAATAAACCTACACATCCAAGAAGTTCAATAAAGCCAAAACACAGGAAATAGGAATAAACTATGTATCACGATCAATACTTCAAAGCCAGTAATAAAGAGACAGATCTTAAAAGCAGACAGAGTTAAAGAAGACATACTATGTACAGCGGAACAAAACTAAGAATGACAGCAAGTTACTTCATTGGAAACAATGCAAGCCAGAAGACATCTGTAAAGTACTGAAAGAAAACATGATGATCCTAAAGAAATTACCCTTGAAAAAATAAAGGTGATAAATAGACTTTTTCAGACATGCAGGAGCTGAGAGCAATAACCACTAACAGGCCCACACTACCAGGAATGTAAAGGAAGTCCTGGCAGAAGGAATAGGCTACCAGATGAAAATAAGAATTTAAACAAAGAAATAAGAAGCACTGGTAATGGTGACCAAAGGAGTAATCAATAACAATTTTTTTTCTATTACTTAAATCTCTTTAAAGATCACTGACTAAACAAAAATAACAAGTTAGTGTGGGGTTTACAACATACATATAAATAAAATACATGACAAGATAGCATGAAGGCCAGGACAGGGTAAAGGAAAGCATACTACTGTATGTTTCATCCTACTGTGAGTTTCTTCTGCCATCGGTGGAATGGCGTGACATCACCTGAGGGCAGATGGGATCAATATACGTGTGCAATAAACCCCAAAGTGGCCACAAAATTAAGAAAAAATGCTGTCACTAATAAGACAATATAGGAGATGAAATAGAACCATAAAAAAAAATTCAATCCAAAAAGAAAAAGGCAGAAGGGGAATGAAAGAAGTTAAAAGGGGCAGAAGAGACAAACAAAACAAAGAGCAAAATGACAGACTCAAACCTAAACCTATCAATAATCACACGCAACGTAAATGTCTGTACACCCTAATTCAAAGGCAGAAATTTTCAGATTGGTTAAAAAAGTAAGGTAATTCTCTACACTGCATACAGAAACACTCGAAAGCTGCAAGCAGATTAAAAGGAAGAAGATACGCTTTTCATGCTAACACTAATTAAAAGAAAGATGGAATGGCTTTGTTAATAACAGACTTAGAACATTACCAGTAATAAAGAAGATCATCCCACTGACTGCACTTAGCATCATACCCTCTAGCTCCACCCATGCTGCTGCAAATGGTGATTTCATTTCTTTTTTATGGCTGAGTAATAATAGTCCATCGTGTATTCACACACCACCTCTTCTATATCCATTCAGCTATTGATGGACACATGGGTTGCTTCCCTATCTTGGCTATAGTAAATGATGCTGCAGTAAACATCGGAGTGCACGTATCTTTTCAAGTTAGTGTTTTCATTTCTTTGAGTAAATACCCAGTAGTGGAATTACTGGATCATATGGCAATTCTAGTTTTAATTTTTTTAAGGAGCTCCATACTGTTCCATACAATTTCACTCCTATTTGGAATTTAAGAAACAAAACATACGAATAAAGAAAAAAAGAAACAAACGGTAAAACAGACTCTTGACTGTAGAGGACTGGTGGTTCCCAGAGGGGAAGTTGGGTGGGGGGGATAGGTGAAACAGGTGAAAGGGATCAAGAGTGCCCTCATCGTGATGAGCACTGAGTGGTGGACTGTGGAATCACTGTATCATACACCTGAAACTAATATATGAATGTTCCTTATATAGGAATTAAATAAGTAAAATTTTTTAAAAAAGGATGTGATTTCCTAATGATGAAAGGGTCAACAGGAAATCATTCTAAGTGTTTAAGCTCACAGACACAGAGCTTCAGGATGCACTAGGTGAAAGCTCATAGAACCCTCTGCCCCAACTCCAACCCCTGGCAACCGCTAATCTGTTCTCCATCTCTACCGTTTCATGATTTTGAGAATGTTATAGAAATGGACACATACAGATTTAATTTTAAGAGTCTTTTAAGACTTTCCTTTCTGCAACTTATAAAAATGTGAAGGACAAAGTTTAGCACTGTTAAAAACTTTTCCACAAAACTAAAACAGGTTGTGGTTTTCCCTCCTTCGCCCTGCTGTTTCTCAGTATTTCAGCATCACTGTCTCCATTATGTCAAGGCACGGAAAAGGCGACCTCTCTCCTTCAGCAATACACCTGTGATTTTACTTCAAGTCTATAGTAAACATTTCAACTTGAACTTGGTGAATCATTATTGATTTTTTTTTGTATTCTTTTTTTCATTAGAAAGTTCTAGTTCTAGCGATTCTTGCCAGCTCTCCTTTAGCCTTCCCATTCTTCCAGCGCTTAAAATGATTAAAATTTATAAATACTAAAAGTCTAGAATATATATTCTTTTTTTTTTTAATTTTTAAAAATATTTTATTTATTTATTTGACAGAGATCACAAGCAGGCAGAGAGGCAGGCGGGGAGTGGGAGGCACAGGGGAGCAGGCTCCCTGCTGAGCAGAGAGCCTGATGCTGGGCTCAATCCCAGAACCCTGGGATCATGACCCGAGCTGAAAGCAGAGGCTTTAATCAAACACTGATCCACCCAGGTGCCCCTAAAGTAGTAATTCTTAATTGTGACCCCCCAAACTTTTCATGATGCCTGAAAGCTCTCTCTAGGACTGATACTGGTTGGGTAGACTGATTTGTAGGAATACTGTTTTAAACTGAAGAAAGAACAGGGAAGGAGGCAGGCAGGCAGGCAGGCAGGCTATCTTAAGATGGCTTTAAATCTGTGCATGTGTGGTAAAATACATATATAATGTTGACTGTCTTAACCATTTTTAAGCATATAGTTCAGTGGTATTAACTACATTACCCTGTAGTAAAGTCATCACTACCATAGAATATATATTCTTAACAACTATACAAGGGAAGCAGTGTTTCCATTTTTCTCAGGAAGAGCACTAAATCCAGAGGATTAACTATAGCCTAAAATGTCAAACTGTAAACTTTGGAATTACTAAGTACAAATAAATACTGACATTAATGTGTTCTGCTGCAAATGCCACAGTTCTCTGAAATACACTTTGAGATGTATTAGTGTAGATAATGCTGAAATGTCTATGTAGTATGGGAAAAGACATTTTTTTCTCAGTTGTGCCAATAAAATAACCTGCAGTTGTATTGAACATTTCAACACAGAATTCCAAGCGAGATGCTATTCTCAGGTTGTTTTACCTCTTTAACAACAGAATGGATTTTAAAATTAATCTCTCCTGCCTACTTCACTCATTCACTTTTTTTTTTTTTAAAGATTTTATTTATTTATTTGACAGAGAGAGATCACAAATAGGCAGAGAGGCAGACAGAGAGAATGAGAGGGAAGCAGGCTCCCTGCTGAGCGGAGAGCCCGATGTGGGACTCGATCCCAGGACCCTGAGATCACGACCTGAGCTGAAGGCAGTGGCTTAAACCACTGAGCCATCCAGGTGCCCCCACTCATTCACTTTTTAACTATCGATTAGCAAAGCGGACCCGGCCTGTTCCCATGAGGAACGTTTGGATGTTCCCTGGAAGAAACAGATACTGAGTCAAACAATCATACAAAGGTAGACTCCAAATGTAACAGCTACTAAGAAGAAGAAATACATGGAATTTGAGACCTTAAGACAGAGGACACAACATAGAAGAGTAGGTCCGAGAAGGCTTCGTGTGCCTCACATTAAGTTCTTGGCTGTGATGGCTAAGAAGTCACGGGAACTATGCTTACACTTCACCAGGGAAATCTTCAGGAGGCTCCTGGGCCAAACTCAAGCCACAGAAGCGTTTTGTTTGATGTGCACATTTGAAAAAATTTGAATTTAGGTGCCAATATTTGGAAATTGATGTTTTTACATAAAGGGCACACTTCAAATATGTGCTCCCTAGATATGAAAAAAAAAATCACCAGGCAAAGATTTTGCTTTGTACAATCAAACCTGGCAACAACAAACCAACTTTGTCAAACTCCCAACTACCCACTTTCTAGTTCCCCTTAGTCCTCTGTCCCATCTCGTATACCCATCACGTGGTCGGGGGATTATCAGATGCCATGTATGATCTCACTAAACCACATTTTTGTCTGCTAGAATCCATGGACCCACAGCACCAAGTATGGTGCTGAATAAAGAACCATTCACTAATAAACACCACCCTCTTACTGAATCTTTTTTTTTAAATTACCAATCTTTATTTTATTTTATTACCAATTTTCTGTTCCCAGTACTATCCTAGGCACTAAGGATACAGCTGTGAATAAAACAAAGCCCCCTGCTCTCACAGCAAGACTGCATTCATAAGGACTCTTTATCTGCCCCATCCCCACCCCTCACCCCCAACTTCTTCTCCAGTCCACTTCGTCAGTCTCCATGCTCCACCCTCCCCTCTCAATCAACCAGACTTACAGGACAGGGAATAGGGCCCAGATCTACCAGACCCTGGAGGCCCAGGGTGCAGAACATAAAATTCATTCCACAAAGGTGAGCCACTTATAAAATTTTAAATTTGCTAGGAGCCACATTAAAAATAGGTAAAATAAGTGTCAATAATATATCTTACTTAACCCAATAAGCATTTTCATTTCAACATGTAAAGAAAATTTCATATGAAATGTGTTAGCATGAGGTACCTGGGGATTTTTTATAGATGCCCTCTATCAGATTGAGAAGGTTCCCTATTCCTAATTTTTGGACTATTTTTTTAGGATGAAATAGTGCCATATTTTCTCAAACGCTATTTCTGTGGCTGTTAAGATGGTTATGTGGTTTGGGGCTTTTATTTTATTACAATGGTATATTATTATATTGATTGATTTTAGTATGTTGAATCAACATTGCATTCCCAGGATAAATCTCACTTGGTCATAGTGTATAATGCTTTTTACATACTTCTGGATTTGGTTTGTTAGTTGTTGAGGTCTTTTGCATCTATGCTTATAAGGGATCTTGATCTGTATTTTTCCTATGCCTTTGTCTAGTGTTGGTATGAAAGCAATATTGGCCTTGTAGAATTAGTTGGGAAACATTCTCTCTCTTTCCTTTTTTGGGGAAAACTTTGTAAAGGATTCATATTAATATGCTCAATGTTTAGTGGAATTTACCAGTGAAACTATGTAAAGATTGGCCTTTTTTTTTTTCCCTGTGGGAAACTTCTAATTTAACTTAATTTCTTTACTTGCTATAGGTTCATTCAGATTGTCTATTTCTTTCTGAGTTCGTTTTGGTAATTTATACCATTCTAGAGCTTTGTCCATTTCATCTAAGCTATCTATTTCCTTGGCATACAGTTGTTTGTAGTGTCCCCCATGATCCTTTTTAATTTCTGTAAGGTCAGCAGTGTCCCCTCTTTCATTCCTGATTTTAGTAATTTGAAACTTCTTTTTTCCTTGGTCATTTTAACGAAAGATTTGGTAATTTTGTTGATGTTTTCAAAACGATCAACTTTGGTTTCATTGATTTTTCTCTCTGTTGTTTTTCTATTCTCTACTTTCTTTATTTCTACTCTAATTTTCAGTCCCTTCCTTTCTATTTGCTTTGGGTTTGATCTGTTTTCCTTTTTCTAGTTTCTTAAACTGGAAGTTTAGGTTATTTGAGACCTTTTTCCTTTAGGCATCTGCAACTACATATTTTGCTCTGAACACTGATTTACTTGCATCCTTTATGTTTTTTATATATTTTGTGTCATTTTCATTCATTGCATTCACTTTGATCCATTGGTTATTTTAAGACTGTGTCATTTAATTTCCACATTTGTGAATTCCTCAAATTTCCTTTTGTTATTGCTTTCTATTTTAATTTCAGTGTTTTTGGAGAGAATATACTGTATAATTTCAATCCTTTTAATGTAGTGAGGTTTGTTATGGCCTGTGATGTTTTTTTCTAGAGAATGTTTCATGTTCACTTAGGGAGAGTATGTATCCCATTGTTGAGTGGAGTGTTCTACAGATGTTTCTTAAGTCTAGTCATTGTATAGTGTTGCTCAAGTCTTCTGTTTCCTTGATGATCTTCCTCTTAGTTGTTTTAGCCAATTGGAAAAGGATTATTTAAATCTCCTCTTACTATTATTAAATCGTGTATATTTACCTTCAATTCTGTCAGGTTTTGGTTCATGTGTTTTGGGGCTCTGTCATTAGGTGTATACATGATTATTATATCTTCCTAATACACTAACACTGTTATCATTAAAAAATATCCCTTTTTGTGTCCAGCAACAATTTTTGTCTTAAAGTCTATTTTATATGATATTAGTATAGCCACTCCAACTCTCCTTTGGTTACTGTTTACATGGTATATCTTTTCCATCTGTTTATTTTCAACCTATTTGTGTCCTTTAATTTAAAGTGTGCATCTTTTAAATAACATACAGGTAGGTCATGCCCCTCCACACACACACACACACACACACACACACACACACACACACACATTGTGCCAATGTCTGCCTTTTAATATGAAAGTTTAATGCATTTACCTTTAATGTGATTACAGATAGGTAGGATTTACATCTGCCACTTAACTTTATTTTCTATATGCCATATGGTTTGTTCCTCTATTCCTCTATTACTGCCTTCTATTATGTTTAATAGATTTTTTTCTAGTGCATTGTTTTGATTCTCTTGTTATTTCTTTTACTATATTTTGGGGGAGTTCTTTTCTTTTTTTGGGGGGAGGTAGTTATTTTCTCAGTCATTGTCTTGAGAATTATACTTAGTAACTTAACTTACAATAATGTAGTTCAGATTAATATTAACTTGAAAACTTCAATAGTAACCAGAAACTTTCCTGCAATACATTCCTTTTCCTCCCCCTCCTTTGTGCTAGTATTCTGTGCCATATACATACATATATACATAGACACACACACACACACAAATTATATCTTTATATAAGCTCATTAACCATTTTATATCTTTTGCCTTATGAAGTTGTATTTTTAAAAAAATTTTTAAAGACTTATTTATTTAATTTAGAGAGAGCAAGAGCATGAATGGGAGGGGCAGAAGGAAGGGGAGAGAATCTTAAGCAGACTCCAGACTGAGCCCAGAACTTGACATAGGACTTGATCTCACAACAATGAGATTATGACCTGAGCCAAAACCAAGAGTCCGACACTCAACTAACTGTCACCCAGGTGCCCCTAGAGTGGTATTTTAAATCAGATAGAAAAGAGTCACAAAAAAAATTACCATTGTACTGTCTTTTACAGTTTGCTATGTATTATCTTTACCAGTGCTCTGAATATCTCGTGTGGATTCAAGTTACCATCTAGTTTCTTTTCCTTTCAATCTGAAGGACTCCCTTCATCATTTTTGAGGGTCAAGTTTGCTAGTGATGAATTCCCTCAGTTCTTCTGTATCTGAGGATCCCTTTGTTTCTCCCTCAGTTTGTTTGTTTGTTTTTAAGATTTTATTTATTTATTTGAGAGAGACTGAGGGAGAGAGAGAGAAGAGCAAGCACGAGTCAGGGGAGAGGCAGAGGGAAAGGGAGAAGCAGACCACCCCTGAGCAGGGAGTCCAATGCTGGACTCAATCCTGGGACTCCAGGATCATGACCTGAACCAAAGGCAGATGCTTAACCAGCTGAGCCACCCAAGCGCCCCTCTCCCTCGGTTTTGAAGATAGTTTTTCCAGATATAGAATTCTTGGTTCAGTATCTTTTTCTTTCAGTATCTTGAATATGCCCTCCCATTAACTTCTGGCCTCTATAATTTCTAATGAGAAGTCAGCAGTTTATTTTATTGAGGATCTCTGTACTTGATAAGTCATATTCTCTTGCTACTTTCAAGATTCTCTGTTTGTCTTTATCATTTGACAGTTTGACTATGTGTGTGTAGGTATGGATCTCTTTCAGTTTATCCTACTTGGAGTTTGTTGAGGTTCTTGAATATGCAATGTTTTTCCTCAAATTTGGGAGGTGTTTGTCCAATCTTCAAATATTCTTTTTGCTCCTTTTTCTCTCTCTCTTCTCCTTCTGGACCTCCCCTATACATATGTTGGTGTGCTTGGTGGTGTACCACAGGTATATGAGATTATGTTCTATTTTCTTACTGCTTTTTTCTTTCTGTTCCTTAGGCCAGCTAATCTTAATTGACCTGTCTTCAAGTTTGCTGTTTCTCTTCTCTGCCAGTCCAAATATGCTATTAAGCCTGCTAATGAATTTTTCATTTCAGTTATTGTACTTTTTAACTCCAGAATTATATATTTTTTATAAATTTCTATTTCTTTATTGATATACTCTATTTTGTAAAGTTTCATTATCATACTTCCCATTAATTTTTAAGACATATTTTGCTTTAGTTCTTTAAATATATTTATAATATTTATAATAGCTGATTAAAATCTTTGCAGAGTAAGTCCAACAACTTGGCCTCCTCAGGGACAGGTTTTATTTTTTTTCTTCTGTGTAAAAACCTACCTTCCTTTTTCTCCAGGTGTCTCACACCTTAAAAAAAAAAACAAAAAACAAAAAACAAAAAAAAACTAGACATATTACAAATATAATAATTAATGTGACAATTCTGGAAATCAGACTCCCCTACCCCAACTCTCCAAGATTTATTGTTGTTGCTGTTTTTTTGTCATCATTGCAGTTGTTGCTATTTGTTTAGTGACCTTCCTGGACTAATCCTATAAAGTCTGTATTCTCTGTAACCACTGATGCCTCAGTTAGTTTACTGGATAGCTAATGATTAACCTGAGATTTCTCAAATGTTTTGAACAAATCAGCCTCCCAACATTTGCTGAGGAATTCTGCATGTGTTTTGGGATACGCCTGCAACACTCCAGTAATTTAAACTTCTGCCTTAGCTTTTATTAACTGCTTGCCTAGGAACTCAAAATCAGTCAGAGGTGAGAGATTAGGGCCTTTTCAGGTCTTTCCTGGGCATGCACACAGTCCTGAATATGTGCTCAGTCTTTTAATTTCCTAGGACTATGTCAGAGCTTCTAAAAGTCCCTTAGGGCGATACCTTATCCCCATGTCTCACTTTTTTGACCAGGTCCTTATTTGCCCAACTGCTATTGCCCCCTCAGCAGCTGATCTATTAAACAATTGCCACTGATCATTTTTGACAAATGCCCTGAGGACAAGATATTTCCTGCAGAGCTCCAATCAAGCGTTTCCAGGGAACTGCAAGACAGGTCAAACAGGGACAATGCTCTGTCCAGCCCAATGATTGCAATGCTGCTGGTTTTAACTAGCACCATGTTTGCAAGACTGCTATTTTTCAAGGTTACTGTAGACCTGAAGAGAGGGATATGTGAGCAGTTCAAGTTACAATGCCACAAAGACTGCTTAATGAGATTCAGCAGTTTTTCCTGAATAAACACTTCTCAGGTTGTTGGGAGACTTTGGCTAATTTCAAGAGTTTTGAAAAAGTTGACTTTGGCCATCTTTGCCAATGTTTTCATTGCCTTTACGGAGGATTTACCCCCACTGGATTTTGATGGCTTAGCATAAGTGAAGAACTCATATTGCTATAACACTTCCGATAAATTCTTTAGTCTATACCTGACCTTAAGCACACAAAATTACTTGTGACTATAAATTAAAGGCTCTATGAAAGTTAAGGGTTTTTGCTGTTGTTGTGTTTTATTTTTTAAATTTTCATTTAAATCTGGAAAATCCTATATCATCCCATGGACCAGTTTCTCATCCAAAGGCTTAGAAGCGCCATCTTTTTTCTAACTTTTACCTACATCTAGCATAGCTAAAGGATAGCTAAATTAATTAAGGAAGAAAAAGAAATCTGTTTTTAGAATAATGGGAAGGAATCTGAAGAGTAAGAGAGTGGGAGTGTGGTGAAGGCTTCTCCTCTATTAGCCTAATTTTAGTTGAGGCCTATTTCTTTGATACTGTCTGCATAGAAAGAGCACAAGATCTGGAGACAGAGAGGTCCACAATCGACTCACAGCTCCCCTTCTTCTCAGCAGTATGAACTTGGGCATGATGCTCAGACTCTGTTGCCTCAGTTACCTCATATATAAAATGTACATAATAATAATTATTTTATAGGTTTTTCTTAAGCTTAAATATATGTGAAAGTGCCTAGAATACATAATAAGCACTCAGTTGAAAACCAGTTTTCTTTCTCTCAATAATATGGAAACATTAAGAATATGTAGGGAGGGGTGCCTGGGTGGCTCAGTGGGTTAAAGCCTCTGCCTTCGGCTCAGGTCATGATCCCAGGGTCCTGGGATCGAGCCCCGCATCGGGCTCTCTGCTCAGCAGGGAGCCTGCTTCCTCCTCTCTCTCTCTGCCTACTTGTGATTTCTGTCTTTCAAATAGATGAATAAAATCTTTAAAAAAAAAAAAAAGAATATGTAGGGAATACTTGTGATCTCTGTCAAATAAATAAATAAAAATCTTTGGAAAAAAAAAGAATATGTAGGGAATAATAAGATCAAAGTATAAAAGTTGAAGAAATTCTAAGCACAAAATTATCTAAGGGCCTAACAATTAGCTTTCCAAGAAGAGATTACATTAGGACCGGGATTTTTTTTTAAAAAACCCCAAATATAATGCATTTTACGTATGAAAAGTAAGGTTGTATATAGTAAAATACCCAGTTTTTTGGCACATGTGACATGCTCAACAAATGTTATATGAATGTGTTCTTTGATTTTAGAAAAAGCTCAGTAAGAAATGGTAAAATAAGTTTTGATACTTAACAAGCTAAACTTCATTTATCTAGAAGATTGACTTATATGAAATACCTTCTTCTAAAACTATGCTGAATAAAGTAAGACTTCAAATTATATATTTTTTAAAGAGTAGGCTTTACATTTTCTTTCTTTCTTTTTTTTTCTTTAACTGTTTTCTCTTACAGAAGAGAAGACGTAAGCCATGCTGGCCAAGAGTGTTTTCACAAAAATAAAAGAATTCAGACAAATCAGAAGCATACTCAGGTACTCAGTCTTTTCAGTCATTTCGGACTCAGAAATATCTTAAACTTCCCAACAGTCTCTAGCCCTGCCAGTCTAGCTTCTTAGGCCTAACCAATTCCATAGCAGTTTTCTCATGGTCTTTGTGTTTTCTATAAAAGTCCAATTTTATGTCCCACTGGTCACCGTTAACTCTAGCAGCAAATCTTCCATCTGTTTACCATCCTGATCTAAGTACCTCAACAGAAAGAAAGTCTGATTGCTTCTTTCCTGACATTTGAACTTTAAAGAAAATATACCAGCGATAAAGAGACAACTGTTTCCAATGAATGTAAAACAACGAATAGTGGCTAATATGTATTGGGCATTTACTACACATTGGGCAATGTCATTGATATAAGTTACATAATATTATCCTTATAACAACTCTGTGAAGTAGGTACTATTTGGGATTCCCACTTTTTTGTGTGAGAAAGTTTTCCAAAGTTAAGAAACCAGGTCACAGAGCTATTTAACTGTATGTAGAGCCAAGAATAAACTCAGGCAACCAACAGTTTAAACTATGATACTTCAGAGAAACTCTTAATCTCCCATCTCATCCGTCTCAACTCAAAAAACAGAAGCTGCAGCTCTGAAGCACAAGAACTAGTTCATACAACTGTTCTCTCACAACACAGATGTCCCAGACTCCTCCATCTCCTCTTGTCGTGTCCTGCCCGGCCCTGAGGACCAGAAAGTCATCCAGTCAGCTGCCCCCACTTCAGTGCGGCCAGAATCCCACACTGCCAGGGGTGCATGCAGCAGAAGGAAAACGGGAAATGGAGAAAGAGAAAAGGGCTGGATCAAAAGAGACATAAATAAAGGATGAGAGAAATCTGTTGTGGGACACAAGAAACCTCAAGTGATAACCAGACAGAGTCAAGCTTGGCCAAATGCGAGAAAGGGAAACTGATCATCCTGTTAGAGAATGCAATATCCCATACATAGCCACATACACCCCTGAGATTTCCGTGATGACCTGAGTACACAGCGTGTATCAAGGCATGGACTTAACCATTCCGTAACACCGGCAAGTTAGTCAGGAGCTCTTGTAGAAGGCAAAACAGAACATTATTTTTCATCTTCAGACTACATGGTATGGGTTGTAGAGCTGATATGAAGTTAGTTATCAACCAGTGTTTAAACTTGGCAGGTCTTTCTTATCCCTCTTTTGGTTAAGACAAATTTCTCCATATCGTTTAAAGTTCAAAGACATGAGACAGGAGGGAAAGTTACCTTTTTGCCAAGTGTTCTTATGACTTGGAAGCAATGGACATTTGTTCATGGCCCTGTCTGATTTCTGGCACACAGCAGATAAGCTCTGAGAAACACACACCCACTGTTACATGGAAAAGAAAGAACAGACATCAAAGCATCACTTATTTTATTTTTAGATACCGTATCAAGGGTATTCCATTTTCTTAAGAAGGTCCAATAGGGGGGAAAAAAAAGATGAGAACATCATTCTCATGCTCATGCAATACAGTGATCTAAATAGGTTCCAGTTCATTTTCTGTAGTCATCAGCCATTAGAACACATTCAACCCCCCTTGGTTCCGTCTGTTCCATTGCCAGGGATAGCTCCTTGGAAACACTTGGTAAGGACACAAATACAATGCATGCAAGACACGTCAGCATAATTTTCAAGTCACTTGCTACTTCCAGGAATGCTAATTTCAGCATTAACTCTATGTCTTCCCTTCCCAAGATGTTACCACTGCCATCAAAGAGATCTGGGTCATGTTCCTGGCTTTGAAGCTTTCAGCTTCCTTGAACACTACAGGAGGCAAACCAAGAGAGCTAGAGAGAGGCATGCACCAGAGAAATAATTTTCAAGTTATGGGTTCCTCTAAGAGTATCTTTTTAATTTTGAAGTTTTGAAGAAAGAAGAAAAAATAAAAAATGAAAATTGGCCTTCACCAAAACCAGAGAAGATAAAACCTCCACTTTCTCAGGGCTGCCCCTACCCAGAGCCATGTTTTTGGGATTGGTCTCTGTGCTAAAGAAGAAACTGATGAAAAAAATTTAGGTGTGCAGTCAATTCAGAGCCACAGAGACTGACAATACATCAAGATGGAGCTCTCAAAATATCTAGGAAGCAGGAAAATTCTGGAGGGGTTGAAAGGACAGACCTGACTGGGATGTCCAACCATAACCAGGCTGGCTCCAGAATAGGAGGTGTGCTTGGTCCCTGGTCATCAACCTGACAAGAGAGGGAACCCCAGCCCTTTCTGATGCTCCCAGCTCTCCTACTCTGGTGAGGTAGCACCATTCAGGCAGCAGAGTGGCCTCTGGCACATGGCAGAGGTCCCAGAGGACCGGGGAGAGCCTGGAATCTCAGCCATTTCATTCCTGTTGAGTGTTGGTCAGATGATCTGACTTCTTGGAGTCTTGTAAAATGGTGATAATAAAGCTTGCCTTGACTACTTCCCAAGGCCACGGAGACAGTCAGCTACAGTAACATACATCAAAGTGTAGTGCGGGGGGCGCCTGGGTGGCTCAGTGGGTTAAAGCCTCTGCCTTCGGCTCAGGTCATGATCTCAGGGTCCTGGGATCGAGTCCCTCATCAGGCTTTCTGCTCAGCAGGGAGCCTGCTTCCCTCTCTCTCTCTCTCTGCCTGCCTCTCTATCTACTTGTGATCTCTCTCTGTCAAATAAATAAATAAAATCTAAAAAAAAAAAGTGTAGTGCGAAGGTATAGGGGTTAGAAGATACAGACCCTAGAAGATGGGCTTCCTAAAAATTATACAAACCCTGCGTAAAAGAAGGAGCTGCCCCACTTGTCGGCCACCCAGTTAAAGAGACCACTAGTACCTGAGAAGCTGGGCATGCTTAGCTGAGACAAGACCACACACTGGTAAGTGTGGGCTGCAGCTGGCTTTGTGCTGCCGAGCCTCACCTTTCCTTCTTCTGGAGAAGCGCTCCTTACCCTCAGGTACCCCTCCGTCCTCCCAGTCCCAACTGGTGCTGTAGTGGAGCTGGCCCTCAAGGCTACAGCTAATTGGGGGTGAGGCTGGGCTTGCATGAGAGCTCAGTGGGGCCAGTCAGAAGGCTGTCTTGAAACTAGAAACAAGAGAAGAAGGGCAGCTTCTCCCAGGAGACACCAGGAGATCTGAGGCTGGTGCAATGTGCAGCCTGTTTTCCACGAAGTGGAGGAAGCTGGTTTGAGAAGAGGAAGTGAACTCTCAAGAGAGGCAGACACTCTGGACCTCCTGGTGCTGTGAGGCGTGTTTCCGATGTTCTCAGACTCTCCACCCTGCCCCTGCCTCTGACACCCAGCTGGCCCTTCCTAGGAAGAGATGACCCGGCTAGGAAACTCCTAAAGGAGTACAGGCCAGGTTTTATAACACAAGTCGGATAGACTGACTCTACATGAAGCAAACAGTAATTTCCATACCAAGGCAGACTGACTCATGATCCATTCAAACTGTCATTCTATTTATGGCAAGCGCCCCAACAGATGTTTGCAGGAGGTCATGGTTGTCCTAAAAAATCAACCTCGAATGGTTTTTAAGAAATCCCAACTTGTCATTTTGTCTACTAGAGTTCTGTGAATTTATGCTCACCTTCTGGCATCCATTTGTGTTTTCAGTCTTTACCCACTCTTAAAGATAATCCATCCAAAATATGTACGCTGTGAAGTAGTACTTATTTGGTATATTTGTTACAAAAGAAATAAACTTGCGGGGCACCTGGGTGGCTCAGTGGGTTAAAGCCTCTGCCTTCAGCTCAGGTCATGATCCCAGCGTCCTGGGATCCAGCCCTGCATTGGGCTCTCTGCTCAGTGGAGAGCCTGCTTCCCTTTCTTCATCTCTCTGCCTGCCTCTCTGCCTACTTGTGATCTCTGTCTGTCAAATAAATAAAATCTTAAAAAAAAAAAAAAAAGAAATAAACTTGCATGTAGAAAGAGTAAATAGTGAACTACGGGTAAAAATAGAAAAATGAGAAAAAAATTAAGAACACTGACTTCGTACTGGGATACACACAGGATAAAGACTGGAAAGAAATATTTCCAAAATTGGTATTTCCCAGTGGCAAGATGATAGAGAATTTTCTTCTTTATGTTTTTGTTTCTTACTAAAGGGTATATATTACTATTGTAATAAAAGAAGTCACTAGGCGCCTGGGTGGCTCATTTGGTTAAGCAACTGCCTTCGGTCTGGGTTATGATCCTGGAGACGCAGGATAGAGTCCTGCTTAGGGCTTCCTACTCAGCAGGCAGTCTGCTTCTCCCTCTGACCCTCCCCCCTCTCATGTGCTCTCTTTCTCATTCTCTCTCTCTCAAATAAATAAATAAATAAATAAAATCTTTAAAATGAAGAAAATAAAAAACAGTTACTAAAAAAATATTGGGAGAAAAATGTCTAAATGAAGATTTAAGTGCTCAAAATTGAGCAACGGATACAGCAGAGCCTCACCAAATGTCTTAGGCTCCTGCAGGAAATCAGCTCTGGCTGCAGACCTTGGCCAACTTGGATCCTAGTTGTTTTAGGGGCAGACAATAAAACAGTCCTCAGAACATATAGATCTGACCCTTTCGGCACACAGCCCATTCACTTTAGCAACAGTCATACCTGGAAAGTAAAGTTACCTTTTAAAGATATTTAAAGGGCACATACAAAGGACTTCTGAAAAAAAGGCTGGAAGTCCCAAGTGGCATGCTCTGCTCCCAGAGACACTGGGCTAGGGTGGGCTCTGAAGCTTAAGGCCAAGGCGCCCAGCATTCAGAAGCCGATGGTGGTGACGCAGGACGTACATACCTGGATTCTCTCCAGCCGCTGGCATGTACTGGAGGTTCAATACATCTTTATATGAAAATGATAGCGAAATGGGGCACCTGGGTGGCTCAGTTGGTTAAGTGTCCAACTCTTGATTTCAGTTTAGGTCACGATCTCAGGGTCGTGAGTTTAAGCCCTGCTCCATCCTCCCCCCTCCCCCAAAAAAGACAGTGAATTGAATAATCATGACAAAATGTGTAGACAGGTCGAAGAGGTACCACTAGCTTGCACACTAACAGCGGGGAGGCTCAGAGGGAAGATGTCTTGGAAGAGCCATGGGCCGAGTTTAAAGGATAAGGAGGCATTTGCCAGTCAGAGAATGTGGAGAAGAGCAGCCAGAGGTCTAGGCAGACCCAAAGTCACTGGGATTCAAAGAGACATTATATAACCCCAATATCCCTCAGTATTTTAGAAAGTGTTACAGTGAATAAGTAGTATGAGTACATAGCGAAATAAAAGGCAGAAACAGAAAAATGAGAAAAATTTAAGAATACTGGAATTCATTTTGTGATCCATACAATAGCTTAGCTTTGTGGAAACTAAAGTCGAACTGAGCCTTGAAGAAAGGCTAGAATTTGGACAGAAGTGGAAAAGGAGGATAAAGGGCGTGTAACAAAGACTGCAGGAAAAAAATGGAATGTGAGACATTTTTCCTTTCAGTGAATGCTGATTCAATGCTTACTCTGTCCCAAGTCTGAGGCTAAGATCTTGGGGTGCAAGGAAGAGCTTTGGAGGCTGGGACTGTGCTCCCCACTGTTACGATGATGAAATTGAGACTTTACAAAGAGGATGCAACTTGTCGGAGGACATGGAGCCAAGAAAAAGCACAAGCCCAGTTTCAGCTGTATTTTATTATAACATGTTAGAAAATACTGAGGAGCTGTTTGTTATCATGGTGAAAGCTTAGAGGATATGGGGGAAATCCATGCAGCCCCTCTTCTGCTATTCAAATTAAATATTATGTTTTATTTAGGTAAATACCCAGTACTAGAATTACTAGATCATATGGTAGTCCTACTTTAAATTTTTTGAGGAACCTCCATCCTGTTTTCCACAGGGGCTGCACCACCTTAAAGGCATTCCCACCAACAGTGCACGGGGGTTCTTTTTTCTCCACCTCCTCACCAACACTTATTATTTCCTCTTTTTGTGATTGAATCCATTCTGAAAAGATAAGGGGATATCTCATGGTGGTTTTGCTTTGCATTTCCCTGATGATGAGTGATGTTGAGCACCTTTTCATGTATCTTTTGGCCACCTGGATGTCTTCTTCTCTGCAAAAGTGTCTATTCAGGTCTTCTGCCCATTTTTTTTATCAAATTATTTGAGGTTTATTTTATGTTGAGTTATATATGTTCTTTATATATTTTGGAAATTAACCCCTTATTGGATATGTTTGCAAATATATTCTCCTATTCAGTAGGTTGCTTTTTTTTTGATGGGTTTCCTTCACTATGCATAAGTTTTTACTTTGAGGCAGTCAAAATTTTTTTAAAAAGCTTTTTGTTTTGTTGTGCTTTTGTTTCCCTTACCATAGGGGACATATCTAGAAAAATGTTGTTATGACCATCCCTATGTTTATTGCAGCATTATTTACAATAGCCAAGATATGGAATCCAAGTGTCTATCAGTAGATGAATGTATAAAGAGGAAGTTGGTATCTCAACACACACACACACACATACACACACACAAAACTGAATATTACTCAGCCATAAAAAGGAGAAGATTTTGCTGTGGATGGACCTAGAGTGTTTTATACTAAGTGAAATAAGTCAGACAGAAAAATACCATGATTTCACTTACACGTGGAATATAAAAACAAAAACAAAATAAACAAAAAGCAGAAACAGACCTATAAATACAGAGAACAAACTGATGGTCACCACAAGAGGGGAGGTGGGGAGAAGGGCAAAATGCGTGAAGGGGAGAGGGAGATACAGGCTTTCAGTTACGGTATGAGTAAGGTATAAAAGTAAGTTTTAAGGTATATGAGTAAGGATAAAAGGTACAGCTAGCAAGTACAGAGTCAGTGGTATTGTAATAGCCTTGCATGGTGACAGATGGTAGTTACAGTTGTGGTGAGCATGACAGAAGGTACAGACTTGTTGAATTATTATGTTGTGTACCTGAAACTAAGGTAACATCATGTGTCAACTATACTCAAATGAAAAAAAAAAATTAAACATGTCTTACTCTTGTTTTTTGAAAATTTATTTCTCCCTTGGAAGATAAATACATGAGAGTTATAAGTTCTTGTAAGTGTCCTAAATCTTTCAGAACAATTACTAGCAGAACAGCATCAAGCTCAGCTTGATCACACCAACTGACAACTGACTAAGCCCATCCCCTCCAGAACGTGCTGGGCAAGCAAAGGGAGCAGATCTAATGACCATCTAAGAAAGGTCGGTGGGGCTCCCACCAAAAACGACTTTGTAAAGACAAAACCAGCCTCAGGATTTGTGTGGGAAATACTACATATGTTCCATGCGGGGGAGTTTAGAGACTCCCACCCCGCAGAAGGCCTGCAGAAGACCGCTCAGCAAATGACACATCTTCCAAGAAGCTGAGCTTCACTACTCAGAGGTTGTCTACAATTAGCGCTTGAATTGTTCCCCATCCCTCACCATGCTAAGTACAGTTTCCTCCCCTGTGAATAAGCTCTTCTGAAAGTAAGGAAACTTTCAGCTCACAGGCTGGATTTCCAAACACAAACATGCACGCATGCAAACAATGCTGCCAAAGAACAAAAAAACCCACTGACATTTTTCTTCTGAGATTAGCCTTCTGTCTTGTACATACAGTTATATGTGCTGTATGTACCTTGTACATACACTTATATGTACTGATTTTAGGGTCACTGAAAAGTCATTTAGATCTATAGCAATTCTTCCTTTACCACATACTTTCAACTGTTACTTTTTTTCCAAATAAGAGGTGCTTCTTGTGGGCTTACAAAAAAGCTATAGGACTCTAATCAGAAATAACATTAATATAAATTGTCTCTACCATTAAATAGGAAAATCAGTTTTGCCTCTTCAATTTGATTTCTTTTTCAATCATTTAATTAGAACATAGTTCTAAAGCCTGCATTCATACAATGCTTTCAGATCTATTTTTGTATTCTATTTGGAGAGACAAATCTGATATTATTATTTGTGAATATGTGCTCTTGCTCATAAAAGGCTCCTTAATATATCTGGGATAACTAAGGGAGGCAGGCCGCCTGTGATTCTTATTTCCCAAAAAGCAAACCATCCTCTAATCTCACAAAAGCAGGCACTATTCATGCTGTGGGGAAATAAATAACAAATATGCTTCTCCCTCAAAATACTTTTCCACGTGTATTTTTTTGAGATAAAGGGGAATAACGTCATTGCAAAATTTGTCTACAGCTGAGGATGTGATGTGGTCTACTTTGATCTGGGAGGCTGTTTAATCAGGGGGCCGACTGAGACATGCTTTCAGACCAAGCTAACCCAAATGAATTTAGTGGTCCTGAGATCATTTCTGTCCTTCCTTTTATCCTTCACACAACATTAGGGTTTCCCAATGTTTCGACATCTCCTTGGAGCTGATGCAGTGACAAGGTTCAGCCATGCCAGCAGTCCACACAATCTTGTATCCTACTAGGCTCAGTGGACCTGTTCTCAGCCCACCTCTCACGTTAGGGCAGATTTCAACTTAGCAGAATTGACCAGTGTAGAAAACATGGAGTAGAGAAAAATGTTAAAAAATATGACTTAAAAAATTTTACTTTTGGGGCGGCAAAGAGGGATAGAAACTTACACCAAATTCTAAAAAACAGAGATGTTGATGGTCTCTTACAGTAACTAAAACTGCAAATAGGGTAGTACCCACAGACCATTTTGGAGAAACATTTAAGACCATTCCAAACTACAAGAACTGCCTACCTTGCTTAAACGGGAGGCAGTTCTGTCCCCACTGGCCTATGAAAATCAAGTCCCTAAGCTGGACTACTTCACAAGTATCCCTTTCAAGTTCCAGCTTTTGTTTTTCTGGGACATCCGACTTCTCTAAAGAAATTGAAAATAAGAGGCCTACATAGTACTTTTTAATATATTCTTCAACATATAACACAATGCTATTGTGGCAACTTGATAAACAATGGGAATTAAATGGCAGGAAAGAAGTATCATTCCAAGGTCCAATGGCTTTGCATTTGTCTCATGGATAAATCTCTGAAGTTCTATCTGCCTCTTGGCTAATACGCTTATGTTCCAGTTCATAGAGTAAGTTCTTCGGATCCCAGAAATTTTCTAAAACTGAATACAAACTGCTTCCACCAAAAGCTTTTGAAAAATTCTTATACAAATTTTTGTTTTCTTTCTTAAGGGCCCAGCTTCACTATAGCTATGGTGCTCACTCCACCCAAGATGTAGTCTCCTTCTCTCCAACATACAACTTACTGGGGCTGATTTCTCATCTGCTAGAAACAACAACCGTGACAACAAATGTGTATTTGTGAAGACAGGCCTTACAACCTGTGCTTCCTTGTGCACCCCTGATGATACTTATTCTGGCCCCCACAAAGAGAGCTAAACCTGAGGCTGGCCAACCCTGCCTCCTGGCCCACTGCCAAGGGCTGTCCCTGCGCAGGGTTTCCTGGTGGTGTCCCCACACCAGCAGCATCAGCATCACTGGGAAACTTGTTTGAAATGCACATTCCCGAGCCCCATCCCAGAGCCACATTATCAAATACTCTGGGGGTGGGGCCAGTTGCCCAGGTGACCAAGGCCCTCAAGTGTGAGAAGCATTGTTGCCTGACAGGAATGATCAATCCACCAATGTTTGTACACTCAAAGCCTGCAGGTGGCAGTAAAGGCTGGCTAGAAGGACAGGAGCAGGAAACTAGTTGAGTTTCAGAACCTGCTTGCCTGATAACCCCCGGCCCCAGCAGCCTGCCCTGCCACTCCAGTAAGCTCAAAGGTCATAGGACATTTCAGCTTGGAACAGGAAGCTGACTGAAATTCTCACAGCGCAGCAGTAAACACATCAAACCTAGGATTGTCAGGGATGCAATCAATATTTAACTATTTTGAAGGTTTTGTATTGAATACAGTGAGGCTACAAACACACCTCAAGAATGAAAATGTCAATACTGATCAAACAGAACAAAGATCAAACAGAAAACAAAAAACGCAAAGTATCATCGGCCCTTGTGTGTATCTGAATCATAAGAATGCCCTTCATTCTGCAAGAATGATTAGAGTTCCTGCCCTTAATCTCATTGAACTGATGTGACAAAAGCAAGAGGATTTTTCTACTATAAAGCATGTTTACAGGTAAGCCTTTGCTAGATTCTGCCAAAACCCCGAATTTTGCTTTGATGGCTTTGATATACAGACATCTACAGTGAGGACGTGGACCAATGGGAACTCTCATACACAGCTAGTGGGAGTATAAATCGGTACAACCACTTCGGAAAACAGTTTAGCAGCATCTGCTAAAGCTGAACACACAGGTACCTAGAAGCAGCAGTTCCACTCCTGGGTATATACGTCCCAGGGAAATGAGTGTCTCCTTCTACCAAAAGCCCCATAAAAGCATGTCCTTAGAAGTATAACTCACAATAGTTACAAACTGGAAACATTCCAAATGCCTGCCCACAGTAGAGGAAATAAACATGGAAGTTCATACAATAAGACACACACAGCAATGAAAACACAAACCACCCGAAAAACCAAACCACTGCTAGACACAATATGGATGAATTTTAGAGATATAAGGCTGACTAAAAGAAGCCAGACCTAAAGGAGCACACACTTATCCAAACAGGCAAAACAAATCTCTAGTGACAGAGGTCAGTATAAAGGCTACTAAGGCTATCTAACAACAGGCATGTGCTTGCTGGAAAAGTTCTATATCTTGACTTGGGGGATCATTAGAGGGGTATATACATATGTATACATGATGAAAATACAGGGGTGTATTCACTGAAATGCACACTTAAATTTGTATACAGTTTATACCTCTTTATAAAGGGAGAAAAAGTTACACACATACACAAATTATACTTGACAGACTGTCACATAATAATTTTCAATATTCATTATAAAAGTCTAGGTTCCTGAGTAACTATCACATCATCAGAGTATTATCTGCTGTAAAAATAATGCATTTACTGAGCTAAATGTAAAATTAAATACAGTGAACAAAGGATATTCCTTATTTCCAATGTTATGCCATCATATCAATGTATCTATTATAATGGGGTCAAACTTCTCCAACTTGCTCTCCCTAGTCCCAAACCCCTTTTATTCTGACATTGACTGGAGTCCATCATGTTTGGAAACTGACTGACTATCCATTATCCCAAGCCCTTGCAGACTCCGAATGGTTCCTCATCACCCAGGGGGTGGCTGAAGAGGCCTGGCTCCAGCATTCCTGTCATGATCTACCCACCGGAATGTCTCTGAACCACCTTTGTCCTAACCCCTACCACCACCTGGCTTCCCTCCTGCCTCCTTCCCTCCACCTACGGCCCGGCCCAGGGCTGGGACCCTATAAAAAAAAGTGCAGGATCCGATCCAGTAGGAACCCAGAGGCTGGACCAGCTGCCGAGTGCAAGAGTGCGGGACAGCTAACTGCACCCCAAAGCAGACACTCCAGGGCTCCACTGCGTGCCCCGAGACCGTGAGCCCTTGTCGCTGCGCGCAGGCCTGGGCCCCTCCTGCGGCCCATCCTAGCAGAGGCAAGACTCTCGGTCCGTTTCTGCGCTTTCGCATTTGGGTTGTGAGTATGGCAGCCAGCCGTAACGAGCGACCAAGATGAGGAGCAACGATCTGGGAAGGAATCCCGTCCCGAATCCGGGTTCGAGGGGCGCGCGGCACCAGTACCCACCGCGCCGGGGGGCGCGACCCGCTGGGGTGCGCGCGTCAGGCCGTGGGGGCCGAGGGCCGACGGGGGGCGCGCCTCGCCGCTCTAAGTGGAAGTCCGGCAGTGCGCCGTCCCCGTCCGCCGCTCCGCGCTCTCGGGCCGGGCCAGGCGGGCAAGAGGCAGGGCGAGGCGCGCCGCCGTCGCGGGCGGCCGTGTTTACCTGGTAGCAGGAACACGTGTTGCCGGGCGCGAGCCCCGTTCCCACAGTCCATGCCTGCCGCCTCCTCCGGGGACGCGAGCCCGACGCCTGCAGGCCCGGCGGCTGAAGGCCTCACCCGCGGGGCGCGGGGCCTGCCACGAGCCGGCGGAAAATGGCGGGAGAAGGGTCTATTCCGGAGAGCGCGGCGCGCCGAGGCGCCGCCAGAGCCCGGGAGGCGGCTCGCGGGACGAAATTACTTTCGTTTCCGGAGCCAGCCAGCTGCGCCGGTTAAGTTTTTAAATTTAGCGCCAGGTCAAGGCAACCCGAGGGGTGGCGCGTCGCCCGCCGGCCGGGTAGGGTCGCGGCCTCTCCCCTCCGCGGCTCGGCCAGTGGTAGGTGCTCGCCCAAGGCGCCGAGTGACGCGGCGCGCAGGGCGGCTGCCCTGGGACACGGCGGCGGGAGGGGTCGCCTGGGCCCGCCGAGTGGTGGCGCGGCCGGCTGGGAGAGTCCCGGGGCGAGAGCCGGGTCCCGGGGGAGCGGAGCCCCAGGACAGAGGATCCTCCACCCCCGGAGGGCTGGAGCATTCGCGCCCACCCGGCGGGGAGGAAGAGCCTGCGGCAGGTTCCTTGTTGGGGCGACCCCTATCCGATTCTAGTCCCGAGGTCGCTCTGGTCGGTGCATCTTGTTCAGCGGTCGCGTTCTGCGTTGGACTTAATGTCAGAATATTTTGTTTCGTGATTCATAACGCAATGTAAGTAATCCTCAAACTGGGTCTAGCCCTTACCACTAAAAAGAAGTTAGTGTGCGATTTGAGGCTCAAAATACAAATTTGTTACTTTGGAAGACTCTTGGTAATGAGTTAAAAATTGCATTTGAAAAATGATGTTTAAAAGGAGTCATGAAATTTGGGGATTTAAACTTTGAAAAATAAAATTTTGTTTGAAAAAGGAGTGCCTGGTACATGGTCTTTAAAAGGAGGATAATAAATACTTCCCTTATAACTTTAAAGAAAGATATGTCTCCCTCCCCACCTCCATTTCCAGTCCCCCTCCCTGGAGGCAATTACTGTTAACAGCTCATCCCCTATTCTTCCAAAAATTTTCCTTGCACCATACAAGTCCATGTCTTTTTTTTTTTTTTTTTTTTTTTTTTTTTGCACAAGTGGTAGAATAATATTACATAACTTTTAATGCACTTCACTTTTCTGGAAGATAGTTAAATCTGGCAGTACTAGATCAGTCTTCCGAAAGGGGGTTTAACTTCAATTCCATTTCCCACGGGGGGTGGCAAGTGCGGTTGAAGTTGACTGCAGAACACCCCTCTCTGGCTGAGGAGGGGCATCGCAATGCCAGCGCTGGAACAGGCAGAAGATTAGTATTGCTCTGATCTCTTCCCTCCCCCAATATTATACCATGGGAAAAGTTATGGTGTGTAAGCTAAATCCCTAGGCACACCGTCATCATTACTAACAGCTACGAGAGAAACGTTACCCACAGTTCCCTCTCTCTGACATGCAGAGTTGTTTTCATTCTTCTCTGATCCTTTCCAGCCCTTGGCTGTATGAATATGTATTTGTTATGTGGTTGTTTCACAGAGTAAAGACAATTTTGTCTGTTTGTCTCCCTTACGTTGTATAAATGGGTTTTCCACGGCATCCAGAATATTGTTATTGGAGACATTATTTCACACTGTTAATGTACCAAGGTTACTTAGCCATTCCCTAGTGAGCAATATTTAGATGATTTTAAACTGTTATTATAAATAGCAATGAACTAGATGTACACATAGCAACATGGGTGCTTCATATCAAGGGGGAAAAAAAAAAAGAGACAGGGCTAGATTCACAGCAGAATACCAAGTAGATAAATTAAAAACACACATAGAGGCACCTGGGTGGCTCAGTGGGTTAAAGCCTCTGCCTTCCGCTCAGGTCATGATCTCAGGGTCCTGGCATCGAGCCCCACATTGGACTCTCTGCTCAGCAGGGAGCCTGCTTCTTCCCTCTCTCTCTGCCTGCCTCTCTGCCTACTTGTGATCTCTCTCTCTCTATCAAATAAATAAAATATTTTAAAACACACACACACACATAAAACAACACTATATCTTTTATAAGGATACATGTACCTTTAGGAGCATGTATCAGACACATAAGGAAAGGTCTTCAAAATGGAGGAGAATGGGGTAAGGGACAGATAAGGAATGAGGGGGCAAGAAAAATCAAATAAGAGAGGAGCCAGGGCACACATGGGCAACTGTCACTATGTCTTATGAACTGGAGAGTATAATTAATCCTCTGACATTTAGGTCCAGGGACAAAAACCTTTTTTTAAATGTGTTGCAGGGGCGCCTGGGTGGCTCAGTGGGTTAAAGCCTCTGCCTTCGGCTCAGGTCATGATCCCAGAGTCCTGGGATCGAGCCCCACGTCCGGCTCTCTGCTCCGCAGGGAGCCTGCCTCCTCCTCTCTCTCTGCCTGCCTCTCTGCCTAGTTGTGATTTCTCTCTGTCAAATAAATAAATAAAAAAAAAAAAAAAAAAGATTTAAATGTGTTGCAACAAACATTTCTAAAAAATTTCCTTTATCCACTTAAAAAAAAAAAAACATTTAAGTACCTTCTCAGAAGGTTACCAGTGGTGATATAGGAAACCGACTCCAGATTCCTGTTGCCCTCGGGGTAAATAAAGTCCAAGGTAGTAACCTTGGAACACAGGGACCCTGAGATCTGGTCCTCACTTGCCCCTCCAGCCACACTTCCCATTGCCTCCCCTCCCTGTCCACAGTGTGGCCACGAGGACCTGCCCTTGCCACATCTAGCGCTTGACACTGTTCCCAATACTGGGATGCCCCTGCCCCCCAGTAGCCTCATTCTTTCACCTTCTCTCTCACCCTCCACCACTTAGCCAACTTCTACTCATCAGCGGGGTCTTAGACAATTCCTTCTCTACAGCCCCACACTTCCCTAAGAATGAGAGAGATTCCTCCAGTCTTCCCAGTTATGTTACCAAGTAATGGAGCCCAATCCTCCTTCAGTTTCTTGAGGAAGGACAGCATCTAGTAACTCACCACTTTATCCTCAAAAAATAACAATGGCTCTCTTTCGGCACTAACTGTGACAACACCGTGCTCAACACTTAACTCAGAAGATCCCTTTCCATCCCCCAATAGCCTAAAGGGGAAGTATTAGTGTGATCCCCACAGTTTACGGAGGAAGAATGTAAAGTTTAGAGAGATCAACTAATCACCCAAGAATGCCCAACCAACAAGGGCAGAGCAGGAATACCAACCCAGAAACAGCTTCTCACACTCCCTCCCTCCTTCCCTAGTGTCCAAGCCTAGGGCAGAGCTTACCAGCACCGCATGAGCTTAGCATGGATCTTTTGAATAAACACATTTGTGGACAGATAGGCAGTTATGGCCCAGTGTGGCTTGTGGCATTCCTACGTTTGATAAATAAGAACAAACTGATTATATGGAGTATACCATAAAATTTTCCATAAACTAATTTTTATACCAGTTACATTAACATGCAAAGAGACAAGTAGGTCATTTCTCAAAGAATAAGAAACGGCAAGTAGAAAATTGTGTGGAGAATCACAGAAGCTCTTCTATATGCCAGAACCAGAGATGTTCATTTTCTAGTTAGGGGAGAAAAAAAAAAAAAAGGAACTGGGGGAAAAAATAAGTTCAGAGTCAGAATTTCAGCGATGCTTCGTGATGACCAAAGCAGAAAATGTTCTAGCTAAGGGTAGAGAAAGGATTTCTCTTTCTCGGAGATTATTAAAAACTTATGAGAATGCTTCTTTCAAAATAAAATGCAAATGAAAAGTCACATTTATCATCACTTTCAGCATGAGAAAAGATTGTTGCTTTGTGTTTGTCTTCTTGCCAAATATTCATCTAGTGACAGTAAAGAAGGCCTCAGCAAGCTTAAGTTGGGGAGGAGAAAAGGATCAGCTCTCAAAAGAGCCAATTGTTTAGAAAGGGGGCCACTGAGTACTAGTGAACCAGCATTTCTGGGGAGAATATTTCCTTTACGTTCACTCTCTTAACCTACCCAAACTAAAACTGGATTGTGCTTGTTGCAGAGAGGCAGTGGGGCTCACATAAGCTAGTGAGATCTGCCAGTTCGGTTCTAGAATAAGAATGACTGAGGCTGTTAGGGAAGGAAGAAGAGCAACCCTGATATGGAGAAGCTGGGTCTGGGGCTCACAACTAGACCATGTGACTATACCGGGAGACAGAAAAAATTTCCCAGAATACCAGCCTCACACAAGGCTGCCCTGAGACCAGAATAAAAATAGAGAAAGCCAGGCCGCCTCATGATTTTGGCAAAGCGCAGACAAAAACGGGTCATTGTGGCACCCACAAAATGCCACACGCCTCCCTGCTTAGCCAAAATGAGTGACTGCTACTTGTTGACTATGTACGGCCTTTTCCTCATTCCGGCTTCCTCTCCCTGTAGATAAGATTCCGAGATACCCAACCATGAATTGCCCCACTTTCCAACAGCACCCAGTCTGGACGTAGTTCTTGCTTCCTTTGACTCTCCCCACAAGTCACCCAACCAAAGCCCAAACCCTCCAAACCTTCCTTCTAACACCCTCTTAGTAAGACTCGTGATTTTCCATGTCATGAATTCACCCTCCCTGCAGCAAATAACAAACCGAATTTGTTCAACTATCCCTGTGTTCCTTGTAGTTTTTGACCGAAGCCTACTGACACCATGTTTATACATTTCAGTCTGTGTGTGTGTGTATACAGTTATAAACATTACATGTATTTACATAAAACCAAGGTAGCAAGAAAATTCAGGCAACTCAAGCTCCCTAGAGGTATCTTCTGAAATATCTGTAGAGATATTGAGCAAATGAATGAGATAATCAGATCATTACATCTTTTGCTGCATGAAAGCCTGAACAATCACCATACACTTCAGAAAATTTTAATAACTCGGTGCCCTAGTTATTCACTTAATTTGCTTTTATATATGCCGTTAATATTTTCTACAGGGCAGTGCTTTTGAGATGTTTTTTTTAAAGCCATGAATTACCTAGCAAGTCAATTAATTGAGAAATGCTAAAATGTTGGCTACTTTTCATTAAAATATTTATTTTCAAAAGCAGAATACATACTCCTATACAAAGTATGGCCACAACTAAGAAGAAAAAAAAAAGAGTGGTGACTAAAATCTAAACATAGTTGTTCTTTAATTATTTCAGTTAATATTTCAATTTGATAATAGAAATAGTATTAATTTGTAGTTTCACTTTACTCTGTAATTCCTCCTATCTGTTTAAACAATAATATTCTGGTTCCCTTTTGTTCCTGCTTCCTTTCACCACTGGTCTCAAAATTAAGAGGCTTAAGGGTACACATTCACCGATAAAATCAAAGCAGAACATTTCTGTGGCTTTCTGCCTACAAGTAAAGTACTCTTCAAATAGTAATGAGATACTCTATTATAAACTCACTCTGTCAAACGATCTAAAAGTAGGACCCACAACTGTTAAATATAGCTAATGTATTGCAAAAGAGTAACAATTTTTCCTGGTAGTGTGACTTCCACCCAACATTTTGCTCAACAGCAAAAATTAGTAATATTGATTATTTAAAGAGGAACTTCTGCATTCTGTACAGAACATTTAATTTTACAGTAGCTGTTCTACTTTCATTGACTATATAAGTTTTCTGAGATCTTAGAATCTGCTTTGTAAGTCCATGAAAAATCCTTCATTCTTTAAGAACCTAATAAAAGGACTGTCCTTTAAAAGTCATTTAAAAACTTTAATTTCAAGTTTTATAGTGATAACTGTAAATGGTTTGGCTGCTGAACTCTGTTACAGTTTTTATTATGTTGTACATTATATCATACATTATCATTTCTCTATTTTTAGCATAAACATGAAGCACTCTTTTAAAAAAAATTCATCAAAGTGTCTAGACAGAACAAATGAATGTGGTTAGTTCATGAATACCCCTAATTCTTTAAGTACTTAATTAAATTAATAAAACAATTGTCTTTTAAAAGTGCTTACACTTTTTTTATTTTTTAGCATAAATAGTAAATGCACTAAAAAAACACATCAAAACTTCTAGACAGAACAAATGAATCCCATGTATTTCTTATCAAGATCACCCCAGAGGTAAAGAATGTGTAACCAAATAAGTACCCCTTGTTCTACAGTTGGGAAAAAAAACAAAGATTTAAAAAAAAATTAACATTGACTTCAATTGTGAAAGAATTTCCCTAAACTTAAAGACTGCAGGTTTTTATTCCACGGCTTTGGCAATATTGACTGAACTGTGACTAAATTGACTAAAATGTGACAAGCCTATAATGAAACAGATTTTGTCATCTTTCTTGTAGATGAGAACCATCCAGACATGTTTCCATTTATTTAAAATGTAGCTTAAAATAAAAACAATATTAAGAAGTACGAACAAGGGGGTGCCGGGGTGGCTCAGGGTCCTGGAATGGAGCCTGAACCTGCACTGGGCTCCCTGTACAGTGGGCAGTCTGATTCTCCTTCTCCCTCTTCCTCTGCCCCCACTCTCTCCCTCTCTCAAATAAATAAGTAAAATCTTAAAAAAAAAAAAAAAAAGTATGAGCAAGGTATGGTGCAATGCTTCCGGTTTCGGAGATAAACACCGAGAGAGAAGAAAGCTTTACAGCTGAGTTCATGTTCAAATTGCTCTAAGATCAGTACAGATTGGGATGAAGGAAGTATAAGTGGGGACAAAAAAAAAAAAATGATAATGCTTTCAGCTTCTCACAGAATTGTAACAGTATTCTAAATAAAGAGGCACAGATTAAGATCATGATTAAAAGAAGTGGCCAAATTTTTAGTCATCCCTTTTGTGAAGCTTTTTGTTATATTTTGTTTTTGGGTTTTGTGCTATTTATAGGATGTCAATCTATTTGCAGTCCCTTGCTTTTGTGATTTCTAACATCAAATATATCTTCTGTGAGTCATCTCATAAACGGCATCCCTAGTGCAATTATGTACAACCCCAAAATGATATTTGTATGGTTTCTTCTCCAAATTATTTATTTCACAGTCCTCTAGCTTTCAAAAAACTTACACTACTTCATATATGATCCTCATAACACAAACTAGATCCAAGTACACTGTTTTTGGGAATAAGTACAGAAAGACATCATTGATTTCCTTAGGTGCCAGGACGAGAAGTCCCTGCTTCTATGTTGGAAAGTATGAAGTAGAAATAAATGAACTGTACTGAAGACCTAACCCTCCTGCCTGGGTTGCAGAGCTAATTCCCCCCAGGACTTTCATTCCCTAACCTGGGTGGCTCCACAAATAAAATTTCAGGGCCCATCACACTGATCCAGTTACTTTTCTCCTGAAGTTTTATGTTGTAAACCAAGTGATCCTGCAATTTATTTTCTGACCTCCTTTACGACTTCATTTTCCACATTGGATAAGAGGTACAGGTTTTGATGATTTTACCTAGATTAGCTCTATTATATCTACAAATTGTAACCAGAGGCTCATTTCTTAACTTGTGCTACATTCCTTGGGGTTGCATTCCTAGAAGTTAGTCAGAGGCCCTTGGTCTAATGGCTTTTCAAGCCAGATGAGGATTGGGCCTTATAAGGAGAAAATGTTAAGTTAGAATGCCCACTTTCTAAAAAAAAGTTAGAAGTTTCTGATAAAAGGCAGAAAATAACCTATGAATGCAGTAACAATCTCCTGGTAATTTTGAATTTGAGGCTTGGTCTCTCTCCCTCTTAATGTGGGCCCCAATCTAAATTAATCTAATGATTTATGGACACCTACTCTATGCCAGACACTGTCCTGTTTGGGCTGTATCAGTAAATAAAACAGAAATACCCGCCTTTCTGGAGCCTACGTTGAGTAGAGGGAGACAGACAAGTAATACACATAACAAATAAATTCTATAGTACAACTGAGATGGGCTAGCTCTATGGAGAAAGGAAATACAGTGGGGAAAGGCGGGTTGTGAGTATGAGGAGGGTTGCAATTGTAAATCAAGAACTCAGAGAGGGTCTCATTGAGAAGGTAACATTTGAGCAAAGACTTGAAGGAAGAAAGGCAATTGGGCAGGTACATATCCAAGGGAAGGAAGGGTGTTCCAGGCACAGGGAACAGCTAATGGGAAGGCCCATGCTGCAGTTTTCATGGCACATTCAAGGACAGCAGAAGAGATTGTACCTTAAGTGGAGTAAGCAGGGGGAGAGGTAGTAGGAGGTGAGGTTAGAGAAAGGATCTTGCACACCACTGAAGGGGGACGAATCGGACCCCTCAGAGGGCTGACCAACGAGGGCTTAGAGGGTGCAGAAATGCATCAGAAAAGGACTTTGATCAATAGGTGGCCAAGGGAAAACGGTAGAACAACCAAGGGCCCTTGCAGCTATAAATCTGAAAGAAGCCTGGTGCTGCTCAGAATGTTTCCAGTGTTGTTCAGAATATTTTCACTGTAATCCACAGGAAGAAATACATTTTATAGCATGACCCAGAATTCATACAAAAGACACACATAAATGCAGGTTTTCACAAACCAAGACTTACAGGCAATACTTACCTGCAGTTGGAAGAGCATTGCTCTCGGTAATGTGATCATTTTGGCTCCACTCTAACACAGGGATGATGTAATCAACGGCATTGACTCTGATCCTGTTTTGGGTAAACACCACACAGGGCCTAATGGCTTTAAACATGGAACCACCACCATTAGCTCATTAATCAAAATCCAATGTATTTACAAGATTTTCTGCTTTCATGACAGCTGTCATTATATAAAAATACTGTGTGGGCTGGATCGCTATTAGGAAATGTAAAACATGTAAGATTTGGGTACATCATTTCTGACAGGCAGCCAATATTTATGGTAGTTGGCTAAAGAGATTTTTCTTCAAATAAACAAATGTTTAATGTTTCCAAAAAAGCATAGACATAACCCTAATTAGTAAATTCGGTAATAGATATTTGTTCATTATCTCCAGACTAATCTTAAGTTACATCTATCCATCTACCTATCATCTATCTTAGATAATACAAATTTTAGAACTGCATCTCAAAATGTTTTGACAGTTTCTCAAAATGTTTAAGAGCAGCTTGTTTTATGAACATATAAGCACTGGTACTTTTCTGGCCTGTTAAATTGCTCTTTTAAAATACAAAATTTGGGGGTGCCTGGGTGGCTCAGTGGGTTAAGCCTCTGCCTTCGGCTCAGGTCATGATCTCAGGGTCCTGGGATCTAGCCCCACATCGAGCTCTCCACTCAGCGGGGAGCCTGCTTCCCCCTCTCTCTCTGCCTGCCTCTCTGCCTACTTGTGATCTCTGTCAAATAATAATAAAAAAATACAAAATTTGTTTTCAATGAGATAATAGTTTTAAATATTTTTTCCCCTGCAAAAAGTTCTTAGATTTGCCACTGGATAGGTTTAAGTCTATTTGTGACTTATTTATTTTACAAGTGGAAGTTCGTAACTTTTTTTTTTTTAAGATTTTATTTATTTATTGCATACAGAAAGAGAGAGAGAGAGAATGGGAACACAGCAGGGGGAGAGGGAGAAGGAGAAGCAGGCTTCCTGCTGAGCAGGGAGACCAATGGGGTGGGGGGAGTGTTGATCCCAGGTATCCAGAAGTCTGTAACTCTTAATCCCCTTCACCTATTTCAAACATCCTCCCAGCCACTTCCTCTCAAGCAACCACCAGTTTCTCCTGTGTATTTAAGAGTCTGTTTGTTTTTTGTTTGTTCATTTGTTTTGTTTATTAGATTCTACATATAAATGAAATCATATGATATTTGTCTTTCTCTGTCTGACTTATTTCACTAAGCATAATGCCATCTAGAGCCATTCATGTTGTCACAAATGGCAGGATTTTATTTTCTTATGGCTGAGTAATATTCCATTTTGTATACATATACATGCACACCTTTTCTTCTTTATCCATTCATCTATCAATGGACACTTGGGTACCACCATATCTTAGTTATTATAAATAACTGTAATGCTGTAATAAACACAGGGGTGCATATACCCTCGCAAATTACTGTTGCTGTTTTCTTTGGGTAGATATCCAGTAGTGGAATTACTGAATCATATGGTATTTTCATTAAAAAAATATATGTATATATATTTTTTTTTGTAGGGGCGCCTGGGTGGCCCAGTGGGTTGAAGCCTCTGCCTTCGGCTCAGGTCGTGATCTCAGGATCCTGGGATCGAGTCCCGTGTCAGGCGCTCTGTGCGGCAGGGAGCCTGCTTCCTCCTCTCTCTCTGCCTACCTCTCTGCCTGCTTGCGATCTCTGTCAAATTAAAAACAAAAAAATTTTTAAAAAGTTAAAAAAATTTTTAAAGATTTTATTTATTTATTTGACAGAGAGACAGAGATCGCAAGTAGGCAGAGAGGCAGGCAGAGAGAGAGAAGGAAGAATGCTCCCTGCTGAGCAGAGAGCCCGACCTGGGGCTCGATTCCAGGACCCTGGGATCATGACCCAAACTGAAGGCAGAGGCTTTAACCCACTGAGCCACCCACGTGCCCCCATTTTTAAATTTTTTGAGGAATCCATATCATTTTCCATAGTAATTTTACCAATTTACATTTCCACAACAGTGCACAAGAGTTCCCTTTCCTCCATGTCTTTGCTAATACTTATTTCTTGTCTTTTTGATCCTAGCTATCCTGACTGAAGTGAGGTGATATCTCACTATTTTTTTGTTTTGCATTTCCCTGATGATGAGTGATGCTGAGCATCTTTTCATGGGTCTGTGGCCATCTGTATGTCTTCTTTGGAAGAATGTCTATTCAGGTTCTCTGCTCCCGTTTTAATTGGATTATTATCTTTTGGGGGGGTGTTGAATTGTGTTGGTTCTTTATATGTTTTGGATATTAACCCCTTATTGGATTCTTGCAACTGGACCTTTGCACATATCTTCTCTCATTCAGTAGGTTGTCTTTTTGCTTTGTTGCTTTCTTTTGCTATACAAAAAAAAAAAAAAAAAAAAAAAAAGCCTTTTATTTTGGTGTGGCCCAACAGTTTATTTTTGCTTTTGTTTCCCTTGCCCAAGGAGACGTACACATAAATAAGGTCCTGAGGCCAATGTCCAAGAGATTACTGCCTATGTTTTCTCTTAGAAGTTTTATGGTTTCACATCTCACATTGAGGTCTTTAGGTTCAAGTTTTACAGTACACTAAAATCATCCCCTCTGAACCACTTACTACACAGCAGAGTCCAATTTTTTCAACAGTGTTATCCAATGAATTGTTCTGCAATGATGGAAATATTCTATATCCATGCTTTCTGTTAAGATAGCCACTAACTGCTAGTGACTGTTGAGCACTTGCTCTGTGGCCCATATGACTGAGAAGAGGAAACCTTAATCTTGTTCATTCCGAATTTATCCAAATCTAAATAGCCATGTGAGGCTAATGGCTGCCATATTGGATAGAACAGTTTTACAAAGAAAAGCTGAGCAAGCCACTTTCCCACTTAAACCCCACCAAGTTTCCAATGACCTTTCAAATAAAAATTTAAAGTCCTCAGCTTGATATTTAAAGCCAAGACGAGCTGACCCCTACCTATTACTTGCTCCCCGTAACCCCAGCCTCCTTGGTCATCTTTACGCTCCTGCGACCTACCACCGTCCTTCCACCCTCAAGGTGTTGATACAGGTTGCTCTCTCCACCAGGAAAGTTCCCTCCACCGCCCACCCAATCTCACATGGATTATTGAGTCACGTACTCACTCATTCAGCAAATATTTGTTGAGTTCCAACTATGAGCCAGGCATCGTGCTAGTGAGTGACACTTAGGCAATAGAACGAGACAAAACAGCCCCTCTGTCCTCCTGGAGCTTATAGTCTAGTAAGTACGGCAGACTTTTTAAAAATAAATAACCAAAATGATAGTAATTTGTGATAAGCTCCTTATATCTGGGGTCTGGCCAAACCAGAGAATAATAGCAGGGAGGGAGAGGATTGTCAATGGATAGGACATTTTCAGTGGAACCCTGAAGGGAAAGGAGCTACCTTGTGTGAGAACAGGAAAAAGAGCCTTGGACAGCACTTATCACCGGGATAGTTAGAGCTTCCCCCTGTGATTACGTATTCATTTAAATCTGTAAGCTCTGTGAGGACAAGGATTCTATCTTATCCTATTTACTCATAGCAAGAGGCTGGCATAACACTGATGCTCAGTAAATGTTTGCTAATGGATATATAAGTAAGTTTTTTTTGAAGTCTAAAACAGAGCAATTGTTCTAGAATAATTATAAAAGGAAAATCATTAGTGGTTATTCATTATGATTCAGTTTGTCTTATAAAGATAACTTTATCCAGTCTTTGAACCTTTAAAGTACAAAGTACAAAATAATTTCTCAGGAATCAAGAATTTGTTGATACTCCACGAATTCTCAGAATGTCTTAATGAAGCCACTTTTCCTTGAGTCTCATCTTCATGCCCAAGTTCTTACTGTTATTAAATTAATTATTAAATTAAGCCTAAGCAAGGCCATTCTTCCCATTTGTGCTTCAGATCCCCTCCTGGCTATTCAGATCAGAAACATGTCAACTTAAGAGGGATTGCACAGTTCATACTTCAAGTCCCCACCTACACTAGTCCAAACAAATAACACTGTAGGTATGAGATAAAAATTGAAAAGGCATAGCTCATGTTGTAAAACATCCCTATGGGTTACTTTTAGAGAGAAAGCTCAGAATAGTAACTTGGGGCTAGCTTTGCAGGCTTATAGGCTCGGAACTGAGAAGCAGGCAGAGGCAGCTGGGAGTCCCACTGTATTGGGTACCAGGATTAAAGGTGCCCTATGTGAGATGGGGTCAGTGTAGTCTCATTATTTCAAACCAGCAAGTGAGATAGGAATGAAAAGAGGGATATTGGGATGAGGGAAGACACAGACATGGCCCTGCAGCCAGGACCTTTGCAAAGCCTTCTGCGACTAGGTGACTGGATCTGGGAGCTCTCCAACATGACCAAAGGTGGAACCCCTGAGCTACAGATACTAGACTTGGCTCTGAGCTGAGAGCTGGGTGGAGGCCATTACAAATTTGCTAGATAAAAGGGCTGCTAGATAAAAGAGCTGGAGGTAAGAATGAGCAGGACAAACAAAAAACAACCCTTCAAGATGAGCCTGCAATCAAGAATTCCAAAGCACAATAGGAAGACAGTTATTACTCAAAGCGTGGCACACAGAACCTACAGGAGGAACGTGGATTCTCTCAAGATAATATGAAATTATTTCATTCATTCATTCATTCATTCATGAATTATCAATTATTTCAGATTGCTCTGCAATCTGAAATTGATATTGAAATAAATGTTTCTGAGCCCCAAAGAGATAAAAGAACACCCTCACAAGAAAAGACAAGAGATCATAAAATAAAACTGATGGAAATCGAGAATATAGATACATATATATATAATCCATTAAGATTCCTCAAAATAAAAAAAAAAAAAACCACAGGCATTGAAATAAATGCACAAAGTGGAATAAATTCTAGGCTGGACACAGTCAAGTAGACAAGTGATGGGTGAGAAGGCAGTAATGAGGATATAACCAAGAAATCACACATGCAAGCTGGTGGAAATAGGAAAGGGTGGCTGGTAATCATGGTGGCTAGGTTAAGAGGCTCCTGCAAGAGTTCTGGAAAAGATTGCAGGGAATGGGAGAGAAGTTAGACTTGGAGAAATAATGGCTGATTATATTCAAGAATCGTTGAGGTATTTGAGTCCTGATAGGAAAGTGCATGGAGTTTGTCTTCCATCTCCTGCCTTTCTCTAACTCCTGAACCTTCCAGGGTGTCCACTGGAACTCACCGTGGTTACCCCCTGAATCCTTTATATTGCAATCTCTTCTGTGAACATTCCCTTCTCCTACTTGCTCTAAAGCAAACTTGGTTCACCCAAGAAAGGGTTTTCCTGGAAGCCCTCCAGAGTTTTCTCTCTCATCTCACCTTACTTTGAGATGGGATAAGTGTTCTTGTTCCTCACTGCTCGGAAGAAACTTTTAGGAACATAAAATGAAAGGCAAAAATAAAAAACTCTGAAAAAAAAAAAGATTGATGAATTTGACTACATTAAACAGTTTTTTAAAACCTGTAAAATATGACAAAGTTAAAAGGCAATCCACAGACTAGGAAAATATATTTGTCACGTCTTAACTGATGAACGATTAGAAAAACAGAATGTATATATTTTTAAAGCCTGCTTATCAATAAGAATGAAAAAACAGATGTGTATATGCCACAAATAATTAACAGAGGAGGGAACCTGAATGATCAACAGACAAGAAAATATGCTTACCCTTCATGAACAATCAGAGAAAAGACAAATAAGACATCAAGTTTACACCTTACACCCTAACAGTATCAAGTGGTGAAAAACTCAGAACTTTTTAGTGGAAGTGTGACTTTCTATAGGCAATTTGGAGAGCAAATTTTATTATCTAGTAGAATTTAAGATATACATATTCTATAATTCAGCATTTCCACTTATAAGTATTATATCTTAGAGAAACTCTCAAATACGTGGTCATTCTGATCTGTACATATATGTTCAATATATAGTTTGTAATAGAGGAAAATTGGACATGTTTTAAATGTCCACTAATAGAGGAATGAGTAAATAAATTATATCACTGTTGTACAAAGGAAAACCATATTGCCAACTTGGAGAAATCTTAAAAACACATTCTCACATGTAAGTAAATTTCAGAGTGAAACATACACTCTGATTTAAAGAATACAAACACTCAGGGCACCTGGGTGGCTCAATGGGTTAAGCCTCTGCCTTCAGCTCAGGTCATGATCACAGGGTCCTGGGATCGAGCCCCGTATCGGGCTTTCTGCTCGGCAGGGAGCCTGCTTCCTCCTCTCTCTCTGCCTGCCTCTCTGCCTACTTGTGATCTCTGTCTGTCAAATAAATAAATAAAATCTTTAATAAAAAAATAAAGAATACAAACACTCAAACATGGAGACTATTATATCCCATAATACATGTATGTATATGAAATGGGTGTATGATATATGTATATGTGATCTACATATATATGTGTGACCTAAAAACTGGACAGGAAGAATATGCACTTTGCTTCAGGAGTCCTTAGCCTTCTAGAAAGAGAATGGGCCATAGTATAAAGGGGGCATCAATTATACCCCTATATCTTAATTTTTAAAATAAAATATTTAAATATTTTATATTTTATAAAATATGACAAAATTTCTCTGTACTTTCTGAATGCTTGAAAATTTAAAGGACTTGTCTTATTACAGTCAATAGAACAGATGGCTATTTACGTTAAAACTGAGACCAGATATAAAACTCAATACCACATCCTAAATTTGTAAAGAAGACAGGCTGGCTAATAACATTTTTAAAAATCAGTTATGTGGTGGAGACGTGGTTTTCAGCAAAGAAAGTCCTGGTCCCTGTTTCCACTTAGGGTTGTGATAAAGGGAACGGACTTGAGTTCAGCCAAAGAGATTTAGATTAGGCACTAGAAATAACTGCATATCTCTGCCAGACACTGAGGATTGCCTAAGGATTTGGAGAAAGAGCTTTGCTGAAACAGCTGAGATCCTGGTCTGCTTGGAGCTAGAAAGGATTACCAGTGTCATCGATGTCCTTTGAAATTTGAGTTTCAATCTGTGCACTTTACAGATAAGAAGATCTTAATGGATCTCAGAATCGACTGCAAGGCAGGAAGGACACCGAGGAAGAGAAGAAGAAAGCTTGGTCCTCAGTCCTCATAAGAACCTATACTAATGAGAAGCTATTATACCCTAAAGGACCAGTGGTGACCAGGCTCCGGGAGAGCATGATGCAGGGTCAGGTGCAGTTTCCTGTGTCCGCCAGGTTATTTCTAACCACCTGTCAACACGCACTTGTAGAGCAGCATTGGAATTCCATACTGCACAAGGGGCTCCACAGAATGAGTACAGGAAAGAATGACATCACTGTTTGTGCTTAAGAAGTGTGCAATCAAATCAGAAGAGACCCCCGCGTTTGAAAGAATTAGAAAAACATAACACAACAGTTGATAATCAGGGGTGAGCTCACCTGAAGGCAAGGAGGGATTATGGACCAGGCTCCCTGTCATTGAGGAGGGATTTACGACGAGCTTGGACAGTCACAGAAGAGCTGAGGGCATTTCAGATGTCCGCTAAAGGTGGGCTGAGAGCTGAGGGGGGAATGTTCATGAATATCAGAGAATGCTGTTCATGGAGGGTGGCTATGGTGCAGATGTTTTGGAGAACACGGGAGGTGATGAGGTGAGGTAGTTGATTAGCTGTGTGCGGTCACCAATGCTTTGGAGATCAGCCAGCGAATTCCAGAACTAAGTAAGCATGGAAGCCTGTGTGTGTTCTTGAGTCCGGCAGGGATGTGCTGAGACCCATGTTTCCAGGTTTTGGCAGCCGTTTTCACCATTAAATATTTCATATGGATTAGGTATAAATAAAAGGTCTGCATGTTTTCCTTCTTCTTTTTTATATTAAAATTTTGGATCCTTCTTGCTGTGAAATGACTCCTCTTAATGGCTTTAGAACGCACTGAAGAAAAGAATACCCCCTCATCAGTCGGACGACTTCGCCTGAGCTTTAATCTGGAGCCGAAAACCTTAGTTTTTCTTTAGGTTTTCACTGCATCTTGGCGTGATTTCTCAGAAAATAGCAGTAGCGGGTTTAACGTGGCAGAGCTATGAAAAATTCAGACTTCCTAAATAAAGACTCTCAACACTTTTATGTCAGATCCCAACATAATGCTTACATAATGCTCATGTGCCACTGGGAAAGGGCATTAGGGTTACGCTTGAAGACTCCATACTGCAGAGCAGGGGGCTGAGCACGGAGTACACAGCAGGAAATGTGGGCTCTATCCTGTCTCAGGGTCTCCTCAGCACTTCCTGAGTCAAGTCAGGCCAAGTCACTTCCCCCACTCCAGGTTTTATCTAAAACTGAGGGGAATTAAGTTTCATAAAGTAAAAAAACGCAACAATTTTCAGCTCAAACTTTATATAAAGATACATTTATTTATGTATCTGGGGTTCTTGCTTGAGTCCAAGCAGGTATATTTGAGGGCATCCCTGGGCATACCTGGTGGGTGGGTAGAAAAGTCTAGTCCCAGTTGCATGAGGAAGAGGTCTTTTGGGAAAAAAAACTAGTCGTAGAGAGCACACTGGTTCAAAAACAGTTCTCCAGCACTGGAGAATGGAGACAACAGGGAGTACGTTGTTTACTATTTAGAGCCCCTGTGGCCCAGCCCTTGAGGACCGGTGGGGGAATTCTAGGAAAAATTCAGAGATATTGGTGTACAAATTTCTCAGAAGACCATTTAAATCAGTCGAGTATTTTCAACTTCAAGGAATCAAAATCCCCGACTCGAGCTGGCATAAACAATAAGAATATTTATTTATATAACTAGATTCCAAAGGTAGAGAAACATTAGTTTCCTCCTAAGACTGGTTCTGTTTGTGCTCACAGTTTGGTTGCCAGCACCAATGGGAGCTACCTACTTCTTGGTCTATCTGAGGCATCACATACAAATCCTTTTTATGTTGCCTTTATCATGCCAGATTCTGTGCCTTTCCTCATCACCGTGGTTAGGGGACTACCACTGACTTGAACTAATCAGGTTCTATTGTTGGTGACCCAGGTGGTGCTCAAAGCGCCCTGAGACTTGTGGAAGAGGGGTAGGGCTCTGAAAAGCACTTAGGTTCTATAAGGTGTTAATGAATATTCTGCAAGCAATGAACAGTTTCTCAAGACTCTTAACTAGCATCTGGATAGCATCTGGAGAGGTGGAGAGAAAAGAGCATCTCCTAGTGATTGAAAACACTTACCTTGAGGACACCAGAACACGGGGGTTATTGCCACGAAGGTGTCTGTGATAGTTTTCTAAAAGCTGAAAAGACACGGTTTCCTCAAACTAATAGGTCGTCCAAAATATAGCTTTGGTAATTCTGATGGTTCATGTTCTTTAATATGAAGTTTCTCATTCACTGCTACCGACTTGGGCGAAATCACATGTTCCATACAGCTGGAAGGAAGCTGCCTAAGAGAAGTTATCCAGTGTGTGTGAGGAATGGAGACGATTAAATGTATAGATGGGGAACCTCCTGCCTGGGATCTGGGATACATGAAAATTCAAGAAATGCATTTGGACAGACCCCTGGGGATTTGGCTAAAGCAGAGAAGGGAAGATATTTTTTAAAAATGGTTTTCCCTTGATTAATGGTATAATTATGCTTTCAATCATGAATCGAGCCCACTTTTTGGTAGGTGGAGTTGATGAACTGCAGAAATTCTAGTTCAGCTTTACCTTGGCTCATGGCATCATTTTAATGTTAATGCCGATTGATTGATACCGGCCTCTTTGTTTTAGGGATAAAACCTCCTGAGCTTATTAGAAAAGCCATGTTTCCTACCTCATTCAGTGCCTCTACTTTGCATATAAACAGGGAACTTGGTTGTGGCCTAACTGAATTTCTATGCACAGAAGTGTGGTTTCCTGATAAAGAAAATGAAATCCTGTCTCCATGTCATTATGAGTCTAACATGCATGCTAACTTTTTTTTTAACTGTGTATCTGACTCACACCGAAAAATCCTATTTCTACTCCAAAGGGAAAAAAAAAAAAGTTAAATTTATGTTACATGCCTGTAAGGCATTTTAAAGTTAATCGGGCCCTTTGGGTCTAATTTAATTTGTGTAAGATTGCTGTTGATGATTAGAATAGCTATTTAAGATTTTTGTTAACAGTCTGTTATGCGGACTTAATGGAAATACTCCAAAAGCAGTCTGTTCACTTTCCCCTGTCAAATTCAGGTTACAGAGCCTTCACAGATGTTGTAAGTAGACATCGATATGAAAAGGGAATAGAACACAAATTAAAATCATAAGTGTACTCAAACTGCCAACGTTGAGCTTTGGTTAAAAACATCTGTCACATAAAAGCAAACATTCAGAGCCATTGCGTCTTGTAACAATTGTCTTTATTTTTCATATCTTTGGCATTTTCATCATTTCAATGTACTGCTCCCTTTGGAATTTTTCTTACGAATGATTGCTTTCTTAACACGGCTGATTTCTCTATACAAATAGCGTTTGTAAGGCTTTGGTACCAACACTATAAAGTGAAAGAATCGCAAGGAGAGCTGGAATTGTAATGGTCTCACAGAATCAGAAAACTAACGCGGAGCCCTCAGAGAAAGTGAATGTATTTAACTCGTACAGGCTCGTTTTAACTCAGTGAGCTCTCTGAGTCCTTCTACAAGGTTCTGTTTCCTCATTTACAATTTACAATGTCCTTACAGACATAAAATGACCATGGACTTGGTCCGGTTCTTGCATCTCTATAACGGAGGGGATTCCAGGATGCTCCAGACCTGGTCTCCTGTTATTTGTCATAAGCAGACAGGTGGGTTTGTTTGTTTGGCTTTTTTTTTTTTTCCAGATTTAAAACTTTATTTCTCTCATGACTTTGTTCCAAAGCTTTTGATTTTTTTATTCCTTTATTCTGTTTTAATTTTCTGTTATCCAGGCTCTGCGTTTCCAAACCACAGACCCTCTAGTTCACCTTCGCCTTCTCCCTTTTCTCTTCCATCTCCTCGATTTCCTTTCCTCTCTTTGACTCGTGCTTCTCTAAAAGAGGGGGAGATTTCTCAGGGCAAATGAGTGTCCTGTGAGCTGCAGTCTGCTGCTGCCGTGGAGCAAGAGCGAGGAGGCCATGAGCACCTTCTCTGCACCACGTTGCGCTGCCCAGGGACAACCTCTGCTTCCTGGATGGCAGGGAGGGACGACAATGCATGGCAGTATGGATGTCTGAGATTGCAGCAAAGATTTTGAAAATAAGAAGTCCACTCTTTGAGTGGGAAGTGGTTGAACCAAAATGCTGGCCTTTATTGATTCTTGATTTGCTGTTAATGGTGATAGGTTATGATACTATAATTTATACATTATAATCAATCAGGTGACCGAAGATTAAACTTATGTGGAAAGCATTATCTTGATAGGTATTTGGCTGGAGGTTTGCCATAATATACTCTTTTCCTAAAATGTCTTTTAAAAAGTATTAATTTGGGGCCCCTGGGTGGCTCAGTTGATTAAGTGTCTACCTTCAGCTTGGGTCATGATCCCAGGATCCTGGGATGGAACCCCATGGCAGGATCTCTGCTCAAGAGGGAATGGGGGTCTCTTTCTTCCTCTTCCTCTACCCCTCTCCCATGCTCATGTGTGCACGCCCTCTCTCTCAAATAAATAAATAAATTCTTTGGGAAAAAAAGTACTAATTCACAGAAGGGGAACATAAGATTTAGATTAACCTTATTCCTTAATTTGAGGGGAAATCCCTATTTTATCTTGCCTTATGTAATGGGTAATTGGCATTAAGAGACTAAAAAACTAATAGAAAAGGTTATGGATCATGCTGCCCCAACCTACTCTCTTCCTGATCAGCCCAGGCTGGTCACCACGCTCTCCTTCCTTAGGCTGTCATTTGCACCATCCAGCAGATTATAACCTCTCTCTCTTTTCATTCAAAACAAAATCCCTTTTATACTAATGTATTCAATGTCATGAATGGTAAGACTCAAATACAAGGCCCAGTGATCACATTTCCCTCCATAACTGATTAGGTGATTGTACAGTTTGGTTAAACCTTTGTTCAAATATATTTTTAAAGATTAAAAAAAAGAAACAACTAACCTTTTGTTTCTACACCTCTGACAATAATGATAAAAACAACTTACCTCTCCAATTCCTACATGTCTATCGTCGTTGTGATACTCTTGAAAACAGGGGGAACAGGATGAAAACAGGGCATCACTGGAATTACAGTAGAAAGATCTGGCAGCCTTTCCATCTGTACTTGGACTATGGAGATCTACTTTGAATGTGGGCTCTTTTCGAAGGCTCAGGCCACCCTCCTGCATGGAGCTTTACCTGCTGTGACTCCATCTTAGGAGCTGTGTTTTCTTCCCTGTTGCAGACATTCCTTATATCTGCCTCAGTGCATAGTGTGCTGGTAAAGGTTAACAGTTGGTTGGGGCTGAGGGTGTGGGTACAATGTGTAGCATTTGCCAATTTCTATGGTATAAGTACTCCCAGCACTGCCACTCTCAACCTATCGCCTTGGCATCACTAAATCCAAAATCGGGAAGTAATATGCATAATGGGCTCTTGGGAGCAAGAACATGCCACCTCAGAAATTATTAAACTACTGTTAAAAACAAGACAAGAGATCCAACATGGGGTCCCTTGTGCTAAGCTCCACATCACCGAACTGAGATTGGCTTACAGTTCTGGCTTTCCCAGAAACTGTCAATTAGGAATCTCCTGACCAGTACTAGTTAGGTAGACTGCCTGATAGACCCCTGTCCTCCCCCAAAGGAAAATAATCTTGCAATAACCAACATCCTTTTTTGCCTAGTATCAGTTCTTTTATCCTGCTCCCTTCTGGCTGTAAAAGCCTTTAATTTTGTATGACTCCTCAGTTCTTTTCTATCTGCTACATTGGATACTACCTGATTTGAAACCAGGTTTTTTTGCTTGAACCCTTAAAAATGATAATATGCCTCAGTTTATCTTTTAACACTACTCACCAAACATTTACCTACTGTGAGTCCACTACTTTTGTTATGTTATGTACCATGGGAGGATACGGTGTATAAAATCACATCCCTGACAAAGCAGAAGGAGACCCAAAGCAATGGCCAGAGAAAGACGGTATGCAGCAGTGATTCACCAGCTCCCCCAAAGTGACTCAGAAAAGCTCAACAAAAAGGGGCATCTTCGGGGAGAAGAAGTGCCTGAAAGATGCTGAAGAGTTCACTGTGTGGTGGGAAGGGGAGAAGCCATTCCAGGCAAGGGAAGGCTTGAAGGCTAAAATAGTCATGGTACCTTTTTAGAAAAATACAACAGATTTCAAGTCACCAATACTGTTCCAGTGACCACAAATGGAAAACTTTTTGTACTATTACAGAATATTTGTTTCCCATTTACCAAGCATTTTTACACAGAATGTTTCTTTGTATCCTCACTAAAACCTTGGGAGACAGGTAGAAAAGAATAGGTATTACTATTACTATTATTGTTATTATTATCTTCTATAAATAAGGAAACTTCGAGTAGTGGAAGGTGAGAGTCTTCCTGTGCTCCTATAGGCCCAGGTCCAGTATGCTGTATCCCACACCTCACTGTCTGCCATTTTGAGGGTTCTTCTCTGAGGTCCTTTGTTAAGATGCACATCCATACAGTGGGCTCTCAAATGGCAGAGCCCCTCAGGCATGAACATCATCTGTTATTCCGTATAAAGAAACTGAAGGACTGCCTCAATGGCTTTATAAAGAAAAGTAAATCTTCTAACAGTGCCATTCTTTACAACATGTTTTCAAGATACTGTGAAATTACTTTGAAAGTAGACTAGTTATCTGACATGAATAAATAAATAATTTTTTTTAATAAATGCTTTTACTTTATTTATTATTCCTCCTCTGTCTACTTCACAAAATCCTTGAAAAGCCTCACAATGAAGTGGTTTACATTAGGTAGGGTCCTTTTGGTTGCAGGTGATAGAAATCCAAACAGAAACTAGCGGAAGCTAAGAGGAACATTTATTGACTGACTCACTTAATCTAACTGGAGGATGAATAAGGTCATTTGTAATTTTAGCATGTATTTAAGATTAAACAACATACATTTATATTGTGTGCTTATAAATTATACCAATATTGCGAATATTTTAAGTATTCAGTTTATTCTTTGTAGTGGATACTGTGATGTGGTCACTCAGACCTTCAGGACAAGGTACTTTCCCCCCATTTGGGAGTGTTGGTCATGGTTGGTTCCCTCTTGGAGAATTTCCACTGGCCAAAAGTAAATACCTTGCCCAAAGTCACACTCCGTCCCTAGGCGCATCTGGATGGGAAAGGAGAGTCAATCAAAAGACCTGGCTTCTTGTCTCAATGTGGGGCAACTCTGAGGGGGAATCCATCTCCAGAGCTCCCCAAGGAATTAACACAGCTTCTTTTGCGCTGACCTGTGGTTCAACTTGTCCCTTTGCCCGTTCAGCTCCCCTCATTCCCTTACAGGTGTTGATTCTGAGGGCACTCCCCAGTACACAGTACTTCCCGTGGCAGAACTAAATTATTTCCAAGGTGATGTAGCAATTTACTCTATAACCAAAGATTTTTATGAGTTTTTCTTCTTCTACATCCCCAGCAACATTCTGTGTTGTCGGGCCAAAATATTTTCTTTGTAAAGCCAGTGAGTGTCATGGACCATTTCAATGTTGTTTTAATTTTAATTTCTCTGAGCACTGGTGAGATTAACCATCTTTTCACCTGCTTATTGGTTATTTGCATTTCGTCTCCTGTAAACTGCCTATTCACATTCTCTGCCCATTTTTTTCTATTGAGTTATCACTTTTTGTTGACTTGTCAGAATTCTTCACATACCAATAATTGCTATGTGCTATGCAAATATCCTCGTGTGTCTCTTGTTTTTTTACTTCTTCTTGTTAGTTTTGGGTTTTTTAAATCTTAATTTTGTTTTTTTTAATTTTTATATAGTATTATGTGGAGTTTTTTTTTAAGTTTAAGATATTCGAATGTATTATATTTTTATGGTTTGTGTTCTTGAATTTTATACAATAATTACTTCTCCATTCCAAATCCATAAAGAAATTATTTTCTATTTTCTTCCAAACTTTTATAATATTGCTTTTCTTATATTTAAGTTTTTCATCTGTCTGGATAGTCAATTTCCTCAAGATTCCTAACTTGACTCAACTCCTAATTTGAAACAACACCGTTGTTTCAAATGTCTATATGTAAGCTCTTACGTTTCTAGACTTCTTTGTCTTTGGCATTCTGAAGTTTCACTGTGGTATGTCTAGCTATGGTCTTATTATCTTCATCTAAGAGTGAGGGCAAAATAGACTTTTACAGAAACAAAGCCCGATAGATTTACTAGATACTTGCTAAAAGAACTACTGAAAGATATACCTCAGGAAGAAGAAAATTAAAACCAGATGAGAGAATTAGGTTGTAAGAAGCAGTGCATCATTGTTTCATTTGGCGAAGATGCAACTGAAACAAAACAAGAAGTTGAAAATAGAGCTACCCTATGACCCAGTAATTGCATTGCTGTGTATTTACCCCAAATGTACAAAAATAGAGATCTGAAGGGGCACCTGAACCCCAGTGTTTATAGCAGCAATGTTCACAATAGCCAAACTATGGAAAAAGACCTAGATATCCAACAGCAGATGAATGGATAAAGAAGATATGGTATATATACACAACGGAATACTACTCAGCCATCAAAAAGATGAAATCTTGCTATTTGCAATGACATGGATGGAACTAGAGGATATTATGTTAAATGAAATAAGTCACTCAAAGACAATTATCATATGATCTTACTTATATGTGGAATTTAAGAAACAAAACAGAGGGTCATACAGGAAGAGAGGAAAAAAACAACACAAGATGAAACCAGAGAGGGAGACAAACCATAAGAGACTCTTAACTCTAGGAAACAAACTGAGGGTTGCTGGAAGGGAGGGGGTGGAGGGGATAGGGTATCTGGGTGATGGACATTAAAGAGGGCATGGGATGTAATGAGCAGTGGGTGTTATATAAGACTGATTAATCATTGACCTCTACCTCTGAAACTAATAATACATTATATGTTAATTAATTGAATTTAAAATTTAAAAAATTTTAAAAGTGAAACAAAACCAGCACTAGCTATCAAATAGTAATCACAACGTATGTTGGCTCTTCTAAGCATTATTTAATGGCCAATCTCTTCTTACTTATATTGTGAAAGGTAAGAAAGGGCAAAGTGGAGAAAATAACAGAAAGACTAAATAGAAGGTGGAAGATATTGAGAAATCTGTGCTGCTTAAGATCATATTTGATGCTTTTTGTCTTTTTTCCACTTTGTGATCAGTTGAAAAAATGACAGATTTATGCTTTTCCTAAAAAATGGATAATTTACAGGTATTTTTAATTTGGAATAATATAAGCATCTTTAAAATGTTATTTTGGGCTTTAAAAAGTAGGTAAAAAGCCAAAAGCTGGAAACAACACAACTATCCATCAATGAATAAACAGGAACAAAATATGTTATGTAGGTAGAATGGAATATTATTTAGCTTTCAAGGGAAATTCTGACATACACTGCTACATGGATGAACCTTGAGGTTTGCCTATGCTATGAGAAATAAATCAGTCATTAAAAGACAAACACTGTATGGTTCCATCTACAGGAGGTACATCAAGTAATCAAAATCATGGCAATTGAATGTAGGTTATGATCAGGTATACAGGGGGAAGACAATGGGGAGTTATTGTTTGATGAAGACAGGGTTGGGTTTCTGTTTTGCAAAACATGAGGGAAGTTCTGGAAGTGGATGATGATGGTGATGGTGCAATAATGGAACATACTTCATGTCACTGAACGGTACACTTAAAAATAGGTAAGATGGTAAATTTTATGTTATGTGTATCTTAAGACAATATGCTGAGTGAAATAAGTCAAGCAGAGAGAGTCAATTATCATATGGTTTCACTTACTTGTGGAGCATAAAGAATAACATGGAGGACATGGGGAAATGGAGAGGAGAAATGAGCTGGGGGGAAATTGGAGGGGGAGATGAACCATGAGAGACTGTGGACTCTGAGAAACAAACCGAAGTTTTGGAAGGGAGGGGGCTGGGGGAATGGGTAAGCCTGGTGGTGGGTATTATGGAGGGCATGGATTGCATGGAGCACTGGGTGTGGTGCATAAACAATGAATCTTGGAACACTGATAAAATTAAATTAAATTAAAAACAACAACAACAACAACGAACAAAATAAAATAAAATAATTTAAAGAAATGAGTAAAATTATGTTAGCTTCTGTTTTATCATGTGTTCAGGGATGGAAGCACCTCTGACAGAGAAGTCCATTGCCCAGTCAAGGTTTGAAGACACCAAGTTTAGTCTGGTGGGGCCACACCCTATCTGCCTCCCACAACGCCACTTCTAACCAGTCCCTACTCCCTGAGGTCAGTTTTTCTAATAACTCTAGAACATTACTCCCCCTCTCTATTAGCACTCCAAGTCTTGGGTCAGGCCCTCTCACTTCTTACTTTGAATAACACAACACAGTACTCCCTGAAGTATTTTCCACACTTCAAGCTAAGTGGTCTTCCAAAAACAGGAATCTGTTTAAAAAAGAGTGGGGGAGATAAAGTAATCATGTGAAATGATGCAGTCCAGTCCAGGAGAAAATGCAGTCTGAGAAACAGTTAATGGATTGCAATCCTTCAGGAGAGAATAGTTAAAGTTGTGGAGATAGTTCAAGTCAGATGACAAGAAGTTAAGAAAAAGTGAAGAAAGTGAAATGGAATTGCCTGTTTGTCAAAAACTGTCTATTCCATTTGTCTGTCTGGCAAACACTCAGTCTTTAAAGACCAAATAAATGACCTGTTTTTCACAGTCTTCCTTAATATTTTCAGGAAAGTTGAGTTTCCATTTCCTCATATCAGACTATCTTGTTCACTCTTTTACTATGGAGCTTATTAAACCCCACTAATTATTAGTTTTTCATCACTTTCTGTCACTAGACTGTGTGCCTTTGGGAGCAGATATTATTTTCTGTTTATCTTTGAATCCCCAGATCCCATCATGATGTGAACAATATCAGTGCTGGCTGAATGAGGGAATGGTGTTGAGAACATCTATAACTTCGAATAACTTTGAAGTGATCTTAATTTAATTAATTATTCCCCATTCAGAGGAAAGTTACTAAGGCAGAGTCCATTGAGAATCCATCTCCGTGACTACCCTCAGACACAGCATCATTATGTACTGACATGATAACCACTCATAAATCCCATCATATAGGTCTGGAAATATCTGCATGATAGAGTCATATTTTATGCATAACACACCAACAGCCATTGATTTTTGCCTAAAACCAGCCATGGATCAACACATTTTACACATTACCTGAAATTTCTTCTGGAGATTCTAACTCCAACTCCAATGCTGTCAACTCTTCTGTTCAAGGGTTGGGACACAGGCCAGATCCAGCCCATTGCCTGTTTTTGTAATAAAGTTTTATTAGAACACAGCCATGCTCGTTTACCTATTGTTGATAGCTGCTTTTGCACTATAACAGCAGAGCTGAGTAGTCGTGGCAGAGATTGGACAGTGTACAAAGGCTAAACTATTCACAATCTGGAACTTCAGAGAAAGTTTGCTGAACCCGCTTTAGTCGATAAACTAAAGGGTAGACATGATTTCATGTCTTCTGATATGTTTGGTGACTAGTACAATCGTTTGACTTAAGCTATTAAGAGCATACCCAATAAAGCCTCTGCCTTCGGCTCAGGTCATGATCCCAAGGTCCTGGGATCGAGCCCCACATCGGGCTCTCTGCTCTACAGGGAGCCTGCTTCCTCCTCTCTCTCTGCCTGCCTCTCTGCCTAGTTGTGATTTCTCTCTGTCAAATAAATAAAATATTAAAAAAAAAAAAGAGCATACCCAAGGGGTGCCTGGGTGGCTCAGTGGGTTAAAGCCTCTGCCGTCGGCTCAGATCATGATCTCAGGGTCCTGGGATAGAGTCCCACATCAGCTCTCTGCTCTGCAGGGAGCCTGCTTCCCTTCCTCTCTCTCTGCCTGCCTCTCTGCCTCCCTGTGATCTCTGTCTGTCAAATAAATAAATGAATCTTGAAAAAAAAAAAAGAGCATACCCAAATCATGAAATGCATTTTTCTGCTTTTCATAGTCTCAGAGTTTAAGTAGAAGAAATGAATGCAATGACATAATTCAGGGTGTAACTATTTCTAGGTTAGCTCTTTGCTCACTGTTCTTCTGTGCACAGACACAACGAAGATGAAGATTCATTTTAACTTATATTCATAACTTCTGTTAAATTACACTGGATTGCTCATTAAGTGAGCATTATTATCCACATTAAATCTGTCACCAATGAAAAAAATTACACCCAGAGAAGAGTGTAATCCCCTCATTAGCCTGTAACCCCAGGGCATGGCTGCGGAGCTCTGACTTTGCTGAAAGATGTCTTGAAACTGATAGAATCAGGCGGCTCCCTGCTGGCTACATATCTGTACAGAACTCAGAAGCATTGTTTATTTCAGCAGAGATCTGGAACAAATTATCCTTAATAATTTGGCTCCTGAAATAACTGTTTCAAATGTTAGACCATGGTGAACTTGCACGTTATGGGAGTTCTCTCCTCTAAATCATGATCCTTTTGTTTTTCTAGAAGTCCACTATAACACAAGCTCCATGGGACTTTAATCCCACACCTCCAGGCCCTGAGATGGTCCCCAGCACATAGTAGGCACTCAACAAGCATTTATGTTATACGAAGTCCATCACAAATATGGGAGATCCTAGAGGACATTTTTGAAGACTAAGGAAAGTTTAAGCTCCTTCACATTTAATATGGATTTTGAACTTTGAGGTTTTCAAGCATTTTTTAGCCACATTTAAAAGGAGTGTGTGTGTGTGTGTGTGTGTGTGTGTGTGTGTGTGTGTGTGTGTGTGTGTTTCAGGTAACCTTGTGAGAAGTACACAACCCGAGGACAGTGCATATCTAATGGGAGGATAAGAGTTAATTTCCATATAAGACACCGCAAGTTAGAAGTCTGTCATTCTTATCCTGAAAAGGAGAATAGCCAGGAATGCTACAAAATCACAGCTGGATTTGTTGCTGTTTTTGTTTACTTGTTTTTACACCCTTCAGAGAAATCATGAGGCAAAGACAACTCAGTTGACTAAATTTTAGAAAGAATCAATTACTTTCTGGAAGAGGAGTCCGACAACTGCTTTCATCTCTAGGACAGTTTGGAAGTGTCATAGAAAAGGAAGGAAGAGACCAGCCTACTTTTAAACACACTATCAATGATTATATGTGGGCGGTGATCATGGATGAGATTCACGGGGTTCCCAGAACAGTCTGCACCCGCTCAGCCTGCTCTGAGTGTGTGGGAGCAGCACATGGAGAGTTGGTGGTAGGGCAGGAGGGCTGAAGAATATCTCCCAGGGGTACATCAAGTCTTCCCTAACACAAGAAAATACACATTCAGGCACATCACAGTCAAACTGTTGAAAACCAAAAGTGGAAAGAAAACCCTAAAAATATCCCAAGGAGAAAAATACATGTTACATATTGTATATACATATTGTATGTACATATGTACATATTGTACATACAATATACATATCGATGATACATATATCAATAGGAATGATGACTGCTTTTCTTTAGAAAGGAAAATGGAGGCCAGAAGATAGTAGAGTAACATTTTTAAGCAGTGAAAAGAAAAGAAAAAGCATCAACATAAAATTTGCTCTATATTTCAACTGTCTAGTAGTTTTAACAATGTGTGTACCCACTGCTGATATCTACATATAAATTTATCTATATATTATCTACATATTAGGTATCTATATATTTATCATAGATATGTCGTATTTATGTTTACTTATAAATCATATAAAATTTATCTATATTTTATGTATATATATTATATATCATATATATAAGCAGCATTTGATACTTTAAGATAGATAAATACTGAGACCCTGTTCATAGATGAAAGATTTAATATTAAGATGCCATTGTCTCCAAACTGATCTACGGATTCATCACAATTCCAACTGAAATCCCAAAGGCGCTTTTCTCGGAAATCACAAGCTAATTCTAAACTGCATATAGGAAAAAAAAAAACAAGTCCATACAGGATTGCGAAGAGCCTAAAATAGCCAAAATGACTTTGAAAAAGAAGAACGAAGTTGGAGAATTGGCACTTCTTTATTTCAAAGCTGAGCATGAAGCTGCATGAATCAAAACAGTAGTTCTGGCATAAGGAGAGACAAAGTATATCTTTGTCTCAGATCTCAGTGCCACAGATCACTTTATTCTGTATTATACATATACATATTATGCATATATGTGTTACACATGTACACATTAGGTATTATGCATATACATATGTATAATGTGTGTATACATATATGTATGTACGATATATAGATATATAGATCTATAAATTTATCTATAGATCTGTCTATTGAGCTATCTAGCTATCTAGCTACTTAATTGTTTCTTTTTACTCTGGAGAACTCAGACTAATACATGCTCCTAGGTGTGTACCCAGGAAAAATAAAAACATGTCTATACAAATATTAGACACAAATGATCATAGCAGAGCTTTCCATATTAGTCAAAAACAAGGAATAACCCCAATGTTTCAGCAGGTGAATCCATAAACAGAATGTAGTGTATCTATGCAGTTAGACACCACTCCGCAATGAAAAAAGGACTGCTTATATTTACATCCACACAGACGAATCTCAAAACCAAAATGATGAGTAAAATAAACTAAATGTAAAGGAATATATACTATATAATTTCATTTATATAAAGTTTAAGAAAAAGAAAATCTATGGTAACAAAAATACGATCAGTGGAGGGACCATTGGGTTGCAAAGGGACATGAACAAAATTTGGGTGTGATAGGAATGTTTTATGTGTCGATTACGGTGCCAGTTTAATAGGGAGACACAACTGTCAAATTCATTAAACTATACAATTTAAATAGATGCAGTTTATTGTGTGTAACTTATATCTTAACGAAGTCATTTAAAAAATATGGATAGACACTTTTTGCGTATGCAAGAACACAGAAAATGATTTGAATAGTCACCTCTGTATAGAGACATAGGGTGGCAACTTTAACTTTTTACTCTATACAGTACCAGATTTTTAAAATGTATCATAGAATGTATAGCTTCATTACAAAGATTGGTGAAGCATAGAAATTTATAAGAAAAATTACAGATTACCCATAATCTCATGACTCAGAAAAAACCTTCTTAACATTTTGGTTCCATTTGAAATAGTATCATGTGTGTATATTCCTTGGGAGCACGATTGCAAAGATGAACATAAAATTGAGATCATTCTGTATATAATTTTTGCATCCTGCTTTTTTATTGAATATTATATCCTAAGCATTTCCAAATGTCTTTGGCTGTTGTTTGAAAACATGATTTTTACAGAAGTGTAGTGTTCCACTATATGGGAGCAGCGTAATTTATCTAACCAATTCCCTATTGTTGGATTATTGTGGATTATTTCCCATTTTTTATTATAAATAATGCCCCAATAAATATAGTTAATCTTTCCATGTATCCCTCTTTATCTCTAAAAATAGATTCTTGGGAGTTGGGATTTTGTATCTAAAGCAATACAGACACTCTTTATATGGTTCTCATGTGATTGAGTTTCAGTTAAGCATGACAGCATGAGCAAGGGAGGGCCACCTGCCTTTGTACGGCTGGATACACAGGCCCCATTGCCCTTCAAAAACTGTACCACTTTATATTCCACTAGCAACCTCAGTACATCCCAGCCAAATCCAGATAATGTCACTTTTAAAAAGGTGATAATCTGAGAGGCCAAAACATGGCATCTAATTTATAATTTATTTTTCTTTTATTATTAGAATACCTTAACTTCTGCCATATGTTTATTACTCATTTGTATTCCTCCTTTGGGGAACTGCTTTAAATTTTGAAGCAAAATCCTCTACATGGGGCAAAATGGAATTTTTAGGTAAACTTTATATTTCTATAATAATCCCCCTCATCTCCATCAAACTTTCAAATCTTTACAATCACCACAATATAATATTAAAAAACCTCTTGGATGGTATCAGCAAGGGTGGGATCGGTAAGTAAGTAATCCACGGCAGACAACTGGCCAGAGTAAAAATGGCAAAAGGAATATAAATCTCATTATCTTTCTTCACTTTAATCTCAAAGCTTACACACCCATACATTTTGGGCTGACTCAGAACATTAAATTAAATCATTTCTCAGATACACAATTTCTATTCCTATGAAAATAAGCTACATTTTGTTTCATACTGTAGTGGCTGGGGAATACAAATGCTTCAGGTTGGTAGTATAATTATAATATGTAACTTTCCACGAGTGATATAAGAAAGACCTGTTTGAATATATAAAATTTGTCCTTAAGGAAGGCAATATGTCTGGTTTGAAGTACATTTGTCAGACAACAGGACAGAGAATCTCACAACAAAATGGCCTTCCAGTGTGAAGGCTCAGCATCGAGAGTAAATTCTAATGAAATAAGTAATTTCCTTGCCTCCTTGGGATTTTTTTTAAGTTTTAATGAGATACAATATTATTTTTAATGAGATACAATTAAATATATATATACGTGTGTGTGTATATATATATAGTGCACAGAATTTAAGTACTCAGTCTAATAATTTTGGTGGTGGTGTTAATTTGAGTATAGATAACACACAATGTTACATTAGTTTCAAGCGTACAATTTAGTGATTTGACAGGTGTATACATTATGCTATTAGTCTAACAATTCTTCATTACTTTCTCCTGTGTCATCATTATCCAAAATAAAATATAGAATACTTCCATCACCCAGAAGTTTCTTCCTGGTCCTTCCCAATTCATTACCCATCTCCCAAACCCAGAGGCAACCATTATCTGATTTTTATCACTATAGCTAGTTTTTACTGCTCACAGACTTCACAAAAATTGAATCAACAGTATTCATTCTTTTGTGCAGAAATTATTTTGCTCCTATATACCATTTTAAAGATTCACGCATGTTGCCATATCACTCTTTTTTTTTTTCCACTGAGCAGACATTGTATTCATGGTATGGATATACTACAAATTGTTTTGCCATTCTCCCACTGGTGGACATTAGGTTATTTTTTCAATTTTGGGCTATCATGGATTAGACCGCTTTGAACACTGTTGGGCAAATCTTTGTGTAGACATAGCTTTCAGTTTTCTTAAATTCCTGTGAGTGGAATTGCTAGGTTATGGGGAGAATGTATCTTTAACTTTATGAGAATTTGCCAAACATTTTCCAAATTGGTTGTACCATTTTATACTCTCAACAGCAATGCTCCACATTCTTGCCAACACTTATAGTCAGTTCTTCGTGTGTTTGGTTTTATGTTTTTTTTTGTTTTTATTTTTTATTTTTATTTATTTTTTTGCCATTCTAGTGGGCATTGTATTTCTTTGTTGTTGATGAAGATACAAAGTTTAATGAGTTTTGATGATTTCATAAACCATACAATCAGCACGTAAAACAACATATAGAACATTTCTATTACCCCAGAATTTTCCTTGTGCCCCTTTGAGTTATTTCTCTCCTTGTAAAAGCAACTATTTTGTGACTTTTATTACCATAGATTAGTTTTGCTGTTCTAGTAATTAAAATAAATGAAATTATCCAGTGTGTTAGTTCTACCTATTTCTGTGTAAAACTTTGCCACAAATTTAGCAGCTTAAAACAGCAGACATTTATCATCTCACAGTTCCTATAGGTTAAAGAAATCTATCACTGCATGGCTCAATTCTCTGCTCAGGGTCTCACAAGGTCAAAATCAAGGTGTTGGCCTGGGGGAGTTCTCATATGGGGCTCAGGGTCAGGGTCCTCTTCCAAGCACTGGTTGTTGGCAGAATTAATTGCCTTCTCACACTTTTCACATGGACCTCTCCACCTTCAAACCAGTCTGATTTCCTCTCAAGCCTTGAATCTCTTTGACTTCCCCTTCAGCCTCCACTTTTAAGGGCTCATGTGTTTAACTGGGCCTCCTGAATAATCTCCTTGTTTTACAGTCAACTGATGAGTGACCTCAATTGCACCTGCAAAGTCCCTTTGCCAAGTAATGTAACATATTCACAAGCATAACAACACGACCAAGGTCATGGAGCCAAAATTTTCTCACCAACAGTAAGTGTTCTTTTTTTGTTCATTTGCTGCAATCAGATTAATATCTGTAAGATTTAGGCATATTTTGCAATTATCTATAGTTTTAAACTTTTTTTTTTCCTTGAGAAGTATTCTATTCCCTGAATATATCATAGTTTGTTTATCTACTCTCCTAGCTGATTGACATGTGTGTTTTTTCAGTTTTTGGCTATTGTGAATAAGAATGCTGTGAGTATTCTTTTACAAGTCCTTTAGTTAAAATGTGTTTGCATTTCTCTTGGTAAGTACCTAGGAATGTAACTGCTGAGTCATAGGGGACATGTATGTTTAATTTTATAAGAAGCTGCCAAATAGTTCTCCAAGCTGCTTGTACGTTTTTTACGTTTCCACGAGCAATGTATGAGAGTTTCAACTGCTCCATATGCTCCCTACATGTGTTATTGCCAGTCTTCCTTTTTTTTTTTAAGCCATTCTAGTGAGTGTGAAATTGTAGCACATTGTGGTTTTAATTTGCCTTTTCCAGATGACTGATGATGTTCAGCTACTTTTCTTGTGCTCGTCGGCTAGTAATTTTTTTGTGAAATGTCTGTTCAAATTTTGTGTCTATTTTAAAAATAGGATTTTCTCAATTATTAATATGTGTGTATATATTAATATATATTTATATATTAATATATTAATGTTAACGGTAAAAATTTTCTCCAGTCTGTGACTTACCTATTCATTTTCTCAATAATGGCTCTTGAATAGCAGAAAATTTAATTTTCACAAAGTCCAACTTATCAATATTTTTACTATTATTGTTAGGGTTTTTGGAGCCCTCTTTAAGAATATCTCTTTTTTTCTAGAAGCTGTATAATTACATATTGCTTATATTTAAGGCTATGATCCATCTTAAATTAATTTTCTTCTACAGAGTGACATGGGGGTTAAAGTTTATTTTTAAAATATAGATGTTGGTTTTTTCTAGCACTTTCCTTTATTAAAAAAGACTTTCTTGGGGGTGCCTGGGTGGCTCAGGTGGTTGAGTGTCTGCCTCTTGGTTTCAGCTCAGGTCATGATCTCAGAGTCGAGACTGAGCCCTGCTTTGGGCTCTGTGCTCAGCTGGGAGTCTGTTGGGATTCTCTTTCCCTCTCCTGCTCCCTCTGCCCCTCCCCCTCCATAAAGGAGTATGAGAGTGTGTTCTCTCCCTAAAATAAATAAATACATCTTTTTTTCCTTTTTTTTAAGAAAAGACTTTCCTTTCCCCGTTGATAGATTTTTGTCAAAAAAATTACCTGAAATATATACAGAGAGAAGTTCTCTAGTTTCGTTCTTCTTTTTCAGAATTAATTCTCACTATGTTAAATCCTTTGCAGGTATTTCAGCACCACTTGTTAAAATGATTTTCTTTCCCCACTTAATTACTTCAACAAATTTGTCAAAAATCAATTAATCATATGGGTCATTCTACTTCTGTACTCTATTGCTTCATTGATCTATTTGCCTAGCTTATTCTAACATCACACCTTCTTGACTACTGTGACTTACAAAAAGTCTTGAAATCAAATTTACTCTTCTTCTGAGTTGTTTTGACTATTTTAGGCCTTTGCATTTCCATATAAATTTCAGTATCAGTTTTTCAATTTATACAAAAAAAGCCTGCTGAGATTCTGAATGAGATTGTGTTGACTCTGTATATCCTGACTTACAAAAAGTCTTGAAATCAAATTTACTCTTCTTCTGAGTTGTTTTGACTATTTTAGGCCTTTGCATTTCCATATAAATTTCAGTATCAGTTTTTCAATTTATACAAAAAAAGCCTGCTGAGATTCTGAATGAGATTGTGTTGACTCTGTATATCCATTTCGGATGAGTTGATATCTTAATAACATTTAATGCTTTCAGTCAATGAACATGGTATGTCTCTCCATTTATTTGGATCTTCTTTAATTTCCTTGACCAATGTTTTATCATTTTCAGCATACAAGTAATGCACTTATTTTGTTAATGTGCATTTTGTTAATTATCCCTAATTATTTCTTACTTTTTGTTGTATTAGAAATGATACTTTTTTAAAGTTTCAATTTCTAATTATTTGTGGCTAATGTATAGAATGTATAGAAATACAATTGATTATTGAATATTGACCTCTTTCCTGTAAGCATACTATATTCATGTTCTAGTGATTTTTTTTATAGGTTCCCATTGGATTTTCTACAGAGTTGATCATGTTGAATGTAAAAAGAATGATAGTTTTACTTTTTTCCTTTCCAATCTAGATGCATAATTTATGCCAAGTTGACACTGGCCAGGATCTTTCAGAACAATATAGAATAGAAGTGGCAATTGTGGATATCCTTTCCTTATCTCAGATCTTAGTGAGAACACATTCAGTCTTTTATGATTAGTATGGTGTAGCTGTAATTTTTTCAAGGATGCACTTTTTCAGATTGAGGAAATTCCTTTCCACTCTTAGTTTGCTGCAAATTTTATCAAGAATGGATGTTGGATACTGTCAAATGCCTTCTCTGTATCTATTGATACAATCATATGATTTTCCTTTTTTAGTCTGATAACCTGGTATGTTTCACTGAATGATTTTTAAATATTCAATCAACCTTGCATTCCTGAATAAGCATCAATTGACTATGATGTGTTACAATTTTTATGTATTTTTATATTGCTAAAATTTTTATTAAAATTTTGAGGTTTATTTATGAAAGACATGGTCTGCAGTTTTCCTGTAATATCTTTCCCAGGTTTTGTTATCAGGATAATACTTGCCTCATAGAATGTATTAGAAAGTATTCTGTACTTTTTTATTTTCTGGAAGAATTTGTGTAGAATTGGTACTATATCTTCCTTAATCATTTGGTGGACTATACTACCAGAACAAGGAGTTTTGTTTATGGATAAATTTTCTGTATTAAATATATATTAATTTTTTTAATACTTTTATCAGGTTATCTGTTTCTTCCTATGCACTCTGTAGTTTGTGTCTTTCAAGGAATTCATCCATTTTATCTAAGTTGTTAAAATTGTTGGCCTAAAGTTGTTCATAATAACTTCTCAAAATATTTTAAATATTAAAAAAAATATTTTAAATATTTGTAGAATCTGCAGTGATATAATGGTGTAGTGGTTGTATTTAGGGCTGCCATTTTGAATTTGTTCTTTTGCCTCATCTTTGTTTTTGTTTCTCTATTCTTTCTTCATTTTTATTTTAAGATCAGATATTTTGTAGTATTCTACTTTTATTGTTTCCTAGATATAACCCTTTGCTTTATTTTTATTTTTTACCTATATATTACAATAATTAACATAATCCTGGCTACTTAGAATTAATATTGACTGGCCTCAGGTACAATATAGGAATCTTAACAACAGTATATTTTCACTTACCACCCCTCCTTTTTTTTTTTTTTCCATTTTATTTATTCATTTGAGAGAGAGAGGGAGAAAGAATGAGCAGGAGTGGGGGTGTCTGCAATAGCAGAGGGAGAGAGAGAACCCATAGGCAGACTCCCCACTGAGTGTGGAGCCTGATGTGGGGCTTGCTCAGGATCCTGAAACCATGACTTGACCCACAACCAAGAGTCAGCCACTTAAACAGCTGAGCCACCCAGGTGCCCAGATATAGAATTCTTAAGTTACATTTTCCCCCCTCAGCATTTCAAAGTCCTCTGACATCCGTATTTTGGTTATTAGATAGTCTTTTAATGTAATTTTATCTGTCAAGAGTAGATATCATTCTGCATGCTTATTTACTAGATCCCTAAGATCTCCTCCAATATCTGTAGATTTCAGCCATAATAGGTTTAGGAAGAGTTTATATTCACACTTTGAAATTCATTTTTTCTCTTGCTCTCTTACTGCTAAGATTTCCCCTTTAAATTTCCAGCTGCTTTTCCATCTTATCTTATAAAGATGTGGGGTTTTTTTTCCCATAATTTTCTGCAGCCATAGACACCAGGATTGGGCAGTGCCCTTGGACCAGAAAACCACAACCTCATAATTCTTACCCTTCCTAACTGAAATTTTAAACTTGAACTTGCCTGCAACTTTGGTCTACTTTTGGATGTCCCACTGTTTTAATTTTTTATTTTTATCCTATTTGTGTAATTTTTATTTGAAGAGAAAGTTCGTATAACCAGTTTACTCTTTTGCCATTAACGCAAGTAGCAATCGATATGTATCTTCTTGTAGAATTTAAAAATTATAATTGGGATCATTGTATATAAGTTCTGTGAGTTTTTATCAAATAAAATATGCCTTGGTTATTTTTCCATGTTAGCACTATATCATTCTTTTTAATGGTTTCAGTGTATTTCTTAGTATAGTATGCTATAATATATATATCTATTTATCTAAATACAGATATTTAGTGGATCTCCAAATGTGTGTTTTTGACAACAAACACTGATATTATAAGTCAAACATATTACAAGTGATACATTTTTATGAACATGTGTGAGGGAATTGCTGGGTCAAAATACATGTGCATTTCAAATTCCCTCACAGAGGGAATTGCTGGGTCAAAATACATGTGCATTTCAAATTCTGGTAGATAATCTCCAAACCATCCTCAAAAATGGCTGACTCAATTTACCTCCTACCTATAGGCTGAGACTGCTCACTCCTCTTTCCATACCCTCACTAACCCAGGATATTATCAATTGAGGATTCATGTTAGACACAGAAAAATCAAGAATACAAGTCACAGTCAACTAAGGCATCATAAAGTTGCATAATGTTGAGTTACAATATATATTTTGTTAATGATGAAGAAGGAGATTCATAGAATATAAGTTCTAAGAAGTATGGATTTTGTTTTCGTTCGCTGCTATATCCAAAACAGTGCCTTATACATAGTAGACATTCAGTGATAGTTGTTAGGTAAATGAATAAAAGAATGAATAAATGAAAAAAAAAATAAGAGTCAGAACTTGCAGAGGTATTAGAAATTATAAATGTAACTTCTGCAAATGGGGAAAATGAAGACCAAAGAGCTAATTAGCTGTTCAAGGTGTCACACATGATGAGTTGCAGAGATATAACTGGACCACAGGCCTTATAAGAACTCAGGGCACTGGAAAGTCAGAAGTGATGTTGACTTTTTGACTATTACTTTTCTCTGATTGGTACCTCTTCAAGCCACATAATACCCAATATCTTATCTGAGGCAAAATATTTAGCCATTTCTTTGAAACCACAACATAGACTAAAATTTTAGGCGGGATCTAGAATTTCATAATTGAAAGTACTTCCTATTTCTAGAGGACTAAAATGCAACGCCAACGTCCCTGAGATTGAAATCTGCACCGTATCCCTGTGAAGCTTGCAAAGTGACTGGGAGTGTTAAAGCCCCCACAGTTGTTACTTTCACTGGAGCACAGAGTGCCTAGTGAGTGCCCTTCTTCTTATCCCCATGGACCAGGAGCATCTTCATTGGTCTGTCATTCAAGCAAGAAATAAACTGCTATTTTGTTAAATGACTGAATATTTGAAATTTACTTGTTTCAGTGTTTAACTAGCGTAATGGTATGGTAGGGGTTTTTGAGACTATATAGAAGAGACAATAAGCCATCCTTAGAAAGTGAGAGAAGGTGTCCTGGAAGTAATAATACTTAAGGTAAGCATCCCTGTACCTGACAAAAAGAACAGTACGGGATGTGGATGGGGGAAAGAACAGCATGGGAAGAGCTCCAGTGACAAGAAAAAGTATATTGTGTCTGAGGAACTGAGTGTGGATGTGACGCTAAGTGGCCACAGTGTAATAGGTAAGAGAGGCAGAAAGAGATACAATGCTGGAAATTGAATAGGGACAAGTTCATGTCCCTATTCACTGTGTTCATAATTCACCTTTAGGGTAATGAGAAGCTAGTGAACATTTTTTTTTTAAGTAGGTATTTGTCTTTATTGGATTTGTATTTTAGAATGACCCAAAATACTGGTGCCCTATTGCAGATGAGTTAGCTGGTAATAACAAGAGAAGCTGAGAAAACAGGAGAAAATAGTAGCCATCTAGATGTCAGAAGGGGATGATGGTTTAGAGTAGGGTATAGGTAGTGGGTGGAGAGAAGTGGGTTGACTCTAGGGATATTTCAGAGGCAGATGGACCCATTACAGTCCTTGATATCATGGAGAAGGTGAAGGACAGGGAAGAGTCAAGGATGACACCTAGCTTTTTGTCTGGGACACTAGAAGAGGAGCTGGGAACATAGGAGAAAGAGTGAAGAATATTAGGCCAGTCCTGAATAAGACGAGTTTGAAGTGATTATGATATATCCAAGGGATATATCCCATGTCTCACAGCAAATTGTCATCTGTCCACAGAGCTTTGGAGAGAACGAAGTCAGTGTTACTTGGGGATGCCATTATCATGAAAGTGGTAGGTAATGCTTGAAATAAAGCAATGGCTCAGGAAGAATGTGTAGAGTTTACTCATTCATCAAACTGGTCATTCACTATCAGCACTGGGGAAAAAGCACTGAAAATGCAGGGTTTTTGCTCACTGAAGTTATAATCCAGAGGGGGATATTCTGGGGGTGACAATATACATGTAAACACATCAATAAAACACAGAGTCATTCTCTGTGTGTTAGACCCAGTGTTCAGAGAAGGAACTCTTTGAGGAGATGCTGTACTATTGGAGCCAAGAGACAAGGGGACCAAAGACTGGAGCCAGAAGAAGACTGACATTTAAGGGCCAAAGAGACAAAGGATCCCACAAGGAAGACTGGGAAGGCCCAGCCTGAGATTTGGGAAAGCATCCATAGACAAGGTAGCACAAGCCCGAAATGGGCTCCCTGCTCAGCGTGGAGCCTGCTTCCCCCTCTCTCTGCCTGCCTCTCTGCCTACTTGTGACCTTTCTCTCTCTGTCAAGTAAATAAATAAAATATTTTAAAAAAAAGTTATGAAGGGAAAAAGAGACAACAAAATAAGAAAGAATTCAGAGATTGCTTTGTGTACTAAGTGTTTTATGTATTTTTTTCTTATTTAATTCATACAATACTAATATCATTCCCAGTTTGCAGATGAGGAACTTAGATCACAGAGTATAAATAAATTCTTCAATTTACACAGCTGGTAATGGATGTTTTGGGTCTAAATTAATATCTGTCTCACTTCAGACTTTGTTTATGTTTTTAAAAAATTGTTTTTATGGTATGGAGTTCCCTCAAAAATTTTAAAATGGAAACACCAACATATCCAAATCAGTAAGAAAGAAGTAAACTTTCACAATTTGTAGATGACAGGATACTATATATAGAAAACCCTAATGACCCCACCAAAAAACTACTAGAACTGATTAATGAATTCAGTAAAGTCACAGGATACAAAATCAACATGCAGAAATCTGTTGCATTTTATATAGTAATAATGAAGCAGCAGAAGGAGAAATTAAGAAAACAATCCCCTTTACAATTGCACCAAAAATAATCAGATGCCTAAGAATAAACCTAACCAAAGAGGAGAAACATCTGTATTCTGAAAACTATAAATACTGATGAAAGAAATTGAAGATGACACAAACAAATAGAAAGACACTCCATGCTCATGGACTGGAAGAACAAATATTGCTAAAATGTCCACAGTACCCAAAGCAATCTACACATTGAACACAATCTCTATCAAAATACTAATAGCATTTTTCAACAGAACTAGAAGAAAGAATTCTAAAATGTATACAGAACCACAAAAGACCTGAATAGCCAAGACAATTTTGAAAAAGAAAAGTAAAGTTGGAGGCATCACAATTCCAGATTTTAGGTTATATTACAAAGCTTTGGTAATCAAAACAGTATGGTACTGGCACAAAAATAGACACATAGATCAACAGAACAAAATAGAAAACCCAGAAACAAACCCACAATTATACGTCAATTTATCTTTGACAAAGCAAGAAGGAATATGGAATGGGAAAAAGGTAATCTCTTCCACAAATGGTCCTGGGAAAACTGAGCAGCCACATGCAAAAGAATGAAACTGGATGACTTCCTTATACTGTACATAGAAATAAAAACTCAAAATGGATTAGAGACCTAAATGTAAGGCCTGAAACCATAAAAATTCCAACAATAATTTCTCTGACATTGGCTATAGTAAACACTTTTCTAGATAGGTCTAGATAGGTCTCCTGGGGCAAGGGAATTATAAAAGCAAAAATAAACTATTGGCACTACATAAAAAAAAATTTTTTTTTTGCAAGGCAAAGGAGACAATCAACAAAACTAAAAGGCAACCTACAGAATGGGAGAAGATATTTGTAAATGACATATCCAATAAAGGTTTAGTATTTAAAATATATAAAGAACTTACACAATTCAACACCACAAAAACCAAATAATCCAATTTAAAAATTGGCAGAAGAAATGAACAGACATTTCTCCAAAGAAGACACACAGATGGCCAAAAGACACATGAAAAGATGCTCAACATCACTCATCATCAGATAAATGAAAGTCACTTACTGAGCATCATCAATTCCATTTACTTGTTGATTTTATTGTCAAACTGGCATTAGAATATAAGCTGCTCGAGGGAGGAATGTGGTCTGTTTTACTCATGTCTATATCCTCAAATGTACATGAGTTACCTGACCAGTTGAGATACTCAGTGTTACTCTTTGTCAGGTGAATGCTTGGTGGCTTGCTCCTTTCCATGTTAATGACTACAGCTCTGCCTATTTTTTGTATCAGCTTTCTTTGTAACAGGGATATGTACTATCTTGCTGTCCCATGACTTTATTTATCCATTGCCCTAGATACCTACAGGCATTTCAGTTATTTGCATTTTTTCCTCTATGTACCACTGTGCTCACATGTGACTATTTCTGCAGGATAGAAATTATCCTCCAAAAGGACTGACTTATATATCCTCTAACAGCATATGAAACAAGCCTTTGTCTGACATTGTTGGCCACGTGCATATGAATCAGCTTTTATTTCTGCCAGTCCAGGGGTTGAGGAGTAGGAAGCCCTATCTCACATGTTGATTCACCTGCATTTTCCTGAGAGCTAGTGATGTTGACTATCTTAGACCATTGATTTTCTCTGTATCTTTTGCTTATATTTGATCAAAATCCATATCATTAAAATGTGTATAGTTGTTTTCTATAAGTTCGTATATTGAGTCTTTGTGGGTTTTTTTTTTAATGCTGCAAATATATTTTCTCAGACTGCACTAGTTTTAAATGTTATTTATGGTCTTTCATCAAATAAAAGTTTTATAATTTAATATAATAAAATCTATTTTTCCTTTGTGATGTATATATCCTGTATCTTGTATATATTTATGAGCACTCAGCACTAGGGGTAAGGATCTTGGAGCCAAGAACAGAGCTCCAGGAAGGCTGTGCCAAAATCTTCCTCTGGAAGTCCTTCCTCTGTCACATAAATCAGTTTCCTGCTCCTGCTGCAGGCCCTTTCCATATGTGCAGCCCTGGTTCTGACTCTTGAACTATTTGTCCATTTTAGTACCACTATCACACTTTAAAAAAAAACCTTTTTAAATTTAAATTCAATTAATTAACATATAATGTATTCAGAGGTAGAGGCCTGTGATTCATCAGTTTGGTATAACACCCAGAGTTCCTTATATCACATGCCCTCCTTAACGTCTATTGCAGTTAACCCCATCCCTCCACACCCCCCCTTCAATAGCCCTCTGTTTCCTATGATCAAGAGTCATAAGGGTTTGTCTCCCTTTTTTAGTCTTGTTTTATTTTTTCCTCTCTCTCTTCCCCTATGATCCTCTGTTTTGTTTCTTACATTATCACACTTTTAAAATTAGTATAGCTTAGAGCACATTTTGATACATGGTAGAGAAAGTCCTTCCTATTTTTTTTTAAAGATTTTATTTATTTATTTGAGAGAGAAAGAGAGTGGGAGAGTGTGTGCAGGGTTGTGCATGATTGGGGAAGGAGTAGAGGAAGAGGGAGACGCAGACAGCAGGGAGCCCCATTCAGGACTCAATCCCAGGAGCCCGAGATCATGACCTGAGCTGAAGGCAGACACTTAACAGACTGAGCCACCCAGATGTCCCCTAATTGTTCTCATTTCAAAATTTTCTTAGCTATTTTGACGCTTTCTCTTCTAGACAAACTTGAGAATGAGCTTGTTTACTTTTATAAAAATCCTATTGAGGTTTTATTGGGATTGTATTGAATTATTTAATTTAGAGAAAATTTATAGCTTTATAAAGTTGAACTATTCAATCAGAAAGGGAATATTTGTCTCCATTTATTTAGATCTTCTTTTACAGTTATTTAAAAAGATTTATTTATTTTACTTTAGAGAGAGTGGGGGGAAGGGCTGAAGGAGAGGGAGAATCCTCAAGCAGACTCCCCGCTGAGCATGGGGCCGATGCGGGGCTGGATCCCATGACCCCGAGATCATGACCTGAGCTGAAATCACGAGTAAGATGCTTGAGCGACTGAGCTACCCAGATATCCCTCCTTTTACAGTTTTTAATAATTTTTTTCTCTATAGTTTTTTATATAAGTCTTGACCATGTTCATGTTTACTGTATTCCCAGCTGTTTTGTAGGTTTGTAGTTATTATAAATTGGACCATCTTCCCCCTGACATTTCTAGTCAGTTATTGTGGTATATGGGAAGCCAATCAGTTTTTGTATGTTGACTACATACACCTGAAGTAAACTTTCCTCTGTTCTTACAGTTTTTAAGCTGATTTCTTGAATTCCCCAGACAGATGTTTCTATCATCCATCAGAGCCCAATCTGTTAGCTTCCAGGCTACATTGCTTCCCTGTGAAATTTGGGAATTTAAATATCAGCATGGAAATTTAAGAAAGCTAACAAAAGTCTTACTTTGAAGCGTCGTATAAATTGTGATAAATAAAATGAGATATTTTAAGGTATATTTCTTGCCCATCATATGCATTTTAAGGAAGCTTTATGCCCATATGGGCCTCGAACTCATGACCCTGAGATCAGGAGTCACATGCTGAGCCAGCCAGGCAGCCCCTCACATGCATTTTATACTTTATGCTGACTTTAAATCTAAGCCTTTGTAAAATGGAATCATGTATTAAAATTAACATTTACCTGGAAAGCATAAGATTTTATTCTTAGCTGAAATGAATAGGACGTTAAGAAATCCTTCACTGGGGACACGTGGGTGGCTCAAGTCACTGAGCATCTACCTTTGGCTCAGGTCATGACCCCACGGGCCTGGGATCAAGCCCCACATCAGGCTCTCTGCTCGGCAGAAAGCCTGCTTCTCTTTCTCCCACTCCCCCTGCTTGTGTTTTCTCTCTCACTGTCTCTTTCTCTGTCAAATAAATAAGTAAAATCTTAAAAAAAAACCCAAAAAACCTTCACTGCTTTAATAGATTATCTACCATTATCTATGAATGATCTAGCAAAGACTATAATTTAGGCCTGAGTAAGCTTAGATATTTGAACAGAGTTATTAAAGATCCCATTGAAAGTGGTTTCAATTATCAAATGGGAAGTACAGATGAAAGAAAATTTACATATGATGTTTTTTGAACAAATGCTTGAAATTTGATCATTTCTACGGACCATTTGCGTTTTACGGTCAGAATCCCATCTATAAGACCCCACTTGATAATGAACAGTGAATAGTAAAAAAAAAAAAACCAAAAAACCAGATGATGAGAATTAAGATATAGACATTCTTTTTGCTAAAATATGCAGTCATATTTTTATGTAAACTTAAGTTTTAAAATAGTTTTTATCTTTTTCCTCCAAGCAGGAAAAATAGATCACTTCAATCATGCTCAACAAATCTTTATTTTTAAAATGCCTTTTACCTTATTTCAACTCTTCTGACTATTCTCAATAATATTTTGAAACAAAAGGACTGAAATGACCAAACAAATAAAACAAGTAGATCTGTCGGGCTCTCTTGTTTTCCTAACGCAGAGAGCCAATGTGGGAAGGCACTAAGCCAGTTCCCAAAACTGCATGAGCTCCCCCTTGCCGCACGCAGGGTTTAAGAGTTGGAAACTAGACCAAAACTCCCAGTAAGAAGTTTTGACTTCACGGAAACATAAGCATAGTAATCTTGTTACACAGAAGAACCATGTGCCTCCAAAATCCCTTGTCCCTGCCCCCCCTTTTCTCATTTTTCTTAGGAAAGAAAATTCTGGAAAAATACAAGGGAGGGAGGAGGAAATGAGAGGATGGATAAAACCCCAAGGTCTGTTCCACCATAAAGCCTGACAGAAGAGAAATTGGGAAAGAAGGGCAGAAAATTTCTTAGAGGAAAAAAGTGCAAAAGGGAATGAAGATAAATATAAGGAAAGGAATTTTTTTAAAAATTTTAAATATATTAACCCAAGTCAAGAATTTCTTTCAATGGTATTAAGAGAGTACCTTCTAGAACTTGAAAATATGAGGGCAGTCATGGGAAGTGATGAGGGTGATCAAATTTTTTTTTCCCCCTACTGAGATGAAAGAACCCGCAAAAGTTCAGGAAATTAAGCAGCTTTTAAATTCTTCCCTCTGAGGGGAAGGATAATCTTCAGGGGTTACATTTTGTAATCAGAAATTGAGGGGAAAACCCAGCAAGGTTGTCTTGTTGAGATTATGTGTAGGCAACAGGAAAATCCCTGCTACCCCCTCATTCTTCAACATGAAATCATCCACCAAAGCTACAAGAAATTAGGAAAAATCCTATTTGTTCTTTTAAAGTCCCTTTCTTGACTTTTTTCTGCCAACATCAAGGATTCCTCCTGAAAATAAACTAAACCAAGTGAAATGATTCACACATCCAGAAAGAACTGCATTTTGTGTTGAGGTGAATTGCACATTAAATTATGCTGGATCAGGCAGGTGAGCGCCAACATTTCAAACTTCTCTTTTCCCTCCCTTTACTCCACTGGCCTATTTTTCTACACTTAGTTGTACCCAGCCTCACTTAGCTTCACCAGTTTAATAGGGTCTGGGCAAGCGGTGCGTATATGATGTCCCTAAAACACATTGCCCTATGTAAACAATTGTTTTTGGCAATTCAGACGTTTCGTGGCAGGACTGCATTTTTTTTTTCTTCTGAAAATCAAATGTTTAGGCCAAAGCTGGAATTGCATGTGCATTTTTATGACCTGGCATATTCGAACATCACAACTGTATGTTTAAAAAGGCAATTTGATCTTTTTTGCTCTTTCTTCTTTGGGCTTCCATCTTTTCGGTGCCGTTGTTTTCTTTTTTACAGAACATTTTCAGATCTTGGTCTATCTCTTCAGCATCTGTTTCTCCTCAACCATAATTTTCATTCAAAAATAATAACTCTCTATTCTCTTTGGACATGTTTTGTTTTGCTCCCGCCTATGAACTTTGCCAGGGTGTGCTGAAGGTTAACAGCTCCATTTCTGGAATTCTCTTGGATCCCTTTTGGAGAAAAGCGCCAAAGTATATAAGGAGGGCTCAAACGTGTCTGGGCTCTGCCGAGTCCTTTGAGGAAGGCTTCACAGGGCGGCACCCTCTCCCATTTCCCCCTTCTATTCCTGCTGGGCCAGGCTTCCTCAGGATTCTACATACAAGTTCATATCTTGCCACACTTCGGGTGAGCACAGCAAAGTGCAGAGATGCTGAATCGCTACTTTATACACTTGAAACTAATGTAATGTTGTGCGTCAACTACACTCAAACAAAAGAGATAATAAAAGGAGGAAAAAGGAAAGAATCCAGAGGAAAAGAACCTCGAGATTCACAGAAGGGCCAGAATACTTGTTTCTCTAACCACACTCTATCAGTTTACTAACACTGCTTCTCACTTTCTGGAGTTTTCATCCCACATTACCCAAGGTCATGAGTACTTCCATTGCCCACTTAATAATGCTCCCATCAATTGTCAGGAAAGACCAGAGTTACTCAGAGAGGGTTTTCCACAATTGTTGAAATAGTGGAAAGTTTTGGTGAATTGCAGAAGTGTTGCTGGAAATGGCTAGAGGGACCTTTTGGGGCTGTTTTGCCCGAGAGGCACTAGGTCACAGACCACTCCATTAACAATATTTCTGCGCTCAGTATAGTCAAGCAGTTTGCTTTAGTTGTAGCTTTCTGTTGCAAGAAGCCATACATTCAACCCAAAGTGGCTCAAGCAAAAAGTTTTTGGTGGCGTGTATAACTGAAAAGCTTAGAGGTGGGGCTATCTCCTTGTGCTGCTAAACATAGGTCTTGGATGGTGTTGTAAGACCACTGGCTTCTCTCTATAAATCTCTTCCTTTTCTCTCTTCACTGTTGGCCCTCTCAACCCTTGGACTCACAGGAGGGCTACAGAAGCTCTGGCGCTTAAAACTTCTTAGTTTCATGACCAGAAGTGGTCATTGCAGTCAGCCACTTGATAGTGGAAGGGTGAGCTGCGTGAGACTGAATTGCCAGGGTCTGTGGAAAAAGGAGCAATCTTGGAGCTCTGACACTCCTAGAGATTAATCAGCCCTGGAGCCTTCCTACCGTTAAGTCTTGTGATTGGAGACAATAACTTATTCTTCTCAATTCAATGACTTTGTATTAAGTTTTCTTGTTAGAAAGGAATTCACTGTCTGACCTACACTTTCTTCTAGTTCCATTATTTTCTTTTATACAGTACATTCAGCTGAAAGCATCCTAAATATTATTGTCATATTGGCTCCATGTGGGTCACATGCCCCTTCCTGACCATTCACAAAGAGAATGTGATGTGCGATTGGCCCCGGGCTCAGATGCGCCAGTCCACTTCTGCAGTGGGACAGCTTCCTTCTCCCTGACTATATGGACCAAACATGGAGGAGGAGGAGGAGGAGTATCTACTGGTAAATGAGGGTATGTTTCCAAAAAATAGTGAAATAGATACTGTAAAGCAAAAATATCAGGTGTCCAGGACTTCATCCTTTTGAGAGTGCCCCCTAATACACTATGGCCTTGACCTGTCAGTACAGTGAGTAGGGAGTGTGTAATTCAGTACTTGATCTGGTAGCCCAGCGTGTATAACCTCGGAGGTGTTCAGATCAAGGGCAGATCTACTGTGCTACTGACCTGTCTCAATAGCTTATGAGTGCTATTCCTCACTTAGAGCCTTGTATCTCCAACTTTGGAACATCAGCCATTCCAAAGTCATGGCAAAGAAAATGTTGTCCAAGGCTGGGACAGACAACCCTTGAGAAGCTTGATAGTCCAGGGCTCTCTAAAAGATAGGAGGAAACCCAAACAATGACTGAAACAGCACGTACCATCCCAGAAGCCCCATGGTTCTCTGGCCCCTTCTCTCATATTCCCTGAAGTTCAGTTGGTCTCATAGGTCTCTAAGTTAGCCTGGGATGTAGAACAGTGGGGCCTCAGGTCAGGCTGCGTCTAGTGATTTCAATTCTGCTGTTGACTGGAATTCCATCTGTCAAGAAGGTTTTGCAGTCAGCCATTTGATAGTGGAAGAGTTAGCCCATGAAACTGGATTTCCTGCTTATCTGGAAAGAGGAGCACCCCAGGAGATCTGACATGCTCTGTGAAAATTAGGGTTTTTGCTATTCCTGGTTAGTCTCTGCTAAACCTAGTGTATTTCAATATTCGAGGATTAAAACATACACACACACACTCAAAGAAGGATTTTTCTATTTTTTTCCCCATGAACTTAAGTAACTTCATCAAGAGAATCTAATCAACTTCAAACTATTTACTTCCCTCCAAAGTAATTTCCTGTCAATGCACAGACATACATTTTTACTTAGTTATAATTAGTGTGAACATACTCGTTTTTATTTAAGAAAGGTTTTCTTTACCTTGGCATTCAGATTTGTTTTCATAGGCGAAGAAAACACTGGGAACTAGAAGGAACCTTCACTGGAGAGTTGGGAGGATTATATGGGGTCATGTTATCCTAGAGTTGAAGAAACCTTAAAGGACCCGGAATTCCACCCCATATCTCTGATGACCGCCCTTTAGACTAATAGACTCACTGGGGCAGCTTTCCCACACAAAGGCCTCTCCAGTTCTCACTCCACCACACTGAGCGGGGGTGGGGTGGGGGACACTCTCTCTTCTAAAGGAAGGAGGAAATCCCAGCCTCCAGGTGGGGAGGGTCCAGTGTCTGTCATGTGCCTGCACCCTTGTTACCTGCCTCATTTGTGTGGTGGAGTTATGTTCAATGGTTTCCCATGAAGGAAGAAGGCCACCGCCAGGCTACTCTGTAACACTCCTCCATACCATTCTCCTCAACTGTGTGCTGCTTTTTAAAAACATATATAAAATGTAATCACACACCAATAGTTTCCAGTCTATCAAAGCGTAAATTTCCCAGTCTTTTCTCCTGAGTCAAGGAAGCAGCGAAGTTAGGTTTAATTAAAAGCAGCAACTATTTGTACAGCTGTCCCTGGGTTCATGGCTCCTAGAAGGATTTAACTTCAAACTCCCGCTACCCACGTCCTTGGGGAGTTTCACACAAAGCTATTTGGGCTCCTCCTCTGGGCAGTGCCAAACCGGCACTTCCCGAGTGGCAGGGGGCCGAAGTGTGTCCCACCCCAGCTGTGCCCTGGTGCCTCCTTAGCCATCAGAGTCCCTGAGTGCCTGTGGCATGAGCAAAGCAGAGAAGAGCAGAACGTCCACATACCCAAGTCCCCGTCTTCTGTTTGGGGGATACGAGGCCTTGAAGGTTATTCCAACAAGTTCCTAAAAATTCTCCCAGGGGTGGGGGGAGGATGGGGACAAGGTCTACCTTTTGTGAGCTTTCTCTGGCTCTTGGCACCCTTGCTCAGGGTGGATCTCTTACCTGCCACCTTCAGGACCTAAGGCATGAATGGTCACTGACAGGCATCCATCAGAGGATTTGGGGGCGGGATATCCCTGCGGACCGACGCATCTGCACCAAGCCCCACGTTTTCCCATCCAAGTCCTGGAGAAGAGAAAAAACCCACTCTCAGCATTTAGGGAATTTTCGAGAGTACAAGGATCCCAGCCTCAGGCAGCCCTGGGTCCCGACACTCCCTTTAGTACTAAGAATTCGGGGGGCCAGCGCAGGCTATCTCCAGCGGGCCTGGGGCGGAGCCGGCCCCACCCTCGAGAGGCAAGAAGGCCGAGAGGCCGCGGGTTGGGAAATGTGACCTTGGTGACCCCAAACGCCCCCGCCTCTCTTGCTCACTGCTGCACCTGCCCGCGGGGCGCGCCGAAGAACCGCTTGCAGAGGCGATGGCTAGCCCGGCGCCCTTAGTGGCCTCCATCAGCCACCAAATGGTAGCTCTGCAGACTCTGCAGCTGCTGCAGCAGGAGTGGGGCTGGGGTGACGGTCCGGGCGACCCGGGGAACCCGCACGATCCAGACCACGTGTCCGTCGCCCCAGGGCGTCGCACAGGCCCGCGGCGGGCCCGGCCAGGGCCTGGGCGCCAAGACGGGGGCGGGGCGCGGGGGTTCAGGAATGGCGGGTCTAGGGCTCCGGCAAGCTCCCCAGAAGTGGAAGTGGTGCGAGGCGCCGAGGGGGGCGCGGAGCTGCTGCCAGTCCCCCGGGGTCGGGGGCCCTGCACCCTGGCCCAGATGGCGATGCGCAGTGCGCTGGCCCGCGTGGTGGACTCCACCTCGGAGCTGGTCAGCGTGGAGCAGACGCTGCTGGGCCCCCTCCAGCAGGAGCGGTCCTTCCCCATCCATCTGAAGGTGAGTCGGGCCTCCAGCACCCGGCTCGCGCGCAGGATCCCGCCACAGGGCGGGGCTGCGGGGCCGGGATGAAGGGATGAAACCGGGAGGGGCCACCCGTTGCAAAGGAGCCATCCACAGGGATTCCGCTCCTGTGAGAGGGAAGGGGGGAGGTGACACCCCCGGGACTTGAGTCCAGGAACTCAGGGGCCCACCTGGGACCCACCAGGCTGTGGAAGTGAGACGCGGGTAGGCCTTGCCAAATACCTTCCTTCGGAACTCCTCTCTCTCTCTCTCTCTCTCACATAAATCAGCTTCCTGCTCCAGCCTAAGGCCCTTTCCACATGTGCAGCTTCTAGGGGAGGAAGACAGCTGCCCCTGCTTTCCCCTTCCGAGTTAATAACCCTTACTCCAGAGCCTTAAATGCACGTATTAAGTCCCCTCTGCCTTTTGTGTGACAAAATCACCTCAATTTATTTAAAGTTCCTTCACACTTAAGAATCAAAATTATTTTTGCAGAAACCCAACTCCCCACAGAATTCAGAGGCCTTTACCGAGTCAACCTAAATTGTCATAAAGTGGGGTGAGAGCCGGGTGGGGCCCGGGTGTTGAAGCGTGAATACTAATGCTAAACTCCGGCTAAGTCCCTCAGCTTGTGTTTGTAGGGTACCAAACTATGTTCGTCAGCCTAGCCAGGGAGCAGAGCAGCTGCCTCCCGGGCCAGGTGGGACTGGGGAAATCTGCAGATCTTGGGATCCAGTGTCTGCCTTGTCATTAACTAAGCTAATTGGCTTAAGGTCACAATCTCTTTGAGATCTTCTGGCTTTCCAATTTTGCTTCCTTCCTTTCCCTTGGGAGGCCAGCAGAAGGAAATGGGCGGGAATGATGAAGAAAACTTAGAGGGGTTCTCCAGAGTTGCTATTCTTGCTCTTTAAGCCAAGGTTTGAAAAAAATTGCTGTGTTTTTAGGTTACTAGACACTGTAAAAGGTTGATCTGAAATTAAATATAATCAAGCCTATGATACAGGCATATAAGTATTGTTACTCTTAACACAATGGCTTCTCAATCACCTGATACTGACATTTTGGGCTGGATAATTGTGGGGCTGTCCTGTGTGTTATAGAATGTTTAGCAACATCCCTGGCCTCAACCCGGAAGATGCCAGAAACGTTACTTCTCTCCCCTCCAACAAACTGATACAACCCAATATTCTCAAATGTGTGTTGGGGGGAGGGGAAATAAGATCTCCTCCAAACGCAAAGCACTGCCCCACTCACATTAGGAAGTTAAAAAATGAAGCTGCATTTCATTAAAGCTTGTGTGTAGAATGACCTTTTTTTTGGTACTATGAAGAAATTAAAAATCCTACCAACTGAACTATGATGCACCATCTATTATAAGATCACATCAGAGATTTTGAAAACGTGAAAAAGTGTGCATCTTAGAATTGCTGAAATAGGAAGGGTTGTGTGATGTTAGGGGCATATACAGGGCACATGTAGGTTGGCAGAAGGAGAGACTGAGTGATTGGCTTTACCTTAGGTGATCTCGGTAGGCTTCTTGGAGGAAGTAATCTTAAAAAAATATGAATATTTGCCCCACAGGCATAAAAGGGAAAAATCACTTTAGGGGAGCTGTGTGATCGAAGGCCCAAAGCAATGAAAAGACTTGGGCTTTGGGGGAACTAAAATTAGTTCATTACGGCAGAGAGTTTAACAGGATGATGGACAGGTAAGTGGGGTCTGATGGCAAGAAAGGTCTGTGTGTCATGCGGAGGGCCTTGAATTTTCTTGCAGACCAAAGTAACCCTTGAAATGACTGAGGCGTGGACGTGACCCTAGATAAGTCACAGCAGGTGAGGCTGCAGTCTGGGGGTCAGCTTGGAGACCAATGTCTGAGGTCCCGGCCCAGCTCAAATGCACTGGAGCTCTCTGCTCTGGCCTATAAACCATGCCACTTGAGCTTCATGCCACTGTCCCTTCTACTTGGTCATTCTTCTGATGCTTTCTACTTGACTTTTTGTCCTCAACATTTTCCACCCTCTCAAGCTTTCTTTATCCAAACCTCAACTGGCTCATTCCTCTTCTAAGAAAATTGAGGCCATCGGACACAAATATCTTCCTCTCTACCTAAAAAAATCTCACTTCTACTTATCTTCCTTCTTGTCTTTAATATAGAAATGCTGTTTGGTCCCCTCAACCCCCAACCCAAAGGAGCCTTCCTATTGGAGTCTGCTGGTCACCTGCAGGGGAGTAATGGGTTCTGAGGGCTCCCGAGAACAGCCAGTGTTTCCAGAAGGGAGAGATTTCTTTGGATGATTTGCCTCCTGGCAAACATCTCAGAATTTTGCTTGGTTTTTAGTTTGGAAAAAAGGTAGTATCTCTGGTTGTAAAGTAGAGATTACAAAGAACTTAGATTTAAGGACACAGTAGTCTGTCTTTCCAGGGGGCTCGTTATGCTGACTTGGCTTCATTATTACTAGTGTTAATTTGATTTTTCCATACACTACAAAGTGATCTCCACCATAAGTCTAGTTACCATCCGTCAGCGTACAGTTTATTACCGTCACCCACATTTCACCCATGTCTCAACCCTATCTCCTCTGGAAACCACTAGTCTGTTCTCCATATCTATGACTTTGTCTTTGTTTTATTTTATTCGTTCATTTTAGATTTCACGTATAAGTGAAATCATTTAGTATTTGCCTTTCTCTGTCTGAATGAAGTCACTAAGCATAGTACCCTTAAGGTCCATCCAAGCTGTTGCAAATAGCAAGATTTTATTCTTTTTTATGGCTAAGTAATATTCCATTGTGTGTGTGTGTGTGTGTGTGTGTGTATCTATCTATCTATCTATCTATATCTATCTATCTATCTCACCTCTATTTCCATTTATCTATCACTGGACATTTAGGTTGCTTCCATATCTTGGCTATTGTATATAATGTTGTAGTAAACATAGGAGTGTATATATCTTTTCAAATTAGTGTTTTCAAAATTTTTGGATAAATACACAGAAGTGGAATAGTTGAGTCATGAAGTAGTTCTGTTCTTAATTTTTTGAGGAATCTCCGTACTGTTTTCTATAGTGGCTGCACTGACTTACAGTCCCACTCACAGTGCACAAGGGTTCCTTTTTTCCACACTCTCACCAACACTTGTTCTTTCTTGTCTCTTTGATAGCAGCAATTATAACAGGCGTTAGGAGGGGTCTCATTGTGGTTTGGACTTGCATTTCTCTAGTAATTAGTGATGTTGAGCATCTTTTCATGTGCCTGTTGGCCATCTGTATGTTTTCTTTGAAGAAATGTCTGTTCACATGCTCTGCACATTTTTTAACCAGTAGTTTATTTTTTATGTCTTTGAGTTGTAGGAGTTCTTTATATGTATTTGGATATTAACCCCTTGTCAGATATTTAGTTACAAATATATTTTCCCATTCAATAGTTTGCTCATTCATTCTGGTGATGGTTTCCTGTGCCCTGCAGAATCTCATTAGTTTGATGTAGTCACATTTGTTTATTTTTGCTTTACTTTCCATTTCCTTTAGAGTCAGATCCACAAAGATGTTCCTAAGACTGATGTTGAGGAATTTACTGCCTCTGTTCTTTTTCCTCGTAGGACTTTTGTGGTTTTAGGTCTTATATTCAAGTCTTAAATACAATTTGAGTTAATTTTTGTGTGTAGTGTAAGATAGTGGTCCAGTTTCATTCTTTTGTCTGTGGCTGTTCAGTATTCTCATTACCATTTATCGAAGAGACTGTCCTTTCTCCATTGTATGTCCTTGGCTCCTTTGTCATAGATTAATTATCTATATCTGTGTAGATTTACTTCTGGGCTCTTAATTCTGTTCCAATCTGATTTGTGTGTCTGTTTTTGTACCAGTATCATCCTGCTTTGGTTACTCTAGCTTTGTAGTATATCTTGAAAGCAGGGAGCATTGTACCTCCAGCTTTGTTCTTTTTCAATGTTGCTTTGGCTATTTGGGGTCATTTGTAGTTCCACACACATTTTAGAATGACTTCTAGTTCTGTGAAGTATGCCATTGGAATTTTGATAGGTATTGCACAGAACTTATAGGTTGCTTTGAGTAGTATGGACATTTCAACAATATTAAAAATATATTAATTCTTTCAACACAAAAACATGGATTTGCCATTTATCTTGCCATTTATGTGTGTTTTCTCCAATTTTTACATGTTTTCTTTATTTTTAAATAAAGAACATATGGATTAATTTTATACACAAAAGGATTTCGGGAGGAGTTGTGCTAATGGAAATAACACCTGTGTATCACTTAGAAGTGTGTGGAAACATCTCTCTAACATCAGTTCCCTCCCACAGTGTTACTTGCCACAGAGAGGAGGAGGACTCGCTTGAATTAAAGCCCTCGGCCCAGATGAAAGGCATCAGGGACCCGAAGTAGAGACAGTGCAGGACAGCTCAGTGATCTGGTCCTGTGAAGCCTTTCAAACCGACTATGCCACTTCCTGCTGTAGGCCCTTGGGCAAATTATTTAGCCTTCCTGTGCCTCAGTCTCCTTTCCTTAAAGTGGAGATAGAGATATCTATCCTTACAGGGTTATTAGGATAATGCACATGAAGACTTAGCTAGTGGCTGCCCATACAAATTCTCAATACCTTTGAAATTTTGTCATTATTATTATTATAATTATTAACAAGTTGATGCCTCATGTTCTCATTGACTATTTTTTTAAATATTTTATTTATTTGACAGAGAGAAATCACAACTAGGCAGAGAGGCAGGCAGAGAGAGAGGAGGAAGCAGGCTCCCCGCGGAGCAGAGAGCCCGATGCGGGGCTCGATCCCAGGACCCTGGGATCATGACCCGAGCCGAAGGCAGAGGCTTTAACCTACTGAGCTATCCAGGCGCCCCTCATTGACTATTATTATTGTGAATTCCAGTCTTGATATTGATGGATCTAGTCCACGGACTCTATTTACTTTTTTGAGACTGTTGACAAAGGCAGAGTTAGGATGACCCAAGGAGATTTCCAAGAAGCCTCCACTATCCAGAGGTCAGCTTTAGCCCATACCTGATGACTGACTTAGAGATGCTGCCACTGAATGACTCGCTGATCAAGCCACTGAGGCTTAAGGAAGTGAAATTTTCAGGCATGAAGGCAGAGAAACTCTTAATACAATACTTGTAGACATTTTTATAGTATTTTATTCTTTTTTGAAGAAACCAACACTTAATATTCTTTTTGAATATTTAGAGATTATCACACACATGCAAAACAAGCATGAAGTGAGCTTTTTTATAGTGGATAAAAAATGCTTCATAATCCTGAGTCTTGTTAAATTTGTTGGAGAGGCTCGAGTTAACCAGCTAGACAAACATTTATTATAGAAGGAGACTGAGACTCAGAGGTATTTAGGATTTTGCTAAAGATCTCACAGCTGGGAAGTGATGGCCCATGACTCAAACATGGTTTTGTCTGTGTTTTTTTTTTTTTTTTTCTTTTCTATCATATCACAGTGCTGGATTAGAGAGGTGTGATGAACATCATGCAGAAATAAAGTCCATGAGTGTGTACCGTTGGTTGACAGTGGGTTGGACGTGCTGTGCACTGCACACTGCTTGGGCTGCAGGATCACCTTGTAGACTGGATATCTTGGTCAGCTCGAGCTGCTAAGACAGCATGCCATAGGCCAGGTGGCTTAAACCACAAACATTTATTTTCTCATTGTTCTGAAGGCTGGAACGTTGAAGATCAAAAATTTGGTTTCTGGTAAGGTCTTTCTTCCTGGCTCTCAGACTGCCACCTTCCCTCTCTGTCTTGAATGGCTTTTTCCTCTGTGCATGCTTAGAGAGAGGGAGAGATGTTGGATATCTCTCCCTCTTCTTACAAGGACACCAATCCTACTGGAGTAGGGCCCCACCCTTATGACCTCATACAACCTTAATTACCTCCTTAAAGGTCCTTTTTCCAATACAGTCACACAGGAGGTTATGTTTCAACACACAGATTTTTGTGTGTGTGTGGGGGGGACACAATTTAACCCATTATATGGGTGATTTGGGTGTCTCTTTATATGAGGACCATTTTACATAGTGGCCCAAAGCACCAGGTGAATGTAGGAAATCATTATCCAACTAGTAATAACTATCAAGAATGCCTTAGGCACCCACCACTCAAAGAGAGCATAGAAACACGCAGAGGACCAGACGGAAGCTAGTCCAGGATTTTAAGAACTGCTGAAAATGACCAACTCACATAGACACCATTAACCAAGCCAATTATGAAGTCACTGATTTTTTTTGTCTTCCTTTGAGAGTCAAAAACATTTATCGTTTCCAAGAGTTCTGCTGTGGTGCAAGTTTCATGGAAACTATGGCTGATGCCAACTTTCAGAGGCAGGAGACCTTTCCTGCTATTATAGATTAAACTTGCCTATGAGTTCACCCATTTCAATTAGCTGATCTGGTGCCAGTTATTCTATCACATTCCGTGGTCCTTGCTGGTTTTCTCATTCTATATACCAAGCGTGGTGGTTATAAAACCACTGGCTTTGGCTTCATGGTCACTGCTAATGCTCTTTGCAAATTGCAAGTGTGAACATTGGGTCACTCAGAGAAGACGGTGATGAGTGCTTTTTTCCCCATTAACGTGAGTGTGAAGCCAGTTTCTGCAAATTTGGGAATTGTGTCTTTAAAAATTACTTGCAAACTATTGAAGGAATAAATGCTCAGAGTTACACGATTATAGCATAGCCAGGGAATTGCTCTTCATTTGGGATAAAATCGTGGTGTTCTGGGACAAAAAGGCCCAGTGACTACTCTTTTAATAGCTTCATTAACAGCTTTGTCCTTGCTCATAACGTGAGTGATAGGAAAATCAGGACATTTACAATTGCCAAAATGAGAATGTTGGGAAAGATATCGCAGGAAGGCCCTAAAACATATGTTATGGGCCTTCTTATGTTTAACGTCTTGATGGAAACATATGTTATGGGCCTGCTTATGTTTAACGTCTTGATGGAAATGCTGCCGTGCTTTGTGCTATAATTTTGGGGTTTACCTTGTGTGCATACCTGAATCAAGAGCTTGTATCCATCACAAAGTTCTTTAAATGGACTTTTCTAATGAGAATGGTACCATATCCAAAGCAAATGCATAAGGAACCTTAGTTCCTTGTGAGTGTTTACACTGGGTACACCACAAGGAAAAATGTTTAATTTCCTGTGGACGATAGACTTTTTATGGTGACTGGCTGATACTTTGGTTCTTCTTTGAGTGTTTTATTAACACACAGTTACATATCTATTTGAGATTGACTGTGGGTTCAGGCCACTGGGGGCTCCTCTGGGCCCCATGAATTTGTAGTTCAAAGCCAGATGCTGATGAACCAAGGGGACAATTTGTAGTATGCTGTTTCTGCTAGCGTGGTTTTCACACCATCCCTCTAAATAAGAGAAATGGCTTTCCCATTTTATGGACATATCCAGTATGGGGGTAGGTGATGGGTCTGGGGAAGGGATTTGTGCTCCTTCATAGGTCCCAGCACTTGGCACCTTTAGTGGAGAGTGGTCTGCTGAAGTTCATTAAGGTCAGGAGGACCCCACCACGAAAGCTGGGAAAAGCTCTTTCTTCAGTGCTCTCCATAGGGGGCATTAGGCATTCAGGGCAAACTAGAAAGGAAAATGTGAGAAGAAACAAGTTTGTGGAAGACATTGCAAGAGACTATAGCTTGAGATGTGACTGTCTTGAAAAGAACCAACTTATTTTAAAGACAGTGGTGAAGGGGATATGAACTGATTTATAGTTTATATAGATGGAGAAGTGATTTTGAAGGTGACAAGGTAGGAAAAAAACTAAAAATCTTCCTTGTGGATTCTTTAAAAGTTATCTGCATTGTAGAGCCCATAAAGTCATATTGTATTTTTTACTTTATTATCCACTGGTGTTGGTTTCAGAAAATAGGCTTTGAAACTGACTGTTGAAGCCAGATTCTTTTTGCCTTCAAGACTTCAGTTTTGATGGGAGTGTTTATTTTCAGTACAAAGCTAAAAAAAAGCCTTAGCTTTTCTTCCCTTTTGGACTTTGCAGGTGCATTTGCAGTCGCTCAAGGATTCCAGATGTGTGCATTCCTACTAAACACAAAGCATAATGCAGAAAAGTGCAAGTGTGGCAGTTTTTCTAAGAGACCTCCCGTATACGGGGCAGGAGAGAACAGAGTGGAGGAGAGAGAGCTCGAGCTAGGGGGGTTGTTGATTAGCTAGGAGTTGGCTTGACATGGGAGGTAGAAGTTTCCATGCCTTGAATATCTTCCAGACAGCCAAACCCTCTCAATTATGTTGCAGCGAAGTGGGATGGGCCAACAGACCAATCTCAATTTGGATGTGACCAATGCCAACTGGAGCTTTGTTAACACTCAGTTAACCTTAAGAAGAACAGTGTGAATATAGGGCCAAAAAAGAAACATTCATTAGTAGATATTTTTGTTCCATCTCAAAGCTGGTTTGGTGCCTCCCTGCTTGCCTGCATGGTATCCCCGCTCATCCCACGAGGACATGTGAGGCTCTGTAATTTCAGTTCCCCAGTCTGTCTCCTACCCTGGGTAGCAGGCTCTGCTCTCCAAGTCATCATGGTACCTAGCCCGGTTTCTAATTTGGAGTGGGTCTTTGATGAACATTTGAGTTTGGGAAGAGAGGATTCGTTAGGATTCACTAGCACACTTGCTGGGTTATAGGGTAGCACTATTTTTAACTTTTAGAGGAAAATCCATACTGTTTTCCAGAGTGGCAGTACCAGCTTGCATCCCAACCCTTTCTATCTTGTCAACATCTCTTGTTTCCTGTGTTGTTACTTTTAGCCATAATGACAGGCATCAGGTGATATCTCATTGTAGTTTTGATTTGTATTTCCCCAATGCCAAATGATGTTGAGCATTTTTCATGTGTATGTTAGCCATCTGCATGTCTTTTCATGTCTTCTGCCCATTTCTTAACTGGATTTTTTGGTTTGGGAATGCTGAGTTTGATAAATTCTTTATAGATTTGGGATACTATCTCTTTATCAGATAAGCCATTTGCAAATATCTTCTCCCATTCTGAAGGTTGCCTTTTAGTTTGGGGGGAAAAGAGCAATTTTTTTCTTTATTTTAGAAAAATAAAAAATAAGTAAATAAATAATAAAAAAAAAAAGATGCCCCTCATTTGCTGTGTGACTTGGGTATGTTGATTCATCTCTCTCAGCCACATTTCTTCATCAGTCATTCATGGGTGGTTGTGAGTCTTGAGTGACACCAAGTAGATCAGGAGACTGGCCTTGGATCCTGCACCTAGCAGGTTGGGCCAGACCAGTGTTTTTAAAATGCTGGCTTGCCATGTGCTCTCCATGCTTGAAAGTGCCCAGGGATTTCACTGTGGCACTCAAGGCTCCCACACTAGTTTGTGTCCTGGTTCCCAGCACGAAGCTCTGTTCTTTTCAGTCTGGCCTCTTTCCAGTCCCAGCCCCTCCTTGACTTCAGGCCTTTGCTGTGTTATTCATTCTAATTGTGAGGGACATCTCTTCCCTGAGAGGCAAAGACTGCATTTCCTAGTGCCAGCTGTCTTGTAACGTCTGTACAGCTTTCCTCATCCTAACCTCCATCCCCTTCTGCAAAGGCCGACAGCATTCTGATGCTCTTGACCACTTCTTTTTTTTCTTTTTTAATTGTGGTTAAAAAAGGGCATAACATAAATTTGACCATTTTTATTGTATAGTTCAGCAGTATCAAGAGCATACAGATTATTGTGCAACCAATCTCCATAATTTTTTCATCTTGTAAATCTGAAACTCTGTACATATTAAGCAACAAATCCCCATTACCCTTCCCCTCGCCTCTGGCAGCCACCATTCTTCTCTCTGTTTGATGACTCTAAGTATTGCATGTAAGTGGAATCATATGGTGTGTATCTTTTTGTGATTGGGTTATTTCAGAGAGCATAATGTCCTCAAGTTTTTTTCATGTTGGAGCACGTCTCAGGATTTCCTCCCTCTTTAAGGCTAAATAGTATTTCACTCTATGTATATACCATCGTTTGTTCATCCATTCATTTGTCAGTGGACCCCTGAGCTGCTCTCACCTCTTGGCTATTGTATATAGTGCTGCTGTGAACATGGGTGTGCAAATATCTCTTTGAAATCCTGATTTGAATCCTTTTGAATATGTATTCTGGAAGTGGAGTTGCTGGATCACATGGTAATTCCATTTTTAATTTTTTTGAGGAGCCTCCATGCTGTTTTCCGTAGTGGCTGCATGATTTTACATTCCCGCTGGCAGCGCATGAGGGCCTTGGTTTTTCCACGTCTTGCTAACGCTGGTGATTTTCAGGGTTTTTTCAACAGTAGTCATTCTAATGCATATGAGGTGTGCTCAAACACTCTCCTTTGTGCCTTAATCTTATTCCGTGTGACCTCTCCACTACTGAACAGCTTAGATAGTTTTCATCTCACCAATTAGATTCTTAGCTTCTATAGAGCATTTTGTTCTGTACTTTTCTGTCCTTCCTTCCCCCTCTCTCCTTGTTGCTAACGTCTAGAGGAGTACTTTATGCACAACCTTAGATGAACGGAGTGCCTTATAACTTTAGGGTTTGCATGACCATGAGCTTATTTGACCTTCACAGTCTCTCTGTGTGGTAGCTATTTGTTTCCATTTTTCACATTAGAAAACTGAAAAGGTGAAACTGAACTGAAAGGTGGCCTGTCAAAGGGCCTGTCAAACCAGGGCTCTGATGGCAAGTCCAGTGCTCATGAAGGGATAATCCCAGCATCCCAGGGGTCTTTGCAAGTGCCTGGAGGGATGCCATCCTAGCTAACATCTAGAAGGTCCTTTCTGCTGCATAGGATAACATGTTCACAGCTTTTGGGGATTCGGACATGGACATCTTTAGGAGGCCATTATTCTGTCTACTACAGGGCAGATTCCAGCTAAGAATTAAGGGGAAAAATGTTCTGGAATTAGGGCCAAGGGTTGCCTTCTAAGCACATGGGTTTCTCCTGTGTGGCAGTGTGACACCAGGTGTGCTCCGGAAAGGATCCACACGTCAGAAAGTGCTTTGTATGAACCCTCTACAGTGCTTGGATTATGAGTCCATAAATGTCTGGTCTTCTGTAGGGTTGGGTCTTTGTGTTTTTACCATAGTGCCTATCCCATTTCACTGGACATTTGGGTGTATGCTCTATGTGTCTCAATGCTCCTACCAAGTTATCAGCTTTTTATAGAATAGGTTCCTATGGCTTACTGCTTTTTACCCAGTGTGGTCAATCATGCAGTGGAGACTTCACATGTTTGAAATAAATGTATTTGTCTCATTAACTGAGTCTGAGGCCATTGCCCCAGTAGATGAGTTGAGTCACTATAAAATGTAAATGCCGCAGGTTGCCCCAACCTCCCACCCCTGACCCTTCAAAACCCTCAGGTTGTTTTTCAGAGTCCATAGTCTCTTATGGTTCGCCTCCCCTCCCCAATGTCCATAGCCCGCTCCCCCTCTCCCAATCCCACCTCCCCCCAGCAACCCCCAGTTTGTTTTGTGAGATTAAGAGTCATTTATGGTTTGTCTCCCTCCCAATCCCATCTTGTTTCATTTATTCTTCTCCAATCCCCCTACCCCCCCATGTTGCTTCTCCATGTCCTCATATCAGGGAGATCATATGATAGTTGTCTTTCTCCGATTGACTTATTTCACTAAGCATGATACGCTCTAGTTCCATCCACGTCGTCGCAAATGGCAAGATCCTGAGGGTTTTGAAGGGTCAGGGGTGGGAGGTTGGGGGAACAGGTGGTAGGTAATGGGGAGGGCACGTTTTGCATGGAGCACTGGGTGTTGTGCAAAAAGAATGAATACTGTTACGCTGAAAAAATAAATAAAATGGGAAAAAAAATGTAAATGCCGCCTATCAGTTTGAAGCACTGTAACAACCAACACGTTTCATATCCACAGTCTGAAATTACACAAAGCTTTAGAAGTTCCAAAACCCCTTTAGATTGCTCAGTCAGAGCATTCTAATGCTGGCAACGTACCCAAAACCCTGTGAAGGGTATGACATCATTTCTGAAAGCATCTGGGACTTGCTAAATAAAAGCTGCTGGGTGGATGTATCCTGTCATTGAATGGAAAGCAGCAAACATGAAATCATCATGAGCATCGATCATGGGATTTTCTACTGAAAGTCCATGAGCCATTCAATATGCCACTCTCTCAATGCTGTGATTTTTGGCCCCCATCTATACAACAGAATCAATAGAGGTTTGGTTGGATCCATGATCACTGGATCTGCAGTTGGCCTTCAGACCCCTCAGAAAGGAAGAGAAGCAACCACCTGTTTTATTTTTCCATCCCCAGGCTTAAGAGTCCCATGGAAAGCCTATGCCTATTAATTTGTTTTCTTTGACTGTTAATATAGTTGAGAAAGGATTTAAAACTGTACTAAAAGAGTAAAATAAAGAGACTTTGCAAAGCTTGCCAGAGATCTGAAGTTTACCCAGGGCCTCAGGGACCAGTGCAGCCCAGCAGTGGAATTTTATTATATGTATACTTTCCCCAAATGATGACTTCTTTGATTCTTTACAGTAAACGTGAAATTGACTTCAGATTTTAGGCCCACAAACATATTTTTAAGGCATTTTAATCTTATTTGGGTGATGAATGCCTTTGCAGACTGGCTAATAGGCACATGTCAGCACACATTTCAGTGGTTCCTTCAATTTTGAATTTCCCTTTGCATGTTGTCTTTGATCCTTCCACTTTGTACTTAGAGTTGGATTACTTCTATAAAGCAGGCAGACAATTTCCCTTGATGTGGATCTGGGGGAAGTAGTCCAGAAGGCATTTTTCCCCCTCTACTTGCCCATTCCCAAGCAATATGCAGGAATATAGGTTACTCCATAAACTATCGGACGGATTATCTACATAACCCCTTGATACCTTCTGAGCAGAAATGAGCAACACTCAAAGGCGGGGAAGCAAGAATGCTTTGAATAGGAAGAAAAAAACAAGAAGCATGGTAGGCTGTGAATACTTGAGTAAAGGAACTGTGGCTTGTTGTGTTGATCTTTCTGTCCCAGCCCCTCACTCACACTGGAGTCCTGCTGCCATTGTTGGCCAAACTCAACAGATGAGTGTTTGTTCTGTTTCCCAGAAGATGTTCTCTAATAAACACTTTGCCAGAAAACCAGGTCCTTCTAACCCAAGTGACAGAGTTTTTGTTAGGGAGAAGAACAGCTTCTCTTTCTACATAGAAGTAGGAAGAAAACCCTAATTCCAAACTTCATTTCAGCTTTTAGTTCTTTCTTTCATTTTCTTTTGGATTATCTGGTTTTTTTTCTTTTCCCAAGTTCTTGAGTTGAATTCTTAGCTCGTGTTTTTTCAGTGATTATTCTTTACTTTTATAGCATTAAGTGCATGACTTTCTCAATGCAGGTGTATCCCACAAATTTGTGATATACTATTTCTATAATTGTTCAGTATAAAGTATTTTAAAATTTCAATTTTTTTTTCACTGAGCCATGAATTATTTGGAAGTAGATTTTTAAGTCATGTATGTATTGGGAAAGTTATGTTATTGATTTCTCATTTATTTGCATTGTTATTTGTATGATATAGATCTAGATATTCGTTGAGAATTTGCTTCTAGCATATTACAATATAGTCAGCTTTCATAAATATTCCATATATCTTTGGGAAAATTTGTATTTGCTTATCTTTATTGGGCCAAGCTTGTGATTAGTGTTTTAGTCTTTTCTCTCCAGTTTGATCATTTTGTTGTTTGATTTTTTCAGTGTCTGAGTTAGCTGGGTAGAAATCAGTTTTTATGTTTCTGGATTGAATGTAAATTAAGATAATCATATTAGGCACATACGAAGTACAGAACTGTTATCCTTCTTGAGGAATAGGTCCTTTTGTTAACCATAGTTTATTTTATCCCTAATAATGATTTTCCTGGCCTTGTTTCAACTCCTCTTTACTGTGTATATGTTTTAGCATCCATTTACTTTAAGTCTTTAGGTGTTTTTAGTTTTGAACGTGTTTTTTGTAAAGAAGTTATCAATAGATTTTTAAAAAATCTAATCTGGTAACCACTGTATTTCAAAATGTGTCTGATTTGATGCTTTCTACTCACCTTGATTTATGTTTGTATATTTCTTCCTTTTTACCTTCTAAAAACAGGATCAATTAAGTTTTAATTTTTCTTTTATCTGCTGATTTTGAAGTTTTACATACTACTTCTATCCTTTAATGATAAACCTTACATTTCTCAGATGCACACTTAATATGTCTGAAATTTATCAACTTCGTCACCTTTCTGAATATGTATAATGCCTTAGAATGCTGGTCCCTCCTACATGTTACTACTATTCAGCATTTTGGAACCATCTTGCTTTTGTAAGTCCCAAGTTAATTATTATAATTTTGGTTTTGAATATCAATTCTTGAAAATCATATTTTTAAGTTTCTTTGTTCACTGTGGCTCCTTGTATCTCATTCTTTCCTTTTGAAATGAATGTCCCCTTTCTGAATTATATCTCTAGGAAAATATGACAGTGAAGGTGGTAACTACTGTTGTCCTTTAAAATGAAGGCATATTTATTTTGCCCTGATGTTTAAATAATAGTTTTATTGAATTTAAAAAAAATTCTATGTTGACAATTATTTGAAAAATTATCCCATTCTTTTCTGGTTTTGGTCTTTATAGCATAGTAGTTGGCAGTCTGTCTTGTCGTCCCTTGAAAGTCATCCATTTCCCCCCACCCCCTGCCCCCAGTTGCTTTTAAGAGTAGTTTTGTCTTAATAAGTTGAGATTTGAATCTCATTTTGCTTATTCTGTTCCAGGCTGATTTTATATCCTGAATCTATGTTCATGAACCTGGATTCATGTTTTGGATCAATTTTGAATAATTCTTATCCATTATTCTCTTTGACTATTGTCTCCCCTCTTCTCCCCCAGCCCTCTCTTCTATCATCCATGTTATTTAACATTCCATACATATTTCCCATGTCCGGCTTTTTATCTTGCATTCTGAGTAATTTTCTCATATTCATCATCTAGTTTACTATTCCTCATTTCGAATGTATTTATTCAGGTGTTTAAATTGTCTATTGAGTTTTTAATTTGTCACAATAGTTTCTAGAAATGGTATTTGGTTCTTTTCCAAGCCTGTTTTTACTTAAAGTGTTTCTGATTCCTTCTTTTATATTTTTAATCACTTTAAACATATTTTGTAGTTTCTAGCTGAAATACTTGGAGTTTATACTGCCCTGTCTTGGTATCTGCTATGTCCTGGTGGGTTATATTTTAAATTTCATATTCTGAGTTTGTCTTTGACAGAGTGTTATGAGAATACTACTGTGGGGCATGGGTTGTGGACCTGGCTCCATGAAATAGGCTTTTATTTGCTTTTCCCATGTGTCCATGGATATTTTAGCCCAGTTCCAATTTTTAAGCCACTTTCTTAGCATGAGTGTTCCCAGAACATGTATGTGGTATAGAGGGCAGCTCCCAGCTTTAGCTGTTGTGTAGTAAAGGTCAACAGTTACACATTCTTGGGGCAACTTTATCCTCCACCCCAAACCCAGCTCCAGATTAACTTTCTTTTTCTGATGAATAGTGGTGGGCAGCTAAAATAATCTACTTTTCCTTTATCTCTGTCCATTAGGGATTTTCACAGTTTTCTTGCAATACCAGAAAGGATATTTGCTCTATTTTATTTAGACTTCAGTTTTCTCAAAGGGTTTTAGGGAAAATAAGTGTGCCATGTTACCAGAACCAGAAGTCTGTGGAGACCATTTACATATATTTAAAATAAATTATATATTCAACATTATCTCTGGTATGGAATAATTTAATTTGTCTGTTTATTGGAATGATTTTAGTGTACCATGTCTATACAATGGATTTTAGAAGGTGAAAATTTTAGGAATTAAAAATCTAGTTATTTCATTCTTTTAAACTACCTGGGAACTATTCTTTCTAAATTTGCATTGGAAAGTTCTTGACACTATGTTCATTATATACCATATCCTGTGTTGGAATTTTAAAGACTGTGAGTATGGAATAATAGGAACAGAGGCTATTTGTGTATTCTTCAAAGCTCTGTTAGGAACAAATAACAGAAACTCAACTCCAAATGGCTGAAGTAAAAAGGCATATTTATTGATTCAGATAACCAAAAAATCCTGGTGCTTATTTTTCAAGTATAGCTGGATCAATATACTCAGAGACTATAATTAGAATTAATCTCTTTTAATTCCTTGGTTCTGCTTTTTTTTTTTTTTTTTCTTTTTCCTCTGCTGGCTTCCTTCTCACTTGGGTTCTCCCCTTATGGTGGCAGGATGCTTTCCAAAATCCCCAGTTAAAAAGAACTTCTCTTTCCCATCCAAAAGACATTCTAGAACTGTAGCTTATTGGTCTGTGTTAAGTCACCTGTCCATTCCTGACCAATCCAAAATGATTGAGGGGTGGTCACTCTGATTGGCTGATCTCTGGAGTTGTAGAGTGGGTGGAGTCAGCTTTGGCCAAATTACATAGGCTGAAGATGGAGGAGAGTAGTTCCCTCAAAAGAAAAATTGAGGTTCTGTGATGGGAAGAGATGGGAATGGAAGTTGGGTACCTAAAACTCAACAAGTGTCCCCATAACCTTTCTAATTGCTTATGTTTGCTGTTTATTTCAGGATAGTGTTGAGTTTAGAAACATCTGCAGTCATTTGGCTCTACAAATTCAAGGACAACAGTTTGACAGAGATTTGAATGCTGCCCACCAGTGTTTGAAGACAATAGTCAAGAAGCTGATTCAGTCACTTGCTAATCTTCCTTCAGACGCCCACGTGGTAGCCTGTGCTTCTTTGAGACAGATCTTACAGAATCTCCCAGACATATGAAGGCCCAAGGCACCAGAATTAAAACCCAGCTGGTACTGCCAGGAGAACTGGGTAGCTTATGTTCTTAATTGAATCAGCAGACAATAGATGATTTTACCCCAGTAAGGAGAGACTTGATGACATATACAGAAGTCTAACCAATGGCATCTGTACCCTTTAGATAACAGCATGTTGGTGAAAAATTTTTAAAGCAGTAGTTTACATCTTTGAGTATGTTGACATATTTGCTTACTTTTTGATTGAAATATATTCTACTTTGTGGAACTGATTGGATTATATATGTATATATACTAATTCATATTAAGTGTTAGTTTTGATCAAATGATACATTTATCTATACTTCTATTAACGTAGGACTATGAGCTTTAATATAGTTATATAATATGGTTATTTATATATGGTTATTTGATTAAAGCCTCATGATTCTTAAAATTATCTTGAATAAATAGGATATTTGATAATTGATATGTTTTCCATACTGAGCCTTCATTTTATGTTATGAAAATGATCTTTAGACATTGTAGGACCACATGTGTCAGTAATTATGAGTTCCAATCCTGGCATTAATAACTTACTGTTGGACAGGAAAATAGTTGCTTCTAAGCCTTGTGCTTTCATACACTGATTTGTAAATTTACAATGATAATGAGCTATGAAGTACCAAGGATATATGATATGTAAACACGAAGTACAGTATTATTAAAGTCTCATGTGGAAACATGTAGCTCTTCTTACTGTTTCTAAATATTCCAATTGAAGTAGGAAATTCCTGTGAAAAGCAGGAGGGAGTGGATACACTGGCAGGTTTCCCTAAATATTTAGAGCTGGGGAAAGAGAGGCTAACTTTTTTTGCAACAATGATCTGAATACGCTTAGGAAAAACTAAATTTCCTGTTGTTTAATGGTGACTATATTGAAAACCAGCTTATACACACACACGTACACACACACTCATTCTTTTGCCTGTAGTATCAAGTCTTGCCTCTCAACAGGGGCATTTATATCAGTATACTCTTATCTTATAGTATTTCCTCCAATCTTTAAAAAACAATTCTCCCAGCAACTACTTTATTTCTCTCCTCCCCTATGAGCAAAACTCATGGAAATCCTCCAAATTAGTTGCCTACAATTCTTTTTTTTTTTTTTTTCCAATTCCCTTCTGAACTCGCTTTAGATGAATTTTGTGCCCATATTCCACCAAAAATATTCTTGTTATGGCTCCCGTTGACTGCTCACTGATGAATTCATAGTAAATTCTCGATCCTCATCTTACTTGATCTATTAGCTGTTTTTGACATGGTTGACTACTCCTTCCTTGAATCATCTTATTTTGGTTTTCAGATCAGCAGACTTTCTTGGTTTTACCTCACTAACTCACTCATAGAACTGTTTCTTATTTCCTCCACATTGCCCTGACTTCTTAATTTTAGAGTCCTTCAGGCTTGGTCTTGGTACTTTTTCTGTATTACATTTATTCCACAGTGATTCTAAATATCAGGTGTTCACCAGTGATGCCAAGACATATTCTTTCACCCGGAACTCCACATTCCTGTAGCCAAATCACTACAGAGTATCTCTACTTAAAAAGCTATTTCAATCCCAAAACAGAATTCTTGATGCCCAAATCTGCTTCTCCCTCATCTTCTAACTCTCAGTTGGTGGTAGCTTATATCATTCCAGCCACATATGCAAAAAGAACATTGAAATCATCCTTGACTCTTCGATTACTCTCACATATAGTCACTCAATCAACAAATCCTCATGGCCCAACCTTCAAAATATATCCCAAGTCATGTCCCTTCTCACCACTTCCATAGCTACTACTGTAGTCCTGTCCCTGCCTGGAGCAACACAGTATTCTCCTAAATGGTCACACTACGTCAGTGCCCTCTCTCTGTTATTTAGTCTCTTTATTATCTATCAGCCACAGTAATATAAATCAAACTGATTACTCCTCTACTCTCAATCTACCAATGGTTTCCCTTCTTACTGAGAATAAAATTCAAATTCTGTCTCTGACCCCTCTCCTATTCTGTTTCTACTCCAATAATATTAGTCTCTTCGCTGTACTCACCTCTTCAAACACAATTAGTTTTACAGCCTTTGTGTTACTCTTACCTCTGCCTTAAAGACTTCTCTCCCATCTACTTCAAGTAGGTCTCTACTCCAGGGCCCTTCATTAAAGAGACCCTCTCTGGAAGACACAAAGAAATGGCAAAACATTCCATGCTCATGGACTGGAAGAACAAATATTGTGAAAATGTCTATGCTACCTTAATCAATCTGTGCATTTAATGCAACCCCTATCAAAATGCCACCAATTTTTTTTCAAAGAAATAGAACAAATAATCCTAAAATTTATATGGAACTAGAAAGAAGACCCTGAATAGCCAAAGGAATGTTGAAAAAGAAAACCAAAGTTGGCAGCATCACAATTCCAGACTTCAAGCTCTATTACAAAGCTGTCATCATCAAGACAGTATGGTACTGGCACAAAAACAGACACATAGATCAATGGAACACAATAGAAAGCCCAGAAATAGACCCTCAACTCTATGGTCAACTAATCTTTGACAAAGCAGGAAAGAATGTCCAATGGAAAGAAGACAGTCTCTTCAACACATGGTGTTGGGAAAATTGGACAGCCACATGCAGAAAAATGAAACTGGACCATTTCCTTACACCACATACAAGAATAGACTCAAAATGGATGAAAGACCTCAGTGTGAGACAGGAATCCATCAAAATCCCTGAGGAGAACACAGGCAGCAATGTTTTCAACCTCAGCCACAGCAACTTCTTCCTAGAAACATCACCACACTCAAGGGAAGCGAGGGCAAAAATGAACTACTGGGACTTCATCAAGATCAAAAGCTTTTGCACAGCAAAGGAAACAGTCAACAAAACCAAAAGACAGCTGACAGAATGGGAGAAGATATTCGCAAATGACATATCAGATAAAGGGCTAGTATCTAAAATAGAAAGAACTTACCAAACTCAACACCCAAAGAACAAATAATCCAATAAAGAAATGGGCAGAAGACATGAACAGACATTTCTGCAAAGAAGACATCCAGATGGCCAACAGACACATGAAAAATTGCTCAACATTACTCGGCATTACTCACACTAGTCAGAATGGCTAAATTTAACAAGTCAGAAAATGACGGATGTTGGAGAGGATGCGGAGAAAGGGTTACTCTCCTACATTGTTGGTGGGAATGCAAGCTGGTGCAGCCACTCTGGAGGTTCCTCAAAATGTTGAAAATAGAGCTACTCTGCAACCCAGCAATCACACTACTGGGTATTTACCCTAAAGATACAAATGTAGGGATCCGAAGAGGCACATGTAACCAAATGTTTACAGCAGCAATGTCCATAACAACCAAACTATGGAAAGAACCGAGATGTCCATCAACAGAAGAATGGATAAAGAAGATGTGGTGTATATATGCAATGGAATACCATATGGCCATCAAAAAACAGAAATCTTGCCATTTGCAATGACGTGGATGGAACTAGAGGGTATTATGCTAAATGAAATAAGTCAATCAGTGAAAGACAATTATCATATGATCTCTCTGATATGAAGACTTTGAGAGGCAGGGCAGGGGACCGTGGGGGGGGCAGTAAGGAGGGAAAAAGGAAACAAGATTGGATGGGGAGGGAGACAAACCATAAGAGACTCTTTTTTTTTTAAAGGTTTTATTTATTTATTTGACAGACAGAGATCACAAGTAGGCAGAGAAGCGGGCAGAGAGGGAGAGAGAGGAGGAGGAAACAGGCTCCCTGCAAAGCAGAGAGCCTAATGTGGGGCTCGATCCCAGGATCCTGGGATCATGACCCGAGTTGAAGGCAGAGGCTTTAACCCACTGAGCCATCCAGGTGCTCCCCATAAGAGACTCTTAATCTCACAAAACAAACTGAGGGTTGCTGGGGGGTGGGAGAGGAGGAATGGGGTGGCTGTGTTATGGACATTGGGGAGGGTATGTGCTATGGTGAATCCTGTGAAATGTGTAAGCCTGATGACTCACAGACCTGTATCCCTGGGGTAAATAATACATTATATGTTAATTTTAAAAAAAGACTCTTTCTAACTCTTATCAAACATAGCATCCCTTTTTACTCTCTTATCCCTTCTCCCTGCTCTGTTCTCTTCATAAGGCCATCCTGTAATGGCCTAAATTTATGTTTTTATTGACTGTTGTAGTGGATTGAATGGTGGTCCCCAAAGGGTATGTCTATGTCCTAATCAGTAGAATGTGTGACTATTACCATATATCCCAAAAAGTGAATATGACCTTAGATAGTAACAGAGGTGATTACATTACAGATAATGAGATTAGATTTTCTGAGATTATCTGAGTAGACCCTAAATGCTATCCGAAGTAGCTACTGAGAAATTTGATCCCTTCAGTCTTCTCCAAGACATATCTTTCAGTAACTATCTACACAGAAAGAAAAAAGTTAAAAGGGCAATTTTAAGGATTAAATTATTCAGAACATTTGGATTAAGTGTCAGGTGAAAAGCAGTCATGTATCTACTGTTCAATAAATGGTTAATGATCATGGTGCTCATTGTAAGAATGATGGGGCCAATCTAAGTCACTCTAAAGAGTTGTCCTTTTCTCCTCAGCTTTTCCGTGTGGTCCTTTTCCTTTTCCCTTGTACCTCAAATGCTACATAAGTGTCTGTTTAAAAAAGGCACATTTCAAACTTCAGTATGGCAGGCTATTTTCTTCCATAGTCATATTCTCATTATCATCATCACCACCAATAACAACAATAACAACAATCTTAATGAAAATTCCCACATTTTTGTGGCCCTAGCAATGTCTGGAGAGATTTGGTCATCTTGGAGTTAGGCTGTAGTTTCTTTGTTTGTTTAAGACCATGTAGGACCTTGAGCAGTAGGTGATACTTGCATAGGGACAGGTTCTGGATGTCTCTTCATAATGCTGAGAAAAAGTTGAGTCATCCAATATTTTCACTGTTGGATTTCCTTGGATACTTCATGCTTCTATTTCTCTAGACTCTTATGTTTCAGTGCTCCATAACAGTAGATTTCTGGATAAACACATTTGCTTATCAAATAAAAATATGGGCCACACTGGGAACTTCCTAAGCAGGGGTGTACAAACAAGGACAAGATGATAACTTACACACCTTCTTTTTTCCTTAGATGGTCTACTCACTGCTTTCTCTACTTCTCTAGAAGTTCCATGAACTTCCAGATCAACCTCCTCCTACATGTTTTGGTGGCATGCTTTATGCTGGCATAGAAACTCTCTTCAGGTTCCTTTGGCTGTGTTCCATTTTCTTTTGCCTCTTCTGAATCAATTCTCTTCCCCCATATAAGTGCTCTCTCACTCTTCTAATCATCACAGTTTTCTTCAAAGTAGATTAGTGTTCTTGGTTTAAATGAAGGCCTTTGGAGAATGGAATGCTGTAAGATGCTTATTTCACACAGAGCATAGGACTGCTAGAATCAAGTCTTTTGCATCTAAAAATTCCCTCCAACATTCCACACCATTTTCCATTGTTCTCCATGCTCCCAGTGCCAGATACTTATGTAGCAAATCTATCTGAGAGGAATATAAATTCTTTGGACCCATGAGGTTTAAGAAATATTTAATTTAACAGAACTTCAAATAAGAAGTGTTCCATATAATCCAGGTATCCTCATCAGGGATCCCAGTATTCCATTCTACAGCCAGAAAATGTACCACAGTCTTTGTTGCACTTAAATACACATAAGAACCAAAGTTCTGGGCTGCTATAGCCCTACCATGTGTTATCAGCGAGCTTACCTTTATCTGATATGACTTGTTTACAGCTATGCTCAATAGAATTGATATTTAAAGCTGATCAATAGTTTATAAGTTTCTCTTCTTATGGACAAGCTCTTATTTGATCATAGAGTCATAAGCCAGGAGATACTTTCAAGATTGGCAGAAATTTTTCTAGCACAGAAGTAACACTGTTTCCTTGCCTCGGTGAAGACTTTGATAATCATCATGGATTCATTTCCTTTTTCCTTAAAAAAATCATGAAATGTCTGTGGAGCCTAAGGAGTATCTGGTACAGAAATAAATTCTAAATAAATTATCACTAGGATCTAGTGATCCTAGATACAAGCCACAGAAAACCATGTTGACTTAAGTTTGATACAAAGAGAAGAAAAGAGGTTCAACAAAATCCCCTTCACTTTCCTGCATGTGTCATGCTCTGAATGTAGCTTAAGAGTACAGCATACACTTGGAACAATCTGGTGTGTGTGTGTGTGTGTGTGTGTGTGTGTGTGTGTGTGTGTGTATCTGGGCCAGTGGGAAGACAAGGAAGTACACCTGAGGTGAAGTGCTGTAATCCCACACATGAAGAAAGCTATAGAATAATTTGGAAAGTTAACATCCTTGGAGATATTTACTGACTCACCTTGAAGAGATCATCAAATGAGTTTAGATTTGCTCAAATGAAAAATATATTGATTCTCACACCTGAAGTTGTTCATGTCACCTTTATAATTTGGGTAGTGCTGATGTGACAGGTATTTTATACACAATCTTATTCAATCCTCTGTCTTTAGTATCTTGTCATCTCTCAGTCTCAATCTTCTCCATGTCTTGGACCATATTCCATAGAATTTGAGGGCAAAGGCATTCATAAGGTTATTAATTGCATTATGGCTTTTGTATCTAAACATTATTTTATGCATAAATAAATGGATGTTGGTTTCTGGTTCTTTTTCTGTTTTTCATATTTTCTCTTGCCTTTCGTATAGTCTCAGACTACATGACATTTGTTAGTCACCTATTTCCTGTGTAACTCAGAATTGAACTATATGTATAATGAATAGTTATACCTAAAAGAATATGAGCAAAGCTCTTCTATCCATTTGCCTGCCTTGAGGCAATATTGTTCAAAAGACTAAATAAATATATAAATAAAGGAGAGAATGAGATAAGCCTTGTAAAGCTTATAAAACTCTTGGAATTTCCTAAGTGTTGAGAACTGTAAAGGTGTATTATGTTATGTTATTGAGGTGACTTTTGGAAAGCACTGAAGGACGGGGGATAATTGCCAATGGAATCAACCTTGTCTTTAGAGAGCTGGAAATTTCAGTCCCACCCAAACTTCTGGGAGGAGACCGGGCTGGAGGTTGAATTGATAGCCAGTGGCCAATGAAATACCCAATCATGCCTATGTAATGAAGCCTCCATAAGAACCCAAAATGTGAAAGAGTTCAGCTTTTGGATATGTCTCAGAATTGAACTATATGTGTATGGAATACAGGAATTCCTGCTACATATACATATAGTTCAACTCTGAGACAGTGTTCTGAGAACTTCCAGCTTGGCAAACAAGAATGCTTCCATGTCCCACTGTGCCAGGCCTCAAACTTTATGAGGGCAGAGCCGCTTGCCTTGGGACCTTGCCCTGTGTATCTCTTCATTGGGATATTAATTCATATCCCTTAATATCCTTTATAATAAACTGATTATCTGGGGCACCTGGGTTGCTCTGCCTTCGGCTCAGGTCATGATCCCAGGGTCCTGGGATCGAGCCCCGCACCGGGCTCTCTGCTCAGCGGGAGCCTGCTTCCCCTCCTCTCTCTCTGCCTGCCTCTCTGCCTACTTGTGATCTCTCTCTGTCAAATAAATAAATAAAATATTTATAAAAAACTGATTATCTAGTGTCAGTTTCCTGAGTTCTAGGAGAAAATTAATAGGACCCATGGAGTTGCTGATGGGAACATCTGATTTATAGCCAGTCAGTCAGAAGCACAGGTATTAACTGTGTCTTGGGATCAGCATCTGACATCGGGAAAGCATTCTGTGGGACTGAGACCTTAACCTGTGGGTTAACTTGATGTTTCCTCTGATTGGTAGTATCAGAATCCACTTAAACTATAGGAGACCCAACTGGTGTCAAAGAATTGCTTGGTGGTGTGGGAAACCCCTCCCCTCAACATACATACACATGGGAATTTGCACACAGAATTGATGTAATTTCGCTCAGACTTTTGCTTAATTGAATGTAAATGGTTGCTATGTTACCTAAATTACTCTATATTATGAAATTCTGCATTTTTATAGCCACTTTAATAATCCTTTCTTGTTCTCAAAATGAAACTTATGAATTTTCTTATAAAAAGGTGGGTATTTTTGTTGTTTAGGATTATCAGGAGCTATAAAGTTAATGGGGCTGGAATTACTGTTATGAAGTTGCATTGAATACTGTTTTGCTCCTGTTCTCTGGGTTTGCTTCGACATTAAGTCACAAAACATTCACAAACTCACATGCAGCCTAAATTGGCCTGTGGGACAGTTTACTTCGAATTTATCCATTAACTTGTCTAACTCTATGCATAACATTATCTGTTCCAAATGCAAACTGTAGCGTTCCATTGTTTCCAGGTGTTTTGATAACTGAACCTGCTCAATAGATGATCCGGTCAGAATGGAAATAACTGAAAAATAATTGACAACAAATCCAATCATGTTCTGAGAGGGTATGTATGTATGTGTAATTTCCTACATCAATATACATATAATTTTTAGATGTCTCTTCTCATTTCCCTTTATTCATTTCAGTAGAACTTTGAGTGGAGAGATTTCTCTAATAGCAATGGGTACCAGTAAAAATAAGAAATTCTAGAGCGATGATTACATATCTAACACATTCCCAGATGGGTTTTTTGAGCACTAATTATTACATCACTATTTCCCAGAGGGGCTTTAGCTACAGGTTTTAAAACTGTTGATTACAAATAAAGTGAGATCCTGGAGAAATGAGAGGCCCTTAGCAAAATCAGTATCACTGGCAAAGAAAAGAATTTGTCAAATAAATAACTCAGGTGCTTTTATATGTACCAGGTGCTTTTATATATATATATAATTTGTCATGCATCTATTTATTTGTTAATCTTTTACTTTAAATAATTCTAGATCTATAGATTATATTCATAGATTATCCATCCAGAGACTATAGATGCATAGGAAGCTGCAAAATACAGCCCATGGATTTTGTGAACTCTTCCCCCAACTTTCCCCCATGTTGCCATCTTATATGACTGTGGTACAACAGCAGAACTAGGACAATAGTGCTAAACAGATTACAGATCTTACTCAGTTTTCATCAGTTTTTGCATGTCCTTGTGTATGTGTGTAGTTCTATGCAGTTTGATTCCATTATAAATTTCTGTCACGACCACCACAATCAACATACAGAGCTGTTCCATCACTTCAAGGAACTCTCTTGTGCTACCCTTTTACGGTTGAATCTACCCTCTCTACCCACCATATCTCTGTCCTCTGACAATCACTAATCTGTTCTCCATCACTATAAATTTTGCCTTTCAAGACTCTGACATAAACGGAATCACATAGTATGTCACCTTTTGAGGTTGGATTTTTTTACTAAACATAATGTCCTTGAGACCCATCCAAACTGTTACATGTATCAGTAGTTTTTTCCTTTAAATTCCTGAGCAACAGTCTATTTCTGTTTATTTTTAAAATTGATTCTTGCCACAGCACGTTCCAAAAATGGGATTTAAGGGGCTCACTAAAATAGTTGCAATACAGCAAAATAAAAACATGTAAGGAGAAAATAAGAATCAGGAATAAAAAAATAATATGCTCATGGATTGGAAAAATTAATATTATTTAAATGTTCATATTGCCTAGAAAAATATACGGATTCAATGTAATCCCTGAAACTAAACCAAATAATCCTAAAATCTGTATGGAACCATAACAAAAAAACCCAAATAGTCAAAGCAGTCTTAAAAATGAAGCACAAAGCTGAAGGTATCACAATGAAGCTATCCTGGGTGGCTCAGTGGATTAAGCCGCTGCCTTCGGCTTGTGTCATGATCTCAGGGTCCTGGGATCGAGCCCCGCATGGGGCTCTCTGCTCTGCAGGGAGCCTGCTTCCTCCTCTCTCTCTGCCTGCCTCTCTGCCTACTTGTGATCTCTGTCTGTCAAATAAATAAATAAAAATCTTAAAAAAAAAAAAAGAAATCAAAACAGTAAGGTACAAGCACAAAAATAGATACATAGATCAATAAACATTCCAGAAATAAATTCATGACTAAATGGCCAATTAATCTATGACAAAGGAGACAAGAACATACAATGGGGAAAACACAGGCTTTCCAATAAATATTGCTGAGAAAACTGGACAGCTACATGCAAACGAATGAAACTGGACCACTTTCTTATGCTATACACAGAAGTAAACTCAGATTGGATTACAAACTAAAAGTGAGACATGAAACCATAGGACTCCTAAAAGAAAACATAGGCAGTAATCTTTGACATTAGCCTTAGCAACATATTTAGAAATATATATCCTCAGGCAAGGGGGAAAAAAGCAAAAATAAACTATTTGGATCATACCAAAATAAAAACTTTTGCACCAAAAATGAAACCATAAACAAAACAAAAAGGCAACCTACTGAATTGGAGAAGATATTTGCAAATGATGTATGTGTTAAGGGGTTAATATCCAAAATATATAAAGAACATATACAATTAAAAAAAAAAGCCGATTGAAAAATGGGAAGAGAACCTGAATAGACCTATTTCCAGAGAAGACATACAGATGGCCAACAGACATGAACAGATGCTCAACATCACTAATTGCCAAGGAAATGCAAATTGAAACCATGAGATATCATCTCACACCTATCAGAATGGCTAGTACCAAAAAGATAAGAAATAACAAGTGTTGGCCAGAGTATGAAGAAAAGGGAATGGGAAAATAAATTATTGCAACCACTGTGGAAAACAATATGGAGATCCCTCAAAGAATTAAAAATAGAAATACAATGTGACCTAGTAATTCCACTACTGAGTATTTACTCAAAGAAAATAAAACAATCCCAAAATCCAAGATATGGAAGTAACCCGTGTCTATCCATGGATGAATGGGTAAAGAAAATGTGGCATGTGTATACATATATGTGTGTGTATACACACACACACACACACACACACACACACACGTATATACAGATATACACACACACATATATACACATATATGTATGTGTATATGTACATATATACACACAATGGGATATTATTTGGCCATAAAAAAGAAGAAATCTTGCCATTTATGATAACATGGCTGGGCCAAGAGAGTGTTATGTTAAGTGATATAAGTCAGTCAGAGAAAGACAAATACTATATGATGTTACTTATATATAAAATATAAAAAACAAAACAAATGAACATACAGGCAAACAGACTCTTAACTACAAAGAACAAAATTGTGGTTGCCAGATGGAGGCGGATGGGAGATGGGTGAAATAGATAAAGAGCATTAAGAGGTATAAATTTGCAGTTATAAAAAAAGTTATGGGGATCAAAAGTACAGCATAGGAAATATAGTCAACAATATTGTAATAATTTTGAACGGTGACAGATGGTGATTATACTTATCCTAGTATCATGGTGAACATTGAGTAATGTACAGAATTGTTAAATCAATATGCTGTAGACCTGAAACTAATATTACACTGTATGTCAATTACCCTTCAATAATAAATTTATAATTTTTCAAAAAAATTAATACAAAGGCAGGACTAAGGTAAGCAAACAAAATGCATGTGAAGAGTCTCTAGAAAATTTGGCTGCCAGCTTCCTGGCAGTCACTACAAGAGAAATACTGCCAGTTATACAGCTCAGAGTCTAAAGATGTAGGCAAACAAGTTTCTCAGTGTCAGCTTAGCCATTTCCAGTACTCCAGCTAGAAGGAAGATCACTTCCTAGGGGGTCCATCAGGAGACTGTGGCCAGCAGACACTTAACTTAAAAATAAGTTAAGACTCCATCAAAGGATACGTGTTAATAGCACAAGGAATTTCCTTACACAATTCAAAATTCTGATCACCTAACTTCTCCCTCTGCTACCTTAGGTCAATAAGAATGTCGATATTCTACTCTATGTGCAGAAAAAGTCACTCATGTGATTGGATGTGAACAGAGGGCAGACAATTATGAACTGAAAAACCATTATGCTTTCCTTTGAAATCCAGTGAGTTCTTTCTCTTACCTGGAGGTGCAGAATAGAGTCCCAAATAATGGCCTCTGTGCCCAGCTGGGACATGGATGTGTTTCATGGGACCCAGAAAGAGTGATTTTGTCAGCCACATCTAGCCCCTGGGTGAGTTCACGTAATCAGGACTTCCAGTTTCTCTTGAAACCCTGAGATGGAAACACTGTCCATGCATTCTGCTCTCCCCATCCCACCCCCTTTCCAGTCTCCTGGAGTTCAGAGTTGCTCCTTCCTTCCAGGAGGACGCATGCTTTCCATTTTCCCACGGCCAATCCTCAGTCTCCTTCTTTCATTTAATTTATGAGGCTGGCTCCAGAACTTGCAGCCTCTGGTCTAGACAGTGTTGAGTGTTCACCTTATGTTTCTGGGACCATGTTATGGGCACCATATGCTGTGGGCCTTAATTGGGTTGGCAGACTGGCTATTTATTGCTCAGCCTTATTATGTGTCACCCAAGCGGTCTAGTGACCACAAGGCTGGGATTCTTGTAGGACAATCAATAGAGACCAGTAAACTGGGTTACTTTACATCAATGTTTACAATATAACGCTTATTGTCTAGTTTGAAACAGACTCAATCTTCCCTTTAATAAAAAGTATCTCTCCCTTCTTCACTTGTTATTCACCATGTGCCAGAAACTATGTGTACGTATTTTTATTTTATTTTATTTTATTTTATTTTATTTTATTTTATTTTGTTTTATTTTTTATTTGAGAGGAGGAGAGAGAGAGAGAGACAAAAAGAGCACAAGTTGGGTGGGAGGAGAGGGGCAAAGGGAGAGGAAGAAGCAGACTCCCTGCTGAGCAGGGAGTCGGATGTGGGGCTCAATTCTAAGATCAGGGATCATGACCTGAGCTGAAGGCAGACGCTTAGCTGACTGGGCCACCCAGGTGCCCTGAAACTATGTGTATATTATAAGCACCTCATTTAATTATTAATTAAAAGCCTAAAAAATAGTATTACTGTCCTCATTTTGAAGATGGGGAAACTGAGGCTCAAAGAGGTATAGGAATTTGTCCAAACTACTGCTGAAAGTCGTGTTGATATCAAGATATAAACATTTTTCTGCCTGATTCCAACACTTATGGTCTTCATACCAGGTGTCCCATTATTTTACTCATCATGACTCAGGGCTAGTTTATTCCCCCTCCTCCCAAGAGGGCATGGGAGAGATGGGATGGCTTCTTTGACTCCTTGAGGTAAAGATAGAACCAGGGAATCAAAATAACAAGTAGGGGCGCCTGGGTGGCTCAGTAGGTTAAGCCTCTGCCTTCAGTTCAGGTCATGATCTCAGGGTCCTGGGATGGAGGCCTGCATCTGGCTCTCTGCTCAGCAGGGAGCCTGCTTCCCACCCCCACTCTGCCTGCCTCTCTGCCTACTTGTGATCAATCTCTCTCTCTCTATCAAATAAATAAATAAAATCTTAAAAAAAAAGTAAGAAGTAGACAGCATCAGGTGTCAGAAAACATAAGTTTTAGCTCTGACTCTAGGGCTAACTTATAGAGTGACTAGAGGTATGTTCCTTTGCTTTTGGGTTTTCAATCTTGTCTGCATAAGGGAATGATAACCACTCCATTTTAGATCACACTGATACCAAGCATGGATTAGCCGACATGAGCCAGACAAAAGGACTTTGAGAAGTTGTGATTTATTTATAAATATTAAGTATAATTGTTCATTACTATTAGTTTGTTGTAGAGACAACATAATTTATGGGAATAAGTAACATATCAATAAATATTCATTTAATGAATATTAATGAATAAACCACATAATTTATATGAATAAATTAAAACTCAATTCTGTCACCATAGTTGTTCTCTCAAAATATTAATGGATGATTGAATGGTTGGATGGACGGATAGTTGGATAGTCAGATAGATGGATAGATGAAAGGTTAGATGGATGGATGGACTGACAGATGGATGGACAGTCTGGGTTGCTCTGAGCTTCTTCTAAGTCAGGTCTGGCTTTTTCTAGACTGAGACTAAACTGGATTGTAGAGGAGAGCTAAGGACTCATGGAGTCAACTACTATTAGTTTCAGTTGTTTTCAAAATTCTTTTCTTAAATGAAAGAGCTTTGCAAAATCCAAACGATGTTCATATCTGGAAATTCTGCTAAGCAGGTAATTCAAGGTGACAAAAACGACTGCATCGTAATTCTCATCAAAATCGTTAGAGTGAAAGCATTTTCTTTTTTGGGGCTGATAGAATGAATTTCCACATGTGGACTACTCTCCCAAAACCCATATGACACATATCGTGAACTAAATATTTCCAAGTGTGGCTCTGTCCTTTTAAGTGATTTCCCACATTTTCACTTCACAAGAGACCTCTTAAAATATTATACTGGTGACAATGACCTTGCTCAAATAGATGCAAGCCAGTCTTTTACAATTGCTAATGCATTTTTCTGGAGTTTAAATTCAATTGTAAAATATGGCCTGTTTGATCTTACCAGGTGTGGCTGTTAATACTTTGCTAATTTAGAAACTTGCCATGTTGAAGCTCCATTCAATTTAAAAATACATGTTGCTTAAGATGCCATTTTTGTAGTTTCGTTATGCTAGCCATGAAATATAAAAGTTCAGGCTCTTTATTATAAATTGGCATTTCAAATATCAAAACATGGCATTTGCTATTTTATTGTAAAACAGGTAAATGTGCCTTTATAGACAGAAATATCTCCTAGAAAATGTATTTCAACCTAATCAGAGGGAAATTGGGGTATAATTTATATAAAGTAAGCATATCATGGAAAATAAATAAAACTTATATAAAATCATGTATATTGTCTCCTAAGATGGCTAAGCCATAAAACACAGCACTTGTTTATTTTACCATATAATTCCAGAATCTTCACTTTAATATTTAAACCAAAGATTATTATTGCTTACCTTAAAGTGTTTATATATTGGATATAAAAAATTATAAAGAAATTATGGAGATGTTTTCAAGATGTTATTCAAGAAAGGATATTTAAACTCTTAGTTAACCTTCTTCCCAAGGTTAACAACATTTTTTGTAAAACTCAAATGCATAAATTTAAGTGTGTGTTTCACCTGACGCAGCTGCCCTATCACCACACTGAAGAGTTCTGATATCTGTAGATTACTCAGTGAAAAGGAGAATAATTCACTTCATTTTTATCTTTTCAGAGAATTTGCTTTTCATAGGCAACAACTAATATTAAACTTCAAACAGAAGTTTTAAGACATTAGTTTTCCATTCATTCTATAGCTTTTACTACATTCATATCAAGATTTTCCTCATTACTTTAAATGTCTATATTTATCAATGAAGTAGATTTATGCTCATGAAACTACATATGACTATTCACGTATATCAGCAAGTTACACTCTGAATCCTAACTGTGGTTGATTGAAAGGCATTTGTTTTTATTCAGTAGACTACAGTTTATGCCTTTCTGTTGACATGACTTATGGTATTAGGTCTGTGCTAGACCCCAGGACCTTCATAACTGTTTTTGTGTGTGTGTGTGTGCGCTTAATTAGGAGTAAGCTGTTTATCTTGCCATGACCTTTCTTGCCATCTACCCCGTATCTCTATGTACAGACTAAAACTCATCTTTGAAATGTTAACCACACACCCCCACACACACCCCAAATAGATTTTCTAGAACTGGAGCATAGCATCAGCTACTGTGGGGCCTGGAAGGATGTCAGATCCCATCTACGCCACAATTTCAACAAGAGCTTCTCAGAATGGAGAAGATGGGCTAAGTGCATGGGGTGCCTCTGGTGTGGCTTCCAGAGCCCATCCCCCTGCCTTTCTCTACGTTATCAGGTTGGCTTCATGGTTATTTACTTATAACCATTTTCAAGGAGCATTTCTAGTGAAAACAGGATTCTGCTATTGAAAAAGTACCAAGCAAATACTATAAATTAAATTAATAAAAACAAAACCCAAACCACTGACAAACAACAGCCTTCCTTGTCTTATAGATTTTTAAATAGAAGGCTGGAGAATGTAGGTGAATTTTTCAAGATTATGGAGACCCATCCCATTCTTCTGAGTCCTGATCCAGTCTTCCCTCTGGTAGACCCTAAAACTCAAACCCATCAGGCTGTTCAGGTAGCTAGCCTTTCTTTACTCAGCTCAGCATCCCAGACCACAAAGGTTGATGGTGGAAAAGCTGGAGAAAGGTAGAAGGGAGCATTAAACGCTAAACCTCTTGGAAGGGTCCATTTTCTCCCTGGGCCTAACCACAAAAGTCTTTGCCAGGAAATTTTTGTAGCTGAGTAGATTTCCCTCTCAGAAATGCCAATCATTACAATCCTTTCTGGGAGAGAAGATTCCAACCAATTATAAGCCTTTGTGTTAAACAGATAGGAGTACCATGTAAGAGACAGAGCTCATGAGGCTACACTCAGGATGGCCATGCATCCATGGAGGCCTGAGGTCTCACTGTAAGAAGTTTGATGTAGGCGCTCCTTGCCCTTGGTCTTCTTCCTCCATGCACGTCTCTGGCTGCTTCCCCTTCTAACTGCTTTCTCTAGGTCCTTAACTTTCAGTTTCTGCCTGTACTCCTCCAACCTGCCTCTTTTCTGTTGAGATGCCCCCAGAGAAAGGACCAAAAGCATGTAGTTAGTCTACGAGGGTCATGGCAACAAGTTCCTGGGGCCTGAGAAACAGAAGCAGGTGCTCCCTGGCATGTGCTTTTAGCTGCCACACACATGGGCACATGTACATGCACATGGGCACACCACATTTACATGGGCACGCTCACACATGCACACTCCTGCATGCACACGTATATGAGCACACGTGTTTGTGCACGCACGTGCGCGCGCGCACACACACACACACACACACACACACACACCCCTTCCTGGATGAAAGTACCAGGGAAGTCTACGTGCTCTCACTGGGACCACAAGTTGTCCTAAAAATGTTCAGAACACTTTTTATAATAATACTACTTTTAAAATTCATTGTCTAGGGGCCAGTCACTAAAAAGAAAACATCTTTATTTAAGCTCTTTGAAATTCCACCGGGCTTTAAAGATTTAAAACTTTTGGGGTGTTTAATATAAATTTTGCCGTACCTTTAAATAAACTAAAAATTCACAACAGTTGAATCCCCTGAGACCCTTTTAAACACTTAGAGTTTGCTGAGATAGGGGTAATGATGGATGACCATGGAAGGACCAAACACCTCCCCATTCTACAGCACTTGGCACTAGAATTTCTCTGTGGTCTTTCCCTCATGTAGTGAATTCCAAATGCCAGTCATGGCCCGGGGCCAGTTGTTGACATGATCTTCAACTTCCAGCAGTGAAATGAGAAGGATCAGGAAAATAGATTGAGTTGTCTCCTAAAGTTGAACGTATTCAGCAAAAGGCTTGGTCTTTTATTTTGAGACTTTTATGGTTGCTTTTCTTACCCTTCTCTTTTGGAATTAAAACGTTCATTTCTTCTAAAAAGTGAGGGTTATAGTAGATAATAAAAATACTCCGGGCTATGGACATTGGGGAGGGGAGGCGAACCATAAGAGACTATGTACTCTGAAAAACAACCTGAGGGTTTTGAAGGGTCAGGGGTGGGAGGTTGGGGCAACCTGAGGGTTTTGAAGGGTCAGGGGTGGGAGGTTGGGGGAACAGGTGGTGGGTAATGGGGAGGGCACGTTTTGCATGGAGCACTGGGTGTTGTGCAAAAAGAATGAATACTGTTACACTGAAAAAATAAATAAAATGAAAAAAAAAGAAAAGAAAAAAAATACTCCGTTTTGTTTAAATGACCTTTCTTTAGAAAATTAAAAGATGGAAACTCTGTATGGGTTTTAAAACCAATTTTAACTCTCCATGAAATTTAGTCTGGAAAACACGGCTCTAAGTCTGAGTCAAATCCCAAGACCGGGAGTGAATGCCTACAACCACTGAAATTCTTAAGAGAATTTATCTTTTTTCTTTTTTTTTTAAAGGAGAATTTCTATTCCAGAAAGCATAGAGAATGAGGATAGTGAAGGATCCATCACCCTACCCTACTCTCTTTTCCCAACACTCATAGAAGTATAGGTCTTCTTGAAATGTGAAACAGAGAATGGGTAAGGTTAAAAAAAAAAAAATGCTGCTCCAAAACATGAGAAAGCTGTCTCCACTGTTGATCTGTTTCTTGTGTTGGCTGGCTCAAAGGATCACCAAGTGTGACACTGTCACCAACAGTCCCCAATGTGTTTATTTGTTCCTGACAAATACTATAAATTTTCCTCTTGTAGTGCACAAACATTGTTTATGCAGCTGTGACTTCTTAAGTGAAAACGGACTTTCTACCCCAATGTATCTTTGTTTCAAAGACACTTAAAGAGAGCTCTCTCCTGGCATTTGGGGAGGACTTTTCAAGTAAGACCGCCTAATTAGGAACAATCACTGTGCATTAGATCCACTAGGAAGAAAAAAAAAAAAACAAAAAACTTGGCCTCGTTAAGTGTTTCCATCTTGGGTTACAGACCTCATCTAAAGCGGCTTCTCCCTCGGCCTGCGTAGTCTTTGCCATGGAGACTGAAGGTAAGAGCCAATGCTGGCTGGCCGACAGAGATCTAGAACAAACCCACAGGAAATCTCAGCCCCACTCCTCTGAGACCAGCTGAGATTATTTTACTTCATTTAACTAACCAGATGATAGGTTGACTGATGGGGTCATTATGTCCAGTGCAAGTAATTTTAGAATGAAAATTATGCAACAGGATAGACCACAGCTCAATTTTTATCACCCCAAATGCATACAATGTCCCTAATGTGATTGCCTTTGGGCCAAGACTGAAAGAAATGTTCAGTCTCAAGGTGCCTATATTTTCTGAAACATATTGAGTGAAACCTCTCTCTTTTTTTTTCAACCTAAACAAATGCAAGTGAATTTCTTAGGTCTTACTCTTGAAATATCAGATATAAGATAAAAACGGCAGTGATTAATATCGCCTATGGGGCCAGCGGCTGGCAAGGAAAAGTCAACCTTTATCGGTCTGTCAAGTTGTTACTATCACTTTCAGGCTTGGGTCAATCAAGTAGGTAGGTAAACTTCTTGACATGTGCAATTGCCTGGAGAACTGGAAATTGATCTTATTATTATTATTACTTTTTAATGTCCTCACAGGGGTTGCCTGGGTGGCTTAGTCATTAAGCGTCTGCCTTCAGCTCAGGTCATGACCCTGGGGTCCTGGGATTGAGCCCCACATCAGGGTCTCTGCTCGGCGGGAAGCCTGCTTCTCCCTCTCCCTTTGCTCCTGCTTATCTCTCACTGTGTCTCTGTCAAATAAATAAATAAAATGTCCTCACAGAAAGGACATTTTGCCTAAGTGCCTTCTAATTTAAAAAGCACATCCAGATACCAGAGTAGTTTCTCTTTGTGGTTTTTTTTATTTCTCTTGTTAGTCCTTTTGATATTTTTCTTTATTTTCTTTCTTTCTTTCTTTCTTTCTTTCTTTCTTTCTTTTTTGCTCTGAAATGAAGAAAGAATTTTAATTTCATGATTTGCTCAGTTTGCAAATAATATCAGCAATTTCTCATTTGAAAACCTTATGTTAGTCCCAGTTGCTAGAGCTTAACTTTTGACTCCTAAACTGGATTTGTAAATCAGTCCTCCTCATCACTCTTTCCCATCCCAAACTGACTCCTCTTCCTGAAGTTCTTATCTCATCTTTTAGCATTGCTGCATACCCAACAGCAAGACCTTGTAGCTGGAGGGTTGCCTTTCCACCCCTTCACTCTGCACATGGATACTGAGTGCCTACTATGGGCCAGACACTGCTCTGGGTATTGGAGATACAGCTGTGTACAAGACAGATTTGGAAATCTGTTCTCTTAACAATTACATTCAGGTTATATTTCCTCCAGAAATATTCTCACCTTGGTGCCCATCCTCCAACACACATAACCACATGTAAATGTATATATTTAAACATAAAATGATTATTTAGGGGCGCCTGGGTGGCTCAGTGGGTTAAAACCTCTGCCTTCAGCTCAGGTCATGATCCAAGGGTCCTGGGATCGAGCCCCACGTCAGGCTCTCTGCTCCGTAGGGAGCCTACTTCCTCCTCTCTCTCTGCCTGCCTCTCTGCCTAGTTGTGATTTCTCTCTGTCAAATAAAATATTTAAAAAAAAAAACATAAAATGATTATTTCATTAAAAGTACTAAATGAAGGAGAAAAAAATATATACATATATCTAGGACAAAGACATTTAGGATGCTGGGATCTCTCTCCGATGACCAAAACCAACCAACCAAAGAAGCAAACAAGAACAATTTCTTGGAATATCATTGGAGGACTTCTCATTTTAAGAGACAGGGTGAAGTGAGTGAGCATTTTCTCATTCATTTCTCAGAAAAACCACCCGAAAGCAGAAAGGAAAACAAGAAAAACAGTAATGCAAAGCCCATCCATCCTTTATAAATCTAGGAAACAACAGAGACTCCCCAAACAAAAAATAAAGGACTTGCAAAATCAGTGAAGGTCAAGCTGAAACATAGAAGCTCCAAAATGAGGCTGTCCCAGGAAATGGAGCACAGAAAGAGCCCTCAGAGCTCTAGGTGAAACACATTGAAATGCAAACCCAGCTTTTTACAACAGGGGCCAGCACACGTTTTCTTAAACAGTCAACTAGTAAATATTTTAGGTTTTGTAGACATATGGTCTCTGTCTCAACTACTCTACTCTGTCGCAGGAAAGCTTGAGCAGCCATAGGCGGCTTGTGAACATGTGGGCGTGGCTTTGTTTCAACAAAACTTTATAAAAACTGGCAGCTGGCATATGGGCTGTCCTGGCTGACCCTTGTTTTAGAGTAAGAGTATAGCAGTTTGAGGGAGAGCTCTTCTGGTCTGGATCTCAAGCTGGTGAGGTTTCTAGAAAAAAGGAGAAGACACAAAGCTGAATGAAAAGTTGTATGGAAAAGCCATGCTTGCTGAAAGCTGTCTATTGGTGTCCAGTGAGGAGGGAAACGACTTTGCTTTATGAATGGGCCAAATCTGCTGCTATCAATTGGCTGGACCAAGCTAAAGGCTAAAATAACCCACATTCTCATCAGAAAAACTCCTCCTAGCTGGAACATGGTTCACACCTCTCTCTCTCACAGAAGCCTTTTGAAAATAGCTGATTCCGAAAAACTTGCCTTATTCTAATGTGATTCATCAAAAAGAAATCATCGCAGGATCTATAAAAAGATAATAAGGGAAGAAAAAAAAGCAGGAAAAAAAATGAAAACTAAATGATAATCGAGAAATATTTTCCAGAAAAATGTCTAATGAGAGAGATGAAACTGGTAGCCAAATATATTCCTGGATTTTTTTTTTTTAAGTTTTTATTTATTTATTTGACAGAGAGAGACATAGCAAGAGAGGGAATACAAGCAGGGGGAGTGGGAGAGGGAGAAGCAGGCTTCCCACTGAGCAGACAGCCCGATAGGGGCTCTATCCCAGGATGCTGGGATCATGACCTGAGCCGAAGGCAGAGGCTTAACCCACTGAGCCACCCAGGCGCCTCTGTATTCCTGAATTTTTAAAACCAAGTGAGTAATAACCTAGACGCAATTTCACAGGAAACAATGATAAAGCAACAGAAGTAGACTATACATGTATTGGCAGAATTAAAGGAAGATATGAAAAAAAAATTACCGAATGCTGGTCAAGTACAGCTTGAAAGCTGCACAAAGGGTGGGCACTGATGAAAGACAGCTGGAGATGTGAAAGAGGATAAAAAAAAAGGAGTATGAAGAATCAACACACAAGAAGTTAAAGGGATAATGTCATAGTTATGGAACACATACAAAATAAACATATACATAAATGATGTCCTGAAGGAAGAAAACCAAAATAATAAACACCATTTAAAGGAATATTACACAAAAATAATCAATACAAAACATTATTTTTAAAAAAGATTTTATTTATTTGACAGACAGAGATCACAAGTAGGCAGAGAGGCAGGCAGAGAGAGAAAGGGGAAGCAGGCTCCCTGCTGAGCAGAGCGCCCGACTCGAAGCTCCATCCCAGGACCCTGGGGTCATGACTGGAGCCAAAGGCAGAGGTTTTAACCCACTGAGCCACCCAGGCGCCCCACAAAACATTATTAAACAACACCCGGTAGCGCATTAGAAAACTAACACACCATGACCAAGTGTGACTTATTCCAGGGATGCAAGGATGGTTTAATACTAGGAAAGCTATTAATTTATGTCCACCATACTAATAGATTAAAAGTCATTTTCCTAGATGCTGAGAGGCATTTGATAAAATCCAACATCTAGTCTTCTTTAAAAAAAAAACAAAACAAAAACCCTATCAATAAAATGGCAGTTGGTACTTCCTTAACATAATTAAATACATTTATCTAATCCAGAACGTAGCATCATGTTAAGAGCGAACCTCAGAACTATTCATATTAAAATCAGGGACAGGACAAGGATGTCTACTATCACTACTAGTAAACACTGACCTGGAGATCCTGCCCAATTCAATTACATAAGAGAAATCTAAATGTATAAGTTTAGAAAGAAAAAAGATAAATCACACTCATTTGTAGATGATAAGATTTAATATTGAATTACAATTGAAAGTAAACCTACTGAAAAAATATTAACAAAAAATAGTGAAATGTAGTTAGGCCCTTGATTACAAAATTAATATATGAAATCATCATCTTTCATATATTAAAAGAAATATTACTTGAAGAAAAACCTTCATTTTAAATAATAGTATAACTATAAAATATTTAGAAATAAATGTATCAGATGTGGAAGATCTATATGAAGAAATTTTTATAATGCCACTCATGAACACAAAAAAGCACAAGCATAAATATAAAAATATATGATATTCTTGGCAAGGGAAACTCAATATCATGCAGCTTTCATTTCTCTCCAAATTAATGTAAACATTTAATACAGTTACTGTAACAATGGAATTTGAAATCTATATATGGTTCTAAAGTTCATATAGAAAAGTAAATAAGCAAGACTCACCAGGAAAATTCAGAAAAAAAAAGTAGTAGTAGCCCTATCAGATATTAACATATATATGATATGATAAGTGGGGTATTTCACTTATTCTGACTCAAGTTATTCTGTGGTGTCGCATTCTGAACAAAAGTAATATTGGATTCTAACCTCATAACTTGCATCAAAATAATTTTCTGATGAATCAAAGATTTCTACATAAATAATAAAAATATAAAAATACCAGGAGACTCCATGGGAAAGTTACAAAAGGACTATAGTGGAGAACATCTTTCAAAGTATATCACAAAACTCAGAAGCCATATGAAAAAAGACTGATAAATCTGACAACATAAAAATATAACTCGGCAAAACTTTGCAACTCATAGCTAGCGCGGTCCAGTCACGACATAATGCAAAATACTTTTGCGATTCTAAATTTTCTAGTAGCTATGCTAAAAAAGTAAAAAGAAAGGGATGAAATTAATTTTAATAGTTGATTATATTTAACTTGACCCATCCAAAGTGTTTTCATTTCAATAGGTAATCCACAATAAAATATTATAAATGAAATATTTCTAATCTTTTTCTTTTTGTACTGATATACCGGGTGTGTATTTTATAACTTATTGTACATCACAGTGTGTCTGGGCCACATGTCAGGTGCTCAAGAACCCATGTAACTGTTGGCTATCATGTTTGACAGCACTTGAGTGAGTTAACTTTCTTAACATAGAATATCTTAACATAGAGTTTGCAAAAATCTATAAGAAAAAGTCTAGTAACCTAATAAAAAAGGGCAAACATTATTAATTTACCAAAAATTAGAGAATTTCAAGATAAAACACTGTGAGAAAATAGTATTTCAAGGGCACCTTGGGGACCCAGTTGGTAGAACATGTGATTCTGGATCTGATCTTGGGGTCATAAGTTGGAGCCCCAAGTTGGGCCTTAAATTTAGTTAAAAAAAAAAAGAAAGAAAGAAAACAGGGGCACCTGGGTGGCTCAGTCGGTTAAGCATCTGCCTTTGGCTGGGGTCATGATCCCAGGGTCCTGGGATTAAGTCCTACATGGGGAAATCCCTGCTCGGTGGGGAGTCTGCTTCTCCCTCTGCCTTTCCCCTTGGTTTCTGCTCTTTCTCTCTCAATCATTTTAATAAATAAATAAATAAAATCTTCAAAAAATTAAAAAAGGAAAAAATAATATTACATTTCATCTCAGATTGGCAAAGATCAATAAATTTTATAATATGCTACGTCCATGAGGAAGAGGAGACTCAGCTAGCTTATACATAGATGGTAAGAGGATAAACCAGCACAATCTAGGTGAAGGGAGATTTGGTAATATGTATTAAAATGACCAGTATGCATACCTTTGACCTATCAACTCCAATTCCAGGATTTTTTCCAACAGATAAATTGGCAAATGTGAAAAATTATTTATGTACCAATGATTTATTGAGATATTGCTTCTCAGGTTAAAAAATTTGGAACTGCCTAAAAGTTTATCAGTAGAGCACAGGTTATGTAAGTCATGGAATACTATAAATGAAATAAGCAATCAAAACTAATAAGCAACTGTTGTCATGTAATCATATGGGAGGCCATTCCAGCTGTATTGTTATGGGGGGGGTTGAAAAGGCAAGGCATAAATAAGATAATACCAAGTCTAGTACCAACTGTGCAAAAATTATGTATATGTATTATATACATATATACAGACATATTGAATGTCTAGAAGGATCCATAAGTAATTAGGAATAGAGACTGCCTATGGGGAGAGGAATGACTTCACTCTGGAACAGATGTAAGAAGGAGAGTTACTTTTTATTGTATATCTTTTTCTGGACTTTAATTTAGTACCACTAGTATGCATTTCCTATTCAACCTTTACATAAAACATTTGAATCTAGTAAAAGGCATTGAAGCAATAAGAATATTTACTGAAGCTATTTCACTAAATGTTTTATATCTACCACAAATGGGTATTTTTAAATTTCTGGTGGGGAGCCTGATGCGGGGCTCAATCCCAGGACCCTGAGATCATGACATGAGCTGAAGGCAGAGGCTTAACCCACTGAGCCACCCAGGCACCCCAAAGCAACATCCTGTTCCAAATGTAGGTCCTAACCCGAATAACAACAGGTTTACACTTGGAGAGTTACCTTTATTGGCTCTGGTTTTCTCAACAGTAGGGAGCACCTGTTACATTGGTTTTCTTAGACCTTTCTGTATGGTGGGAACCAATGGCAGTTATTTTCAAGTCAGAATTTCCTCCAGCAATTGCTCCCTCAATCTTACTGTAAGCTCCTGAGTGGGGAGGATGAGGTTAGGCTTCCGCTGTAATCAGCAAGCACCCAAGTTTCTGAAGGGCCACTCTGGATTTGGAGGACACACAGTAAATACTTCCTGACATATTTCCAGGAAAGACAATGAGCTTGCACTTTGTTCAGGGGGCAGAGGTCCCCTTGTTGACTTGGACCTTGCATGTCTCCAGAAAGTGCTGGTTCATTCCAAACCCTGGCTAACTCCCACGAGGAGAATCACAACCCATCCTTGGTAGGTCCTTCTTTGCCCACCTCCTGGCAGACAACAAAGGCATCTTCAACACTGTATCTAGCACAGCTTGTATTTGCCGGTGAGGTTATGACACCAATTGAAAATGGGGTTACAATTGCCAGTTGGAGTTTAAGGTATTTAAAAGAAAAAAAAAAATACATCAGTTGGCAATTGTGTAGTCACTGATCCCACCCTGGAAACAGATTGGCCTAGATTTCTCCCATCACTGAGAAGTCAGCCTCGAGTCTCCAAACCTGTAGGCAAAATGGTGGCACATCTTGTGTTGGTTTTTGCAGGGTGGGGGGCAGGGAGCCCTCCAAGGTTTGTGGTCCCCTAGCTCAATGTCGTCGGACCAGAGTTTTTCAGAATCCGCATACATACCCTGGCGGGGATAGATTTATAATCCTTTCAGTTCTCAATCAACAATGAACTGCCAGCATCCCCACGCACACAGCTCTGAAGGGCTCCCTGCTCCTCCAGGGAAAGCAAATGCGCAAGGTTTGGAGAGAAAGGGATTAAGGATTTCTATGCCAGCCAGTGGAGGTCAGTGTTGAGTCACTGATCGCGTGTGTTCAAGGGACGCAGAAGTTACTAAGGCAGACAGGTTCCTGCACATAAAACAGAAAGACAGGACACTCTAAGATGAAAAAATGTGGGGTTGTAACACGGGGCAAAGGGCACACAGCAGCTCCACGCTGCTGCAGAGGGATGGCTGGGAGCAGCTGAGGACATCTGGGGCAAACACATGGGGGTGCTTCATAGCGAGAAGGTGGAGGGAGGCCCCACTGTGTTTACCAGGGGCTCCAGCTACCGAGAGTGGGCCCTGTCTCTTCAACTATTTCCCCACATGCCTCTCTGCTGGGATCCAAAGGGAGCATGCTGGTCTCCTTATTAAATACGTGAGTTTTTAAAATTGAGGAGAGGCTGAAAGTGACTTCCCAAGATTAAAGGTAACTTCTTGCAGGCTATGTATTTCTCAGGGTCACAATCCTTCCCATGAAGTTTAAAAGCCTCAAAGGATCATTCCAAGCGGAGAGCCCAGCCCCATTGCTGGCTTGCTAGTGGTGACTCTCTGGGTGAGCCCGCCTTCTTTATCTCTGGATACCACACCTGTGGGAAAATTTCAAGGATGAGGGAGGAGCTTGGGACTATCTGCTACCAAAGGAACCCGCTGACATGGGGAGGACCTGAGGAGACAGAAAAGTCCAAGGGGCCATTGACAGTTCTCACCTCTCTTAGGACCACAGTTTTCTCTCCATAATTTGGGAGTCTGATGTATAAAACACTCATGGAGCATTTGCCCAAATCAAATACTCGAGCTGTCTCTGAGTTTCACTCAGCACTGTTCTTTTGGTCTTCGTTATTGAAGCGATTTGGCTTAAAGGGGGGCAGGCGCTGGGCAGGGTCCGGAAAGCCTCTTGTTATATGGTTTTAACATCCTGGTCGATCACGGTTGTATTTTCAGATGCTGACGTTCTTCATTAAAGGGCAGCTAAGGAGGATCTTGGCAACTGTCTGTGTGTGTTCATGCCCCCGGGGGGCGTAGGTAGCAATTAGTCACTTAAGAGAGTTCCTCACAAAGTTCTCTTTATTCCTCTGAGCCCGTGATTCCCATTTAAAACTCTGATAAAGCAAAAGGCATTTCTTGAAAAAGAAAGGAAAGGAGTGCTTTCTTTGTTTCAGAGTTTGGTGTTCTTCTTCTATGCTTTGGTATTTACTTTGTGAAGATTTTTCAGTTTCTTTTTTACATATAGTTGATCAGGACTGAGCCCAAGATACTTGTCTTCTGACCCAAGCGCTCCATGCTTGTTACCGGAAACCGCCTCCGTTCTTTCCATACCACAGCCTCTCCAGCTCCTGTGCCTTCGCTCACACTCCTTTCCATGTGTCACCTCCTTTCCTGCGTTCTCCATGATTTGCAAGTACCTTCTCTGAATGGTGCCACTCTGTCCAGCCTTCAAACCTAGGTTCAATGTCACCTCTCGCATAAAGCCTCCAGTGCTCCCAGCCAATCCTCTCTTTAGGCAGAATGAATCATTCCTTTCTCCAAACCTCCCCCCACCCACTGCCACCAGAGTGCTACACACAGTTTGATGGTATTTATGCACATAGGTATAGACTTCAAATAGTTAAATAACAACACTTTAGCAATGCAGGAGAAAGATCCTCAGCCACCCCCCCACCCCCCCCCCCACCCCCCCCCCCCGCCCCGCTCCCCCTGCCCCCGCCCCAGACCCCATTGTTGCTGCCCTTGGGAAGGAAGACAGTGCTATGCTGGCAGTAATCAGAGTAAATGACTCCAAATGAGTAGAGTAAAGAGCAGAAAGCCTTTCTAAGTAATTTTTAAACAGAAAAATTTTCAACTGCTGTCCCCAAGTGAGAGAGGCTGAGGATGCCACCCCGCCACCCCCCAGAACAGTACAGAGAGAAGGCGTTCTATAGCAATCATTTCATAGAACCCGTTTTAGAGGAGACTCTAGCCTCCTCTAGTTTCTGCACGTGCCCATAGCTGTGCAGGATAAACTAGGAATAGAATGAGCTAAGTGCTATAGAAATGTGATTGTTAAAGAAACTAACGTTTTGAGCCTACGCTGTAATGTTAGAACTTTGTACTACTGCGGGGAGGCAGAATTCTCTGTAGTTAACAAAATCACTCTGCCAGGTTAAGCTGGGACATGGACCAAAGCAGAACAGAGAACAGCAACGGCAAATAATGCAAAACAGTAAAACCAAATATAAGAATGCAGGCTGGGACAAGGCAAAGGTGTCATTTGTGGTACAGATTTTATCAGTGCATTAGTGATGAAGGGAGTTCAGTGAATCCACATGGTAGTTATCTCTGTGCAATTTGGAGGCTGCAGTTTGTGTATGTGGGTACTAGTTTATAGCAGAATTATATTGTTACATCTTGACCTCTTAACTGCCCTACCCCCAATCAGGCAAAGCTCCCTGCTGTTTGTGGTTTACTGACTTAGGGAAAGGAAGTGTTAAACGAAAGCAGAGAAGCAGAGAACGGAGGGCCTCTTCTGGCTTTTGAGTTTCCAAAACCAAAGCTCAGGAAAAAAGTGGGAAGATTAAAAGCAAAGAGCAAAGGTTCCAACTTCCAGAAGAAAGATAAAGCTTTCCCAGCTTAGGTGAAGAAGAAGAGTTGGAGGAGAAGCGAGGAGTGCTTAGAGAGTTACATCTTTTCAGTGAGTGGGGTGAGACCCAAAAGCAAGTGGGGACCCCAGGATCCCAGTACGCAGGAAGACTCCTGAGAAGCCAAGGCCACATGGCACCAGCACTTTGACAGTCCCAAGGAGTTTCCAGGACTCCAACGAGACGGTGAGCTGTAGAATTGTCCTACTTATAAGTTCTGCCATGGCCTGGACGCAGAGATGGGACCCAGACAGCCACCAAGAGATTTTCATGCCTTGGTATAGTTTGGGAATAGCCAAATAGTTCTCGGGAGCTCAAGAAAGGCCCAGACATAGCATAAGGAGACCCGAGGCTCTATGATACCTTATACATGTGATTGATGAATGGTGACCATCTCAGTGGAAGTCAGCCCCATGTGTGGTGATGAACCAAACGCTCTGTGGGAGCCCTAGCACTGCACTGGACCCCCATTCCCCCACCCCATGCTGCCCTCAATTTATATGGAATCATGATTTGCTGAGGTTTCAGTTATGTCCTACTAGCTGAAAGGGGACTTAAAGTATGAATCAAAGTGAGTAGTTACAAATATAAAAAGTTTTCTTTTTTGCACAGTTGAGTTTGCAGTGATGTTTGTGAATTTTTTGTTTTGTACAATTGCCTAATTCTTCATCTCCCCACCTGATAAGACTGCGAACTTCTCAGTCATCCAGACAGTGTGTCCCCAGTGAGGGGCTTCCTACATTCGCTGAGTAAACTGAAGGATCTTCCTAACGACCGGGGGCAGGGATTCATCCTTACAATTCTTTTGCAACTCCTCAAATTCTGGCAGATTTGGGGACACCGAATCAGGGCTCAATATTTGTCATGTGAATGAACAACTAATTTAAAAAAAAAAGACAGAGACAAAATATGTGTCACAAAAGAGCTGTTCAGTGTCCTCAGCACTTTTCAAAAGAGACCAGATCTGTCTCTCCATCCATTTTCCTTGGGTATCTGTCTAAAGATCTTTTCCTGCCCTGAGAGTAAACAATTGCTATTGAACCCAAGACCTAACAAAACAAGAAACTAACACCTGATCTTTTTCCATCTCCAGTTCCTACTTCAAAATCTTTGTGATTCTTTTATTAAAATATAAAAACTTTCAAAGAAAAAAAAATGCGTATTTAAGAACTGCTCTGCGATTCAAGGCTGGAGAGCATGATACAAGGCCCCTGTGTCTGGAACCCTTATTATATTAGCATGTTTCAGAAAAGGATTAGATTTCTCTCAAGATTGACTTTGGCTGAGTTTCCTCCCTCATGTTCTACTCCCCTGGTGACCCAGGTTCCTGCCCCAGACTCCAGGCTCGGATTCTGACTACAAAGCCCCAGTTTCCGGGAGGGTGAATCCTAGCACGCTTTTTAATGCCAACTGCTTCCCTTGGTTTGAATCCAGGTTCTAGGCCTACAGTCTGGGTCCAGCTTGGGTCCTGCATGCTTGTCCTAGAGCAACCGACTCCATCTAATGCGCTCTACATTCAGGCCTTATGTCCTCTCAAACCTGATCACACACCATGTCTGTTTCAAAGTCTGTCATGGATCCCATTTTCAGTTGCAGAAGTTTCTTTCTGCATGTCTATAGTGCATTTTGTTCAATGTATTAGCCAGGGTGGGCTAACTGAGTTAACAGCACGTCCCAAATTTGTAGTGGCTGAACACAAAGAATTTTACTTCTTCCTTACAACGCAGTTAATGCAGGTCAGAAGGGGAGTTCGGGTTCTGCTCCATGTGGTCTTCTAAGGACCCATTTCCCTTCCATTCATTGGCTCTCCTGTGCTCTAGGTCTTCTGAGACTTCACTGTTCAACCAGAGGATGGAAGAACAAGGGCCAGACATAGGAGGTTTGTATGAGCAGGACTAATAGTGGTACTCCTCACTTCTACTCATTTTCCATTGACCAGAACTTGGTTACATAGTACCCACTCCCAAATGGAGTAAGTATTAATCTGATTGTATACTGAGAAAGGAGAGGAGAGCCCATGTTGGTGAGTCCTAGCAAACTCAGTCATAATTGTATAGCTTCCACTACTAAAGATACCTAGTTCCAAAACCTTTTAGGCCAAAAATGTCTGTTGACACATAAGCAAATTATACCCTAACTAGATATGCTCCAGCGATCTAACCTAACTCTTATTTGCAGCCCCATTTTTTTAACTGCAAGAATAGAGAAATGAGTGAGCACAGATCAACGTTTATGTATTTGATCCTAATTCTATAACTTGCTTTGAAATAATTTCAATATGAGTTCACATTTTAAATTGCTGATAAAAGCATATTAGGTAACATTTGCTATTTATTAATGAATTTACTAGAAACCCAAATATGTGTAACATTCTTACAGTATTGAAAGGTTCAAAATGGAGAATTTCAGTATTTTAACTGTAATTTGTGTTAAGAAATACTGAAAAAACCCAGGATAAATGTTATGGTCCATTCTAACCTAGCCTCATCCCACACTTCTACTCTTCCTTTACTGTCAAACTGCGTTTGTTGACCGAGATTAGACACATTGCTGGACACCAGTGCGGGGCCATGCAGCATGGGCATGAGTTTGAGGTGAATTTGCTTCTTTCAGCTCACTGTAGTCCTTACTTCCATAGTCAAGGATTCTTGGGAGAGGGCCACTGGAGCCCAAGAGGATCTTGTTCAAAAAATATATAACTCATTGACCAGAAGCTGGTTTTCTGATATAAGTCCCCTTCTCTAGGAAAGCACATATAGATTTCCTATGGGTGATATGAGCTGTATCTCTGACTTTTGGTTAATAATGGTAATTCACAAAGCAAGTCAAGCACCCCATAGGTTGGGACCACTCTGTATTTTTCTGAATCCAGATCTATGGGTGATAAAATACTTAATTCTTAATTTGATGGTGATCATATAACAGCCTAGCTTTCATCAAATAATTTTATTATATTTGATAACGTATACTTAATTCCCAAACCAGCCAGTCAGCTTGTAAATGGAGGCTTTTAATCTCAAAGGGGTTTGAGTGTGAGAGTCATTGGGGGGGGGGGGGAGTGTGAGTTTGAATTATGTCTTTAATAATTATTGTACCCTGTAGCAAATTCATCAGTTTGAGTCTCAATGAGATGAAACTACTATATAATGCCATACCAAAGGTCATTGTGAGTTTGGATGAAAACGTGCAAAGGATACCTGCTCTTTCTTTTTTTGAGCACAAATCCACCACTATTATCAATTCCTCCTGCAACTCCAAGTACAATTCCAAGTGGTAGCACGTCAACACCATGATCCTCAGATAAAAAGAATTATTAAACACCTTTACCACATGCCAATGGCAGCTGGACAGTCTGATGGTAAATAAAACACAAGAATAGGGGTCAGAAGCCTAGGGTTCTACACCCAACCTGGGTTCCACTCAGTTGTATGCCTATGGACAAGTGAACCTTTTAGCTCCTTATTTATAAAATGGAGACCATCATTCCTGCTCCAGTCACCTCCCAGTCACCTCCCAGTCACCTCCCAAGCCTCATATAAGACTCAGTGCTTCCGGGGCGCCTGGGTGGCTCAGTGGGTTAAAGCCTCTGCCTTCAGCTCAGGTCATGATCCCAGGGTCCTGGGATTGAGCCCCACATCCAGCTCACTGCTCAGCAGGGAGCCTGCTTCCTCCTTTCTCTCTGCCTGCCTCTCTGCCTGCTTGTGATCTCTGTCTGTCAAATAAATAAATAAAATCTTTAAAAAAAAAAAAAAAGACTCAGTGCTTGCAATTCCGTCATTATCATCAATCACTTCATGTTAAACCAGGTCCTTTGATGCAGCTTTAAAAAACACCCCAACTCATGCCTGGGTGGCTCAGTGGGTTAAAGCCTCTGCCTTCGGCTCAGGTCATGATCCCAGAGTCCTGGGATCGAGCCCCGCATCGGGCTCTCTGCTCGGCAGGGAGCTTGCTTCCTCCTCTCTCTCTGCCTACCTCTCTGCCTTGTGATTTCTCTCTGTCAAATAAATAAAAAATATTAAAAAAAAACAAAAAACAAAAAACACCCCAACTCTCATGACAAGGGCCCAGGGGGTGTGACATATTCATTCAACAAATATTTACTGGGTTGCCTGTGTGGCTCAGTCAGTTGAGCGTCTGCCTTTGGCTTAGGTCATGATCCCAGGGTCCTGGGATCTAGTCCCACATGGGGCTCCCTGCTCAGCAGAGAGTCTGCTTCTCCCTCTGTCTTTTCCTCCCCTGCTCATGCTCTCTCTCTCTCTTTCTCTCAAAAATAAATAAATAAAATCTTAAAAAAATATTACTGTCCCTGCTATGCCAGGGACCATTGAGGAGTCGGGACACAGCAGTGAACGTGCAAGGTGGGTAGAAGTGTATAAACAATAAACAAGTAAGCAAATAAATAAGTTACATGATTTCAAATACTTCTAAGATCAAAAACTAAGCGATGTGCAGAGTGATAAGGGAGAAAAGGCCTGGCTTAAACTGGTTGGTGAAGGAAAACCTTTCTAAGTAGATGACATTTGAGCTGAGGTACAAAGGACGTAGTTGGTTATTGGACTCTTAGAAACAAAGAATGACGAAAAGTGATTGTACAAACACCGTTCACAGATTTTTTTTTTAAAGATTTTATTTATTTGTTTGACAGCCAGAGATCACAAGTAGGCAGAGAGGCAGAAAGAGAGAGAGGAGGAAGCAGGCTCCTTGTGGAGCAGAGAGCCCAATTCGGGGCTTGATCCCAGGACCCTGGTATCATGACCCAAGCCGAAGGCAGAGGCTTTAATCCACTGAGCCACTCAGGCATCCCCCGTTCACAGATTTTAATTAAATTATCTTCTTGGAAGTGGGCAGAGAAGCAGGGTGGGAAAGTGAAAGGAAGAAATGGAGCAAGGAACAGGAGGCAAAAGGGCGCCAGGGAGAGATTTTCCTCATCTCACAATTTGGCAATTTACTACCTGCCTCTTTGTGACCGAGTTGTGTCCTTCTTTCTATCTCCCTGTATCCAAATCTCTTGCTCCTTTTACTTATCCTTTCTCAATTTTTATTTATGATAGCAAGATTATAATGACATTAAAAGAGTTTTTAAAAACCATCCATAATGCTATCTCTCCAACACAGATGTTTTCATTTTTCTTACCCCCCCTTCTAGTCTTTGACCTGCTTCTGACTGTGCTACATGATTAGATGCAATCATGTAAAACCAAGGCTTTGAGGGGGATGATTATTACGCAGACTCGGATGAATCAGCCACCCCTCAGGGCAAGGAGAAACTACTGCTAGAGCTGCTCTGCAATCCCACAGGGCCCTCATGCTTGGAGACGTTGTTTCTAAGGGAGGCACCATCTTCCTCGGAGTGCCAATGCAGGGCAGGGCAGGGCAAGCAGTCCGTGTGGCCTCTCTGCCCCCATGTGAGACGGAGCACCCCCAGTGGGGAACCTGTGGGGCAAGGTCTGGAACCTGCCCCACAGCTTCCCCACTGCCGCTTCCTGTAACACAGAAGCTACTAGGACAGGAGAGATGATCTTCCCTCCAGAGAGCCATGGCCATGTTTGGGATTTTAGAAGAAGACTGGTGATGACGTTAAATTCTGCCTGTTGAAAAAATGACCTTCCATAGCTAGCATCTGAATACAACTTCTGCCCAAACAGACGCATGGACAGCCAGTGACCGGGGAGCTGTGGGAGCTCTGGTTCAGGAAGGTTTCCTCTACCCCTTCCTTCCTCTGGGGTTGTCTTTATTGTTGAGGGGACGCTTGGCCCTGGAGGGCCTGCCACATCTACACGCTCGGTCTGTGCTAGCCAGGGGAGCATTCATGTGAATGGGGGGGCTTGGAGGCCAGGCCCCTCGCATATAAAGGGCTCTTCCAAGGCCCTGGGAGGTGGAAATGTGTTCCCATGGTCATATATTTTAGTAAGATTTGCAAAGGACAGATATTTAAAATGCGATCCGTTAAGACTGCTGTCTGTTTTCAACCTGTCTCTTCCTCCGCACTTCTCCTGTGTTGAGTGGTGCTGGAGTGGCTGAGGACATTTTTGGAAGCAGCTAAAGGGAAGTTGCACTGGGGATTCATTTAGTTTGGGTTCAGTGAGGTATATTTACGTGACACGCAATGACTTTCCCGTGTAGTTATTGAGCAAATACATTTCCTGTGTAGAAATATCCTCCAGGATGGAATTTCAAACAGAAGTAATGGGCAGATACTTGGATTATTTGATAATGCAGTTAATGAAGAGGAATAAATCATTCATATGATTTTTCAAACACATTGAAAAGGTTTTCATTTCTTGCCTCTGTGACATAAAATATGGACACTGATGAAAAAAACAGGAAACACATTCACCACCACGACCAGATGTATGATACACTGGTTAATGAATGTTATATTTAAAGAATATTTAGGATTAGCCACTGCACAAGAAAACTTGAAATGACCTTAAATCCTGCGACTCACGCAGGAAAGAAACTTAATGGAGGATTTTCCATATTAGGCAATTCTAAAAAAAAAAAAAAATGTAATACATCGCCATTAAGTTGTGAAGTTGAAGTTTTCAGCTAGAAAGGAAAGGCGACAACTGAATCATCTTTCCATCCTCTACGTAGAAAATGTTATGACAATATCATTGTCATAGGAAAAGGGGATCAAAGAGCTGCCAAGAAAATGTGGGAAACATATCAAGGTGTCAGGCTGTTAACTAATAAAAATACGTTCTTAGTTTTTGATGTTCCTGGTATTGTCAGAGGTTTACAATTGTCATTTATTATAGTTTTCTCATTTTATTTATTTATTTTTTAAATATTTTATTTATTTATTTATTTGACAGAGAGAAATCACAAGTAGGCAGAGAGGCAGGCAGAGACAGAAGAGGAAGCAGGCTCCCTGCTGAGCAGAGAGCCCGATGCTGAGCTCGATCCCAGGACCCTGGGATCATGACCTGAGCCGAAGGCAGAGGTTTTAACCCACTGAACCACCCAGGCACCCCTATAGTTTTCTCATTTTAAATAAATATTTATTTCCAAACAAGTCATTATTCGTAAGTTTGTAATTTTTTCTCAGTGAGAGCCCCCAATTTTCTAGTTTTTAGGTTCCACAAAGCTTGACTCTGCCACTGCAGCTGACCCCCCGGGGAGTTCAGGGGGGATTCTGGTGTGCCTGGAGTAGCCGAGTGGGTCTAGACACTCACTGGTACACACATGTGCCCCCCGATCTAGCTGGTCTCAACCACTCCCCAGGTGGCCCTGGGGTTCCTTCTTCTGGAGGACTGAATCTCACTGTCCGTGTTCCCTGAAGCCTACAAGGTCACCTCCTGTGGGAGGCTGGGGTGGGGTGGGGATCACAGAACAGGTGCTGGGTGTGTGAGTGGGAAAGAGTATAGGTGCCCCGGGTGTGTGCACAGCCTCGCCTGTCTTGGCAGATGGCTCAGGGAGAAGCCTGGCCCAGCCCAGGATGCATCTGTGCAGCAGAAATTCTCCTGACTCTTAATGGGACTCATATGTTGGTTTAATAAAGAGAGCGACTCAAGAGGGCTCCTGATGGCTCCCCTGGTGGGTAGTCTGACTCTCGATCTTGGCTCAGGTCATGATCTCAGGTAAGACTGAGACCCACACTGGGCTCCACACTGAAGGTGGAGCTTGCTTAAGATTCTCTCTCTCGGGACGCCTGGGTGGCTCAGTGGGTTAAGCTGCTGCCTTCAGCTTGGGTCATGATCCCAGGGTCCTGGGATCTAGTCCTACATCGGGCTCTTTGCTCGGCAGGAAGCCTGCCTTTTTCTCCACCTCTGCCTGTCTCTCGTCTGCTTTCTCTCTCTCTCCTTCTGACAAATAAATAAATAAATAAAATCTTAAAAAAAAAAAAAAAAAGATTCTCCCTCTCCCATCCCCTCTGCCCATCCTCTCTCCCCTCAACTCTTATGTATGCGTTCTCTCCTCCATTCTCTCTCTAACAAAACAAAACAAAACCAAACCCAAAAAACAAAACCAAGAACAACCAGAGAGAGAGAGAGAAACTCAAGGAACTAGAGGCTGTGTACATTTAAAGTGAATTTGACTGCTGATACCCTAGAGCCAGAGCTCCCCTTGACTCTTCCTTTGTGTCCTTACTCCCTTCCCCTCCCTTCCCCTACTCCTTTCCCACTCATAGGCCACTGTCCAGAGTCACTAATCAGATGGAGGAGGGGACAGCCCCCTCCACCACCTCTCATGCTTCTGTACAATGCGAGTAAGTTTATTTAGGTTGGCCAGTAATATACTAAACAATTTTTTTTTTTTTAACTTGAGAAGGGAACACTTTTTTCTAGTAAACACAAAAGCTCAGTCCTGGTTGTTCTTTTCAGAGTGCAGCAAAACCTATAGTTAGCATCCATAACAAATCTCTATGGGGAGCTTCTTGGGCCGCAATTGCCTCATCTGTACCATGGGTTGGTGGTAGTGTCCGCCTTCTTGGCTGAATAACTGGGGACAGAGTCCTCTAGCTCTTCTAGCCAGCAAGCCTACTCCCCCATGCCAGCCACCCCAATTTTCCACACTCCCCATGTTCCACACACATTCCCAATGTTCCCCAAACGTGTTTCCTTTCCACTAGTGTCTATGAGGCCAAAAATTTCGCAGAGCTGACTCTGAACAAGAATGACATCAGACTTCATGGCAAATACCTCAGAGATAACAAGAAAAAGCAGCAGGGGTCTCCTTAAACAAGGAGCGTTCTTTGGGTTCACACGCAATCCCTGGGCTGACAAGGGAATCTCAATGTCCACACTGTGCTGTGGAAGCCATAAAAAAAGAATATGAAGAAAGAAAAACAAACTTCTCTCTCCGCAACTCCAAATCCTTCCTCCCTTCAGATCTTGTCGATTTTTGCCCCCAGCCAAGAAGAGATATTAATGGTAGCGGACACACAACGGTCGTGAGAATAGATAATTTTGGGAAACAGAGATAGTGAAAGTGCAATGTACCTGACCAGCACTTTAACTAACATGATGGAGAATTTTATACAGGCAACGTATTTTGAAATATGAGAAATGGCCAGTGACTCATCTCACCAGGTTTTCGTTTTCTTGGCTGCAACAATGAACAGTTAGAACAAAATGATTTTCAAGGTCTTTTCTAGGGCTAACATTCTATGATCTCACACTAGTAATGTTAACATTATCTTGATATCGAGCTAACATTTCTTTTGTTTTGTTTATTTTTAAGTGCCTTCTAATCCAGTCACCAGGCACCGAGGAAGCACTAACAGGGCATATAACTCAGAAAGTACTTTTCTGTAGGAAAAAATGGTGTTCTTGAAAATGTGAACGAAACGTGTGTTTTAAAAATGAATTGGGACACCAGGTTGGCTTAGTCTTAAGCTGAGGTCAGGATCCCCGGGGTCCTGGGATTGAGCCCTGCATCGGGCTCCCTGCTCAGCGGAAAGCCTGCTTCTCCCTCTCCCACTCCCCCTGCTTGTGTTCCCTCTCTTGCTGCCTCTCTCTCTGTGTCAAATAAATAAAATCTTAAAAAAAAAAAAAGATGAATCAACATCTATTTTAGATACACCACAGGGCTTTCTGCTTTTGAGAGTCTCTGAAGGAAGCTTTGTGCAGAGCCATTATTTGTCAGTATGTCAAATTCTATTTTCTTCAAGAAGGAGGTGTGTTAATCCTGGGCGCCTGCATTCCACAGAGTCTCATTTCCCTGGGGATGAAGCTGAGGCACAGGGAGGTTAAGTGGGGTTGCTGAGAAGTAAAAGCAGCTCTAGGACCAGCACCAGGACTCCAGAAACTCTAGGCCCACGCTCTGGCCCGAACATCCCCTGAGTCCTTCCCTGGTTAATTCTTCCCAAACACTGAACGTGCCCACGGGCTGGGCAGCCCCTGAGCGCTCGGAGCTCCGAGACACCAAGCACCCTCTAGGCAACATTTCACGGAAAACAGACAACCTTCTGGATTAGTTGTCATATTGTGACAAGACTCTGTCTGTTTGGCAACACAACGACACTCCAGATGTATGTTTCCCCAAATTAAAACCATTTATTTACAGACATACGAAGGGAAAATAAACCTCACTCTGCCGCAGACTTCCTAGTAGCTGCTCTCCCCTTGAGAGAAGCCAGGCTCCCCCTCCCTGTTTGCAGCTGACAGGGAGGCACAGTTGGTGGGGGAGGACACTTAGGTGTAACCCCCAGCCTGCGGGACACATTTGCTTCCTCGCGTTTTCTCCTGTGCTGAGGCCCGCAATGAGGAGTCTGACAGACAGACAGCAGACTGCCCTTCCTCACGTCACCTGCACCAGGAGCAGGTCTTCCGTCTCACGAGAAGTCTGGACCCACCATTTCTCATCATCCCGGAAGGAGGGACTTTCTTACGTGTTCTGTTTCCACATCTGAAAACCCCAGGTTAAGGTCCTTGATATTTTCCTCTCAGGAAGTATTTCCTTCCCTTATAATATTTTCACTTCCTGACCCCTTGAAAAGTGCTATAGTTCTGCTCTGCTTTTCACTCCAGAAAACGAGAGAACAGTGCGGCAGTTCTGTGTTCTAAGTGATGGGTTGGAGTTGAAGAGGCAGAAAGCACATTGGTCACAGAACCCCAATATTTGAAGAGTTTACTCTGCAACGAGATTCTTTCTAGTAAATGCTAGGGAGGCTGTTCTTACCCTCACCCTTTCTTCTCACTACTTTGGTATTATTTTTCAATATTTTCATGAACACACACAGAGACACGGAGGGACTAGGGTGAGCTGTACACAGGCGATATCAAGGGTCAGCCTGGAATTGGGGCACACATTTCCACCCATATTCCAAGGGGAGGCTAAGCCATGTGGTCTAGCCACACAGCCCAAGAGATGAGAAAGTAAGTTTGCTCAGCATCCAGCCTGGCTGTACCCCAGGGAAATTGCTGGAGCAAGGCTAGACGCCTCAGTAAGCAAGTATTTACTGCTGGTGATTTTGGGCCGCAGGCTGGAACACCTAGGTGAAATGAAACTGTGCAGAGGCAGAGCGAGCTCTCAAGTCCTCTAAGGGCGTGCTCGAATACAGCATGATGGTGGTATGAGCAGAGCCGTGAGCCTTGAGAGAGGAGGGGACTGCCTCTGCCCTGGGCTTGGGGAAGGTTTCAAGGCAGAAGCTTTCAGGTGAGTCTGTGCAGGGTGAGTATGACTTTATGAGGAGGAGAAAGGGGCAGTGGGAACTAGGAGAGGAAGGGGTGGCAGGCGGTTCAGCATGATTGGGGAGTGAGGCCACAGAGCAAGCTGGGTGAGAGAGAGGATGGAAATGGTCTGCTGAGGATAGATGGTGGGGAATTACCCGCTCTCCGTGCCAGGGGAATGGCACGATTAGATCCATGTTGGAGGCAGAGGTTCTGGTGGTGTGTGGAGGCTAAAGGGGAGGTCAGAGAACCAGCAGGAGGAGGGAGCCAGCCGAGAAACTGCCCTTAACACTCTGGGCAAGAGCCATCACAGTGGATGGTGAGGAAGTGGTTCAGTAATTTTGCAGTGATTTGGAGGCCCATGGGACATGGAAGGCAAGGGCCATGGCCTTCTGGTTCTCTCTCCGTTTGCTCCCTTCCTGCTCACCCTCCATACCCCCTGATGCTCTGTTTTACTTCCACCCCAAAATGCTACTTTTAATATTGATAGTTCCAACAGATAATGTTATTTATTTCTCCTCTCATTTAATAGTGGGAAGTCTCTCCTGAGGGAAGTAAAGGCAATGTAGCTAGTAATAACAATTCTGAGTTTTGCTTTAAATCCCCTCTGGGGCATTATTAAGTGGACCTGACTTACTGGGCCAAACTCATAGTCAGAATAAATTTAACAGCATTTACTAAGTAAATGCCAGGCTCTGTTTTAAGGATTGCATGTGTATTAACTCATTTAATCCTTATAAATTCTAATCCTAATAACCCAATAAGGGAGGTCCTGTCAGAAAAATTATCCAGAAGTTAGAATGAAGGCAAAAAGGTGGATTTTTCGGTGTAAGAGGGAAAAGGCTGTCCAAGGATTTTCTCCAGGAATGTCCTTGGTTTGCCTCATTACTTAATCTCGAGTAAAGTTTCCAGAAGTAGAGAAGTCATTTGTTCATTTGAAGACTTCGATCCAGGAGATTTACAAATAATTTATCATGAGTGAAAAACATAACCTCACTGATTTATGATATGTTAGGCATTGCTCAGGTCATATCTAATCCAACGGCCTTATCCTAATATTTCTGCATTACATTCTCCATAAGTACCCTAGTTTCTCAGATGCTCTTTGAACCAATCATACCATCTTATTATTATTTCATTATCAATAAATGTAAACATGAATGATTTTATATTTTTTGAAAATTACATTTTAAAAATCATTATCCCCATTTTATAGATGATTAAGCCGAGGCACAGGGAAGTTACGGAATTTGCCGAACATCAATAAGATACAAGTGCCAGAGATGAGATTTAAATTCAGATAGCCTAATTATAGGAAAGTCTCCTTATTCATTCCCCATGTATTTATTGAACACTTTCCTCCATTCTTTACTTTTCCCAGACTTCCCCTCCTACTGAATCCAAGGGTTCTTTATTTCATTAAGCAAATATTTACAGAGATGCTACTATGTGGCAGGTTTTGAATTAATCTACTTTATTATATTAATTTTTTGTATATTACAATTAACTAAATGTATATTGTATTAATGTTGTATAGAACAAGCTTAAAAATAAGCTCCTGTCCAAGTGTCCGGGCTCTTAAACAAGCCAGGCATTTATATAATTTGCCTTGTCCTTTCTATTGGCATCTTATGGCTGTCTGTGCATTTGGGGAGTATAACTGCCATTGGTAGAGGGAGGAGCCAAAAGAGGTAAATAGCAGACTCCTTGATGATGGGATGAGGGTCTATGAAAATTCTATGAACTAAGTGTTTTCCAGAATCCTCAGCCCATGGAATTCATATTGTAAAGCTGGACATGTAAAATGATGTTATATAAAGATTCCCTTTTGCCAACTCCAGCATCCATGCTCTCCTTCAAAATCACCTAGTAGCTGCCTTCAGTGGCCTCACCTAATTCTTATTTTAATGGTGGTCCTTAAGCTAGACTCTTTCTAAGCTATTATAATTGGTGGTTTCCTTCTGTTTCTGCTGTCAGTATGTTCTATTATTGTCTTTTTTTCTTTTTAAGATTTTATTTATTCAATGGACAGAGACACACAAGGAGAGGGAACACAAGCAAGGGGAGTGGGAGAAGGAGAAGCAGGCTTCCCACAGAGCAGAGAGCCCAATGTGGGGCTTGATCCCAGGACCCTGGGATGATGACCTGAGCTGAAGACAGATGCTTAATGACTGAGATACTCGCCCCTTGTTGTCTCTGCCTTTAGGTTATGAAAACATGGGATAAAAGGACTTGGGATCGCTGTGGTCATGCTTAAACTAACAGCAGACTGTCCCCTGAAAACTTCCAACAAGTACTGGTGATAAATGTTCTGGTCTCAGAGAAAACAGATTCTTCCCATCACACTTTGAGATGCTTATCTCCATTTCAAGGATGACAACTGAAACTCCCAGAGTCAGGAAATTCACCGGTAGCCCAGATAGGAAAACAGTGATGCTTCAGGAGCATTTCCCACTCAGCCTACCTGACATTGATAAGATGATTAATTTGTTACTTAGCTTTGCAGCCTCTTGGTCAAGCTGCCATAGGTGATTCTCTCTATGGCTGGAGATGGAGATGTGATGACTGTGTGATACTCTGACTTCCAGATTCCAGTTTCCAGTCTCCAGTGGGTTATGTTGACTCCAGCATTGACTACTTTCTAACACAGTAAAACTCCAGGAGAACGCTTCACCAACAAATAATCAATAAAATTTAAGGAAGAAATAATTTTACAGTAGCTGCTCATATTCTTAACTGTCACATCTTCTGACTTGAGCTGAATTCCTCAAGATGTTAAGTAACTGAAATGCTAGTGACTGTTTGCCTCCATCTCTGTGTCTCCCTTGTTCCCACCCAAAGTACCCAGTGAGTTTGAATTTCCTCTGAATGGTTTGATGTCGTGTCTGGATGAGCCAACTCTCCCACTTGAGTCAGTGGGAGGAATGTCAACACAGGATACCTGGTAGATTAGCCCCTGGTAAACTCTGGCTAGGGTGAACCAAATGGTGTGTGCTAGGGACCAAAGAGTCATGCGCTTCTGTTGTATATGATGCTAACCGAGGGACTGTTCCTTCTCTTCCTATAACTGGCCCAAATAGAAGCACATCATATTAAGTGTGGAGAAGAACAAAGAACCCCAGACTGTCCCCCACTAAGGAGGTGATAATGTGCACATCTGGAGACTGCCACTTTGAGGTTGCTGACTGACAGCTCTAGGGAGAAATGGTTTACCCAGAGCAACAGGACAGGTAGGAATCTGAATCCCTTTCTTCTATAAACCACTTAATTGCTGACACAGATACAAGGAAGGGATTATATGGCAGGGACCCAGGGAGGGACTTTGAACAGTTAGACTGATCTCTATGGCAGATCAGAGAAAGGAGGCTTAGACAATTCAAGTGGTTTATCTGAGGTCACCTCTAGGGAGAAGGGGCAGATCAGGGATGGAGGTGTAGGCTCTCAAAGGCAATGGTGATCTAATCTATCTGTGAGTGTCTCCAGGACTGGCTGCCATTTATACCCATAGGAAAATGTCCTTGAACACTTCTCTGGAATGTGGCATGCTCTGTGGAAGGAAATGTCCATTACTAAGTTGGGGGCACATATGTCTTTCTTGAAGAAAATGTGCTTGAAAATTCCCATTGCTCCTCCTCCTTTGAGATGGAAACAAGCTAAGAGAGACTAGCAAAGGTGTGAAGTAAGCACCTCAAGAGAATCAATAACCAGGCTAAATTAAGACAGATATGCAAATGGAATTCCAGTATGTCTGATTTCCATGTGAGATGCCCAGCTGTATTTTTCCATCATTCCTTATAGGCCTCCAAGGAGCTGTGAAAAGCACCTGGTCTCTAGGGAACAATATTTTAAAGCAAGCAGCTAGGAAAAATCTTTCTTTAATATGTCTTGAAATGAACTCATGATTGGACCAGAAATGTATCTTCATTCAACATGAGCACATCAATAAACCAAAAAGCAAAGGTGCTTCCAAAGCACTTCAAGTGGGTGTTTGATTAATACCTCAGAGCCCATGGGAGCTCCAGAGCATGTTTGGAAAGTCTGTGTCCAATCTGGGCAGAAATCCATGTGCTGGACGACATGAGAGTGGGTCTCTGAACTGGAGCTGAAGCTGAAGCTATGGCTTCATAAGAGGACTCCAGCAGGGGATGGCAATTTCTGCAAAACAAGGAGTGGTGCGTTTGTGATCCTTATTCTGGCAAGAACAGCTACAGCAGAGGTCTAGGAGGTCTGGCAATGCCTCCACACGTGCTCACTTGGGCAAGGTATGGACCAGCATTGGGAGGAGCCTGTAGGGATGGGTCTGGGTCTGTGGGCACCTAAAAAGTGTCTGTCCCTGTGGTAAATGTCAGTGATTTGCCTCAGCTCACCAGGACATCTCCATCATCTTATGTCGAATTTGGTCACCACCTATTTTCTTCCTTTTTTACCTTCCTGCTACCTGTTTGGGAAGGACACCATCAGCTATCAACCCATCAGTGATAACCTCCATTTTCTTTTGCTTTTAGGACCACAAGGTATTCACCCCCTTCTGAGAGGCCTCCTTTATGAGAGGCTAGGCCTTTCCCCACATTAGGGAGAGAAGCTCTATTGGTCTAAAGGAGTCCATAACCTCAGTCCATTACTAATGAATGAAAGTGTAGAATGAATACAACTTGGAATGAGACCATTTGGGAACCACTTGGCCCAGAGGATGGAATATGTGTAAAGAGTGGCTGACGTGGCCTAGTCAGGTAGGTTAGAATCAAGTTACAGGAAGTTTTAAATGATAGTCAAGAAGATTGGATTTTGTTCAGTGTTATCGTTTGGGTTCAGATAGTTTATTTGGAAGGTGATAAGAGGGAGCATAGAGGAAGAAGGGGGTTGGTGAGATAGGGAAGGGAGAGAAGCCAATGAAATGCTTATTAGTGACTGATTTACTGCTGATGCAACTAGAACGCAGTCCCAGTACAGAAACTGAGGAGAGTGCTGTAGAGTTGACTCTCTGAGGGATGGGAAGAGTAAGACTTTTATCCAGTGACCCTACCCCACCCCACCCAACCACATTGGCTTAGGGTTGCCTTGAGAGGTGTCAACTTTTCCCAAATTGAGGTTTAAACTTTTAGTGGCACAAACACCCTTGATGCTGAAGAAAACTTAGGAGAATAAGAAATGAAGCCTTTAAGGTGGAAAACTGTTCTGGGAAATGGACCTCGTGGCTCCAGGAGACCTCAGTGGGGAGGGGATGTGTGACCAGGAAACCAACAGTATCCCCTACATTTGGTAATTAATGGAATACACAGAAAAATGTTAAATTGGTAGAAGACTTAATTAGAAGTTCTTTGGAAAGAGTTTTTTTTTTTTTTTTCATCGAGACAATGTATATGATAGGTGGGATTTCACATTTCACTCAAAAGACATTTCTTGACTCCTCAACAAAATGCCAAGAGTATGTTAAAGAATAAATCTTTTGCCTTCAAGAAGCTCACTGTCGGTGTGCCTGAGTGACTAAGCTGGTTAAGTGGCTGCCTTTGGCTCAGGTCATGATTTCAGAGTCCTGGGATTGAATCCCACATTGGGTTTCCTGCTCAGTGGGGAGTCTGTTTATCCTTCTCCTCTTGCCCCTCTCCTGCTTGTGGTCCCTCACTCTCTCTCAAATAAATAAATAAAATCTATTTTTTTAAAGATTTTTATTTATTTATTTGACAGACAGAGATCACAAGTAGGCAGAGAGGCAGGCAGAGAGAGAGGAAGGGAAGCAGACTCCCTGCTGAGCAGAGAGCCCAATGCGGGGCTCGATCCCAGGACCCTGGGATCATGACCTGAGCCGAAGGCAGAGGCCACCCAGGCGCCCCTATAAATAAAATCTTAAAAAAAAAAAAATCTCACTATCTGGGAATCAGGGCTATTGCTGTCAGAAAACAAGAACACTATGCTATTGGTCAAGTGAGATAACAAGGAAGTACATTAAGCCAGTTCAGAGGAGATAATGGATGTGAGAGACATAACAGAGGTAAACTGAAGGTCATTTGCAGATACCATAAAGCAACGGTTTTCAAAAGTGTTCGGGGATCCTGGGAGTCCTCAAGACCTTCCTGAAGGTCAAGAGGACAAAACTATACTCATATTAATATTAAGACGATAATTTCCTTTTCACTCTTACTTTGTCATTTCTGTACATTAGAGTTTTCTAGAAACTGAATGATATGTCATGACAGAATTTCTCAGGCGCAAGCCAAATGTGCTTTTTAATTCTTGTGTTTTAAAACATTTCTTTTGGGGCACCTGGGGTGGCTCAGTCAGTTTAATATCTGCCTTCAGCTGAGATCATGATCTTGGGGGTCCTGGGATCAGGCCCAGTGTTGTGTTCCCTGCTCAGTGAGGAGTCTGCTTCCCCCCTCCCTTTCATCTCCCCCTCCACATTCATGTTCTCTCTCTCTCTCTCAAATAAATGAATAAAATCTTTAAAAAACAAAACATTTCTCTTCTAATTAAGTTCTAAAGTGGTATAGATATATATACGACATGGTAAATATTTATTGGTATAACCCATATAAATAAAAGATTTGGGGGATTCTTAATAATTATTAAGAGTATATCATGGTCCTGGGACCGAAAAGTATGAGGATCACTGCTTTATAGATTTTTTTTTATTTGATTTGAAAAATACAGTCAAGGAAATTGCATTAAAGAATGTAGGCAGAAACTCTCCAATTATTTGGAGAAAGAAAGTAATGCAGAAATCAAAGAATGATTAATTGAGTGACAAACCCAAGGACAGATGGGAAAATGGATGGCCTGGGAAATCATTTGAAGAAATCCAGTTTTGGGTGCTGTATTAGTCAGGGCTCTCCAGAGAAACAGAATTGACCATATGAAAGAGAGAGAGAGAGTTCTCCCTCAGCCTTTTTATTCCGTTCAAGCCTTCAATGGATTGGGTAAGGCCCTCCCATACTGAGGAGAACAATCTGGTTTACTCACTCTAGTGATTCAAATGTTAACCTCATCGAAAAACACCCACAGAGACACACCCAGAATAATATTTGACCAAATGTCCAGGCATCCTCATGGCCCAGTCAGGTGCTAACTCTGGATGGAGGAATAGAGACCCATCAGAAAGAAAGTGGGAAGACTAGAGTGGAGAGGAAGACAAAGCAATGCATTCACTGACTCACTCAGGATTTTCTGTCTGGCCACAGATTCTCATCGCTCTGTCTTCATGCTTACAGATTCCAATTTTGTGAGATCACCAAATGCCATTTCATTCTGCCTATCTTGTGTCTTATCTCCTTTCTGCATGATCCTTTTTGGGATCAAGGCTAATTCTACTTTTTGGACCAAGTTGACTTCACCTCAGCAACCACAAAGCATCAAGATGGTGTTTTACCCCCACCCGAAACCCATATAAAGCCTATAACCTCATCCTGAAAGAGGCAAAGAACACATTTATTTCTCCAGAAATGCAGTAAATGCTAAAGCTTGTTTTATGAGGGAATCCTTAGCCATAATCAGATTCTTATACGATAATGTATTGCAAATTACTAGTTAATGCTCTTTTCAGTAATCTGAACACTAATGCTGGCTTTCAACAAGTGAGTCATTAGTAGAAAAGAGAATGACCTTTCACATCTGGGAGTGCCATTTAAATAAAAAAAAGGTCCTTGATGAAATACATTTGGTGGGCTCAACTCACTAATCCTCACAGAGCAGTAATATGTGGGATGCAGAAACGCTTGCTGGGAATGGTGCAAACGTAGTCATCCTTAACCGCTAGGAAACACAAGGCCATACCGTCCTGGGTGACCCAGAGCTCTTCTGAGTCCCCACTGTGGCTGTATGCCCACACCTAGCTTCTTGAAGACCCTAACCACCTAGTCGGGGCTAGATGTTAGATGTCTGTCAAAACTGACCAAGCCCTCAGGTCTTTGCAGGGAGGGACTTCTTGGTATTAATAGACAAACTCATAGTCGGCATAAGGGTGTTCTACATATTATGCTAACTCTGGAAGCTTAGAAAGGAGCGTTTCATGGTAACATAACCTTATAAAAATAAAACCCTCTCTGGAGAGTCAGAATCATATTAGCATTTTAAAAGCTCTGAAAAGACTAGCAAAGATGGGTACTTAGCTGAAACTAATTTGATCAGGTGGCAAGATACTATGGGTTGGCTCACTCACTCATCTCTCAGTCCACTGCCTCTTACAGTGTGCATGCCTCCATTTCTTGAAAATTACATTTCCCAGGACTCCCTGGGAGGTTGGATGCAGGCACACAACCTAGATGGGACCAATGAGATGTCTGCCCAGGGGATATCTGCTAGAGGAAATCAACACAGTGGAAGAAAATTGCATCTCTTGAGGAGAACAGAGCTGCAAGTGGCTGGTTTTCTTGAGGGTGGGTCATGCTAAAGTGCCCGGGGTTCACTCTCCAGTGCACTAGTTGCCAAGCAGCAGGAGATATGATGAGCAGTGGTGTTTATGCTAGAAAACTGCCATAGTATGGTTGGGCATTGTCCTCGTCTGTTTTTTGGCCTTAGCTGTGTGGTTTCTGGCTGAGGAACATACCAGTCTGGCTTCCCAGGGAATAATAATAACAATAGTCATCATAATAATTGTTTTGCTACTTAAGCTGGCTAGAGTGAATCCAGGTTGCAAGTAAATCCTGACTGTTCCAACCACAGAAACTACTGAATACTTAAGAATATCCCATAAAACTAGTGATTCAAGGAATACACATTTGAAAATGCTATTTTTCAAAGAGAACTTGGGGAGACTCCAAATGAATCCAGGGGAATATAAACCCCAAGGGTGGGAATTTCAGGAACTGTGCCAGGAACCGTCTGTCATGAGGCTAGGGGAGCTGTATATGTGCTACGTTACTTGCCATCTCTGGACCAGAAGCTCTCAAGGCAGTTCCTACATGAAATCTACAAGTTCATGAAAACATTGGCTCAACTAAGCATCTGTTCTTTATCTCATATCCTGCTGGGTCTTCATGAGGAAACACAAATAAGTGAATGGCTTGATTCCCCATTGGGACGACCGAGATGCTGAAGATTTATGCCTGAAACCATTAGGGTATGTAATGTGAAGTGGAGCATTTTGAGGTCTAATACATCTAACTTATTAAACACATAAATTATAAAGCGATTCTTCCATTATCTAGGATTTCCTTCTCTAAATTAGTGGCTCATAAGCCAAACTGGGTCCATAGAAATGTTTTACTTTGTCCATCCAGGGTTTTGTTTTAGTGAATTAGTTGACAACATTTACAAAACTGGGAGATTTTTGTCTTAAAAGTTAAAAAAAAAAACTGGCAAATAAGGGCAGAGATAATTATGCTCTTTTCTGATATGAATGCTGTTGTTGTTGTTTTTTTTTCTTTTTCTGTCATGTTTAATCTCTAGAATTATTCTTTACAAGGGACACTGGCAATCTGGTTACCTTTTCTGATTTTAAAATTCCATAAATGCAATTGTGCCCTTGAAAGATGGTCACTGAATTGATGGAAGATGACCAACCAAGTTTCCCATACCTGTAGGATGGAGGGAAAACAGAGGTAGCATATAGATGATGAAGTCAGAGGTGGACCCTGAGAGACTGGGCTTGTCATTTGGTCTTTCTGGAAACAATGTCCCCACTATTAAAAAAAAAGGTCTGGCAGTATGACACAGGTGTTCTGACCACCGTGTGGTGTTCTACATACTTCATTGTGTCCCTTCTAATGAAAGCAGATACAATATTGCCTAATATATGAGAGGGAAAATGTGAGAAGGGTGAAGGCAGGTCCATGGAATGATGGAGGTTGCAAAGACTAAAGCTCCCTCCTTGCCCAAAACTTTGTGGCACCTCATTGCTTCTTGGGGACATCTTCAATCAGACTTCTAGTTTTGTTAGGTAACAAAAAGAGAGTACTTCAAGAATGGATTATGGATTTGACTTTAAAAAGGTTCTTAAAAGAAGAAAGTATTTATTTGGTGGCCACATGTAAAAATCTGAGTGTTTTAGCCCTGTGGCTACAAACTTCAGTCATTTTAGATGCCAGAAATGCAAAACAGGGGAGTTATTTGTGCATCAGGTGCTGTGGTGACTATGAGAATCCCGGGAGCATCTATTCTACCTCAGAGGGGAAGCCACTACTACATCAGCTTGCCATCGCCCACTGAGGATGTGACCCAATATGGACCATGATCCCAAATTTTCAAGAGAAGATGGAAATCTGGCATTTCGTATGAAATGTCCAGATAAGAAAGAAACAAAATAAAATGTGTAAGTCACCAACATGCAACCTTTGTTTAAAACCCTCATTTGACTAGGCTACTTATGAACAAACATAAAAATAACAAAAACTTTCCCTTAACAAAACAACTAGTAATTGTAGGTAAAATGTTAAAAAATATGTAAATGTACAGTTAGGCTCTTTAAAGAATAAGATAAATCAATAGAGTAGTAAGTATTTGAGCTGACAGTGTGCCTGCCCTGGATCTGGGAGTAGTTTCCAGTCTTAGAAACTAAGAGGCTTGATTTTTAAGAAAATTTTTGTTATTGTGGTAAAATATAAATTACGTGAAATTTACCATCGTCACCACTTTTAGTGTGTGATTCAGTAGTGTTAAGTACATATAACCATCACCGTTGTCCATCTCTAGAACTTTTTCATGGTCCTAAACTGAACCTTTGTACCCATTAAACAATGATTCCTTCTTCCTCTTGCCCAGACCCTGCAACCATTCTACTTTCCATCTCTATAAGTTTGACTACTCAAGCTACTTCACGTAAGTGGAATCATGCAGTGTTTTTCCTGTTGTGACTGACTGACTTTATTCACTTAGAATGTCTTCAAAGTTCATCCATGTTGTAGCATGTGCCAGAATTTCATTTCCCTTTAAAGGTGGAATAAAATTGTATAGATACAGATATAGGTATAGACATAGATGTATAGCTATAGATCACATTTTCTTTATATATTCATCCACCAGTGAACATCTGGATTGTTTCTACCTTTTGGGTTTTATGAATACTTTTCCTGTAAATGAATATGGTGTACAAATATCACTTCAACTCCCTGTCTTCAAATTATTTTGGGTATGTGCCCAGATATGGAATTACTTGATTAAATGGTAATTCTATCTTTAATTTTTGGAGGAGCTAACATACTGTTTTTTCCACAGTGGCTGATTATTTCAAATTCCCACCAGCAATGTGTGAGGGTCCCAGTTTCTGTCCATGCAACACTTACTATTTTCTGCTTGTTTTGTTTATAACGGCCACCTTAATCAATCTGAGATGAAGAAGCATGGGATTTAATGACCACTTAGGAAAAGGAATTGAGTACTGGACCCACAAGAGGCTCAAAACCTTCTTCAGAACCAGCATTCTTAAGTGGCTAATCCCTTATGAAAAAGGAGAACTAGAAGTTAATCTACCTATCGCATAAGGATATGTCAAGGAAAATTGCCAATTTCTCTCTGGTTGGAATAAAGTTTGCTGAGGTGCAAGAACCCTGAAGCTAAGATATTAGCTCAAAAGTGTAACCAGGCCAGCAACAGCGTTGGGATATCTGGCAATTCAATGGAAAACCTCTTTGCTGGGATATACCCTTCACCAAGGATTGTTTCATAGATAAAACTCAGCTGAACATAAACTCAAAGCCAAATTTGATTCAAAAACTCAAGTATGTAATGTTGTAACCCACTATGAATAGAAGTCAACTGACCAAATAAGTAACTTGATTTGATCCCCCATGATATGTAGATAATACAATACAACCCTCAGATAGAGGTTATAAAATAAGTATGATTGAAATGACAAGGAACAAAAAAGGAATTAAAAACATAAGAAAGAACAAGGTCTTTGGGGAAAAAAAGAAGCTGATGTAAAAAAGAAAGAATTTCTATAAATGAAAAACACAGTCATCAAAATTAAAAACTCAATTGACAGATTAAATAGTCACTGAAACAAAGCCAGAGAGAAATTTAATGCATGGAAAGATATATGTGATGAAGTTATCCAGACCATAACACAGAGAGAAAACAGATGAAATGTATGAAAGAGAGAGCAATGGCAGAGTGGAACATTTAGACACCGTCCTGCCAATAACAATTACACACTCTGGGGAAGAAAGCAAACAAACAACTGGGAGAACAAAAGCTGGCAGGACTGGTAAGGATTTGATCCTTACAGAGTGAGATGCACATTTATATGGTTTTTCCTTTAAGGGGACTCCCAGGCCCATCAAGGTGTGGCAGCTAGAGAGGAAGGAGAGAGCACAGTTTTACAGGACTATGGAATCAGATGATGGAGTTTGGGACTGCTAGAGGAGTCTACTATTGAGGGGCAAGGAGAGAATTCCAGAAAGGAGGAAGTCACATAGGATAGGGCCAAGAATCTGTGTAGACACTCCATTCAAATCATTGGGTGATTGCTGGATCATATGCATGGGGTGAGACTCCGAGGTGCCCCCAGGGAGACACAACAATGAGAAAGCTGAGAGCTGAGTAGAGATTTCAGAGTCCCCTGTTATAGATACTGCTTGGAATTTGAGTTAAACCTATGTGGAAAATGCCTCTAGCTTTTAAAACTAAATCCCAGCAGCTATGCAAGACTAATGATTCACCCTGGGCAAGCTGCGAAACTGAAATAGAACCACCCTAACAAAACCTAAAACCAAGCCTTCATACGTTAAGGTCACTGCCAGTAATCTAACTTCTTTCTTTCTTTTAAAGATTTTATTTATTCATTTGACAGACAGAGATCATAAGTAGGCAGAGAGGCAGGCAAAGAGAGAGGAACAGAAGCAGGCTCCCTGCTGAGCAGATAGCCAGATGTGGGGCTCAATCCTAGGCCCTGAGATCATGGCCTGAAGGCAGAGGCTTTAACCCACTGAGCCACCCAGGTGCCCCAATTTAACTGCTTTCTAAGACAAGAAAGTCAACACTTCTCAGAGGAAAATGAATCCAAAGTCTCTATGAGGTATCATCCACTTCACCTACTATAAAATAAAAATTTACTAGTCATGCAAAGATACAGGGAAATGTGACACAGAGTCAATAGAAAAGTCCATCATAAAAGGAGACCCACAGAATAACTAAATGTTGAAAATAACAGATAAGAATTTTAGCATTATTATGGTAAATATTTAATGAATTTCAAGACCACATGGTTATAATGGGTGAAGAGAGGGGCAATTGTCAGCAGTGATATGTAAATTGAAAAAGGAATCCTAAAACAGAAAAACACAGTACTTGAAAAAAAATTCATTTCCTGGGATTGACAGTATATTAAACACAACAAAAGAAAGTAGTAATGACTACGAAGACTGGCCAATAGAGATCATGTGAGCTGAAGGACAGAGAGAGACTTTTTTAAATGGGCAGATCTTCATTAAGCTGTGGGACTGTCTCAGTTAATCTAACACATATTTAAGAAGGAGAGGAGAGAGAGAATGGGGCAGGAAAAAAACTGCAACTATACTGGTTGAAAATTTTAAAAATTTGACTCAAAACAGCAACCCAGACATCTGTGGGTCCCAGCAAACCCCAAACAGGTAAGTGCAAATAAAACCATGCTTAAGTACATCATAGTTAAACTGCTGAAAACGGAAAGAAGAAAAAATCTTAAAAGCATCCAAATAAAGAAGTTATATTACATAAGAGAGAATAATTATATTTATGATGCCTAACTTCCTATAAGAAAAAATGGGGCTAGAAGAAATAGAACTATATCTTTTTAAAACGATGAAAGAAAAACATTGCCAACTTGACATTCTATACATAGCAAAAATATTTTTCTTAAGTGCAAGTGAAATAAAGACATTTTTAGATAAACAAAAGCTGAAAGAGTTTGTTGCCAGCAGACCCCACACTATAAGAAATTCTCAAAGATGTTCTTCAGGCTAAAGAAAAATAGTACCAGATGGAAATTCAGATCTACAGGAAGAAATGAAGAACATTAAAAATGATAAATATTTGCGTACATATAAAGGACATAGAGGATTTTGTCATAATTAATTCTTGTCCTCCAAAACACACCATTGGGAAAACTGAAGCAGCTCACAGAACGGCAGAGAGCATTTGGCCCTGTGGAAATGGCCGCTGTCAATCTCACTGTCACCGTTTGGAGGGATGGCTTGGGACTGGGTGCTAGAACAGCATGAAGAAAAACCATGGGTGATTTTTCTCTCAGGAACTATTTTTCCCACTCTTCAAGCCAGGGCAAAGGGTGTCCTTGGAACTCTCAGTGCATCCTGGTTCCTGTCTCTAGGTTTCAGGCTATCCTGCATCTAGGTTGGGGGACACAGAAGGATGGAAGGGAAACTCACTAGCAGTTCAGTGAATTCTGATCTCCTTCCCCAATCCACCTGCTGCTTACTGCTCAGAGTCCTCAAATAGCTGGCCCAGCATTTGGAGCTGCATTCAGTGAGAAAGACAGTGTAGATGGAACGTGCTGACCCATTGCTGGAGGAGGTCATCAAGAGGACAACGTGACTGCTGGTTGACTTAAAGTGGCACTAGGAACCACTTCAAGGACGCAGCCTTGAGAGAGCAAGGTGTGTCGAGACCATCTGGACATATATAGGACTGAGCCCTGTTAAGGTCTCTTTATAAACTTTCAAGATTGGCTGGCAGGTGCAGTGTTCTACCAGTCTTACAGCTGCCCAACATAAGCCTCATATATAAGTTTCCTTGCTTATTTAACAAGCTAGAATGTTCTGCCTTCTTCAGTCTCTCCTTGTCCTTTGCGTAAGGGGAACAGTTTCAAAGTTCACCAAGAAACACCTGAGGTTACAAAGCAACATTCATCTTACCCAGAATCAAAACCCAAGAATGAAGTTTTGAGCACATTAAACCTGGGGTACTCATGGGACAACTGGGTGAAAATATGTCTGAAGCTTTGAAGGGAGATCTGGGCTAGAAATAGGTATTCCAGTCTTCAATCTATTGATGCCTGCAGGCATGGGACTGGAGGAGAGAAATCAGGAAAAAGTACAGAATAAGCCAAATGGAACCAGGAATAGAGCCCTGGGACCATCGGCATCAGAGAGATGAGTAGCAGAGGGGTCCAGTGAGTTGGACACAAGCCAAGGGGCTTCTGTCACATCTCCAACCTGCTCTCTCCTCTACAGTGCAAACCATCCCAGTTTCCAATGTTCCTGGTGTTTTGACCATCTCTACCTGTGTCCCCATCACCTGGGCAGATGGGGAGAGTGTTAAACACGTTGATTCTCAGGCCATATGCCAAACTCATTTAATTAGAATCATAAGCAGTGGGACCTGCATGCCTGAGATTTTAATTAGCTTTCCAGGGATTTCTTATGAAGAGTTAGAGAGTCAGGGCCCGAGGCCTAAAGAATGCGGGAACCTCTGTGTCTGTCACCAGCATCAAGACAAGGCTCTGAGCCAGGGGAAAGGGAAGATAAATGCTGGAGAAGGGAAAGAGAGAGATTGCCCAAGTTTAGTAGGTGAGGTGGGAGAAGGAGATGGAGGACAGACCTTTTACTCTCATTCTTCGAGAGTTGAGGCTGAGGCTCTCAGAGCAGCTGGGTGGGGACCATCTTGAGAGTTTTGTGTTGGAGGCCCTCTGCAAGCCCAGCACTAGCTTACTGGTAGCCACAGGCAGCCACACAGCTGCAGTGAGTGTGATGATGAAGGTGACAGGTGAGCCAACTGTGTCAGACGACACTGTCTTTCTTCAAAGAGTATCCGAGGGTATAGTCCTCTTACTTTTACATGACTCAATTGGCATAGGTTCATGGGTCCATTTTATGCCAGATCCAGTAGTCATGTTTTCTTCTGTGCTGCTCTGGCCAAACAACATCTGTTTGGATAGGGGAAATGGAACTTGCTGAGATGCAAAGTCACACACATCAGTTTTTCCTTCAGCCTGTCTACTGAACAGGACATTTAAGAAATCTTGTGAAAAAGACCAAAGGTTAATGTCAATAGAAACCCCTTTCAATGGAAGGGAATTCACCACCGAGAGCGCTTGACCTCTTCTCAGTGCTTCCTAATACTCTATGCAATGCCAAGTTTTCTTGAACTTCACTTGAGTTGTTCCTAGCCTTGATTCTTTCCTGCAAGTGCCTCACAGCTGCAACCATGCATCCCTAGCTCCATATTCCCAGGTCCCAGCACAGTGTCTGACACACACTGGGGGTTCAACTTGTCTGTTAAACTTCCGAAGCTTGACTTATCAGTTTAGCATCCAAGTGCCATGCGTTCTTCCTAATGTCTTCTACATTTCTTTTTTTCTCCTCCCAGATTTTTCTTCTTTTCTATCTTGTTCTTCCCTTTTCCTTCTTCTTTCCCCTCCTTTGTCTTCCTTCTCTCTCCTCCAGTGCCCCAACATTGCCAGAAGACGACTTTGTGTGCAGCTGGTGTGTGAGGAAGGTGAATTCCTCCAGTCCCACCCTTTGTCTCCCAACTCTCCTTTCTTTTTCCTTCTCCTCTCTGCACCCAGTCCTCCATGTTGAAGCATGAGTGTGAAGAACACAGTGTTATTCAAGGAGAGGAATTAAAACTAATTCTCATTTCCTATTCATCCCTTATCTTTAGTGAAAAATTCATGACCAGCAGGAAACATACTTCATTCGAGAATGCTGCAGCATGATCCATTTAATAATCCAAATAATCTTTCAGTATGCTTAGTCAAGGCACTAAAAATTATTATATCCCCATCCACATTTGGAAGACTGTCTGATATCCTGAGCACTCAGGACATTTGACCAAAGTCCCCCTCCCCATAGGCTAGATTTGCCAGACTATCTACTGAACAATGGATAAATGCTTATGGACAAGCGCTGTGCCAGAGACTACTGAGATTATGGGTTTATGTACGTGTATATAAAGTTACACTTAAAGATGCTTGACTTGCTTGAGCCCATTATTCTTTTGACTCACTGTGTTCTCACCAGCCGTTCACATGTTTCTGAATAATCTCTACCGTTGGGCCATCTGGAGATTGTGCTAGTTGATAGCTAACCACTCCTGGCAATAGCAGGGAGAGGATTAAAATTCAGGCCAGCATATTTTCCTTTCTGAAAGCAGCTCTCAGAAAAACTGAGCTTCTGCTTGGAACTATATTTATTACTTTTCATGAAGAAAGAGATTAGAAGTGGAAGAAGGAAACCCACATTGTTGAACCCCTTCTAAATGCTACCCAACATCTAAGTGTTAACACATTTAATTCTAAAACAAAACAAAACAAAACAAAAAAACAAAAACAACACCAACAGAAGGGAGGACTTATTGTCTTCACATCACAGATAAAGGAATGAGAGCTCAGAGAGTTTAGGTCACTTGTGCATGACCACAGAATTACAGAGTGCTTAAACTAGGATTCAAACCCAAGGCCGGCCAAGTCCAAAGCCCATATGCTTTCCAGTGGTGCTTTAATCTCACTGCAGGAGTGTGAGTATGTCTGTACATCACTCTTCTTGATAACTGTGCACAGTGACCAGCTCCAGAAATTTCTCCACGTGCCCTTCTGCCTCTCCTCCTGCATCCCTCTCTAATAACCTTTCTTCTTTCATCAACAATACGTCATTTTTGTATGGTGCTTTACAGATATTTATCAGGTGTTTTCACAGAAATCCTGGGAAGCAGGATCATTATGGTTTGCAGTTTATAGATGTGGAACCTGGGATCTAGAGGGATGACGGAATTGGCTCTTTGTCAGAGAGCAAGTCAGCGTCTGAGCAGATTCTGGAAGGAAGATGGGCTGTGGGCCTGGTCACTGGGGAGCCCTCAGGGCAGATCAGGAAGCTAGGATTGATGAAAGGCAGGTCAAAGGGAATGGGGCAGGCAGGGAAATATGGGAAGATGAGCATTTCACTAGAGAGGCTGAATTCTGTTTGCTGGGAATTACAGAATTTTCTGATAGTTCTATTTCCCATGTTGCTGTTTAGAGCACTTGCATATTCCCATAACTCCTGACTCTGAAAGTTCTTGCTTTACCCAAAGAATTGTTTCTCTTGATATTCATCTTCCAAAAGCATTATTGATGTTCCTCTTCCATCTGTACATGCATAATTTCTGATGCAGGCCCTCACCCCATCTCCATGGACAACTACAGCAGCTTTCTGATTTGTTTCCCTGTCTTTGGCCAGCTCCCCCTACCCAGCAGTTATCACTAGACTGATTTCCTTTAAATGAAACCTTAATCATGTTATTTCTCTATTTAACATCTGTTAGTGCCTCCCAATCACCTTTGGGACTAAATCCAGACTCCTTATTACAACACATGATATCCTTCATTACTTGACCTCTACCCATCCCTCCAGGACCATTTCACAGCAGTGTTGAACTGCTGCCTGTTCTCACACACCTATGTGTTTCCACATCACTGTCCTGCCTGCTGTGGCTCTCTCTCCCACTCTACCCAGTTAATTTCCAAGAAGATGCCCCCTTACTTCTCCTCACCTAGCACTATATCCTTTCGTATAGGCCTGGGAAGACTTGGGGTTCCCTAGCCCATGCTCCCATCACATATGTAATTGTTGGTTTGCACATCTGTCTGCCCTTACCAGTCCAAGATATATTTGTGGGAAGGACTTTACCTTTTCACCTTTGATCTATTGCTATCCTCTATCCAATGTCCTTTCTAGGATGGGGATCTTTCCAAGGGTAGGGGGACTTTTTGTAATGGTGGGGAAGCAAGTGGCACTTTTTTCTTTTTTAAAGCATAATAAGAGATGGGGAGGGGTTAAGCTCTACAGTGTGAAAATGTGTTTTGTTTGTTTGTTTTGTGGGCGGTGGGCATTCTTAAACCACCTTGGGAGAATCTTCCCTCTATATTCTCCACCTTGGAGATGAATACAATTTCTTTCTCCTACATTTAATATTTTAATACTTATAGAGGCTTGTGAAAAGGATGCAGATTTCCATTTGGTTCAAAGGTTCACATTCAAATTAGATGAAGAAGACGTCTTAAGAGTTGAAGAAATGCTAAGTTCAAGTAAGTGATGTAGCAGCCAGGAGAGGGTATGATGCAGGTTCTACCCTGTTCCAGGAGCACTGCATGGGTATGCACTGTGTAGACTTTGCACGTGACAAGCCTGTTTTTAAATTATAATGCTTCAGCTACAAGCATGAATTCCTACAGTTAGCTCCCTAGCTAAAATTTCCAGTTGTGATACATTCTCAGAAAGTAACCCTTCAAATTCCTGGCACTAGGTGGTCAGAAACCCTAGGAAGATGCAGAATGAAATGCAGAAATATTTTAAAGAATCAAATTTTATCATTTGTATTTCACATTAAAAAAACCTCTACCTATTTGATATTTACTTCTGTGTAGAAGCTGTCAAATTAGGCATGTCTTCTCCCTCTTCCTTTCATTGTGGAAGTGACCTTGGAAGTACATGACCTGGCTGTACCAGATGGAGGAGGACTATACGAATTAAACCAGCCCCACTTGAGGAGAAATAAACCCATATTGTGTTGTGAGAGACCAGGAAAGAGAATTGTCCACTGTGACTCTCACATATCCTTGTTTCCAGTAGCTATTCCCTACCCCTTTCTTGCACATAACCTAGCCCTCAACTGTTCTCTCTATCCCTTTTGATAAAATTCAAATTGCCTAAACCATGGCTGCTAATTCTTCTCTCTTCTGAGAACTCTCCTTCATTTAATGATTCCTGAAACTGACTGAATTTCAGTAGATCTCCTCTTGTTAAAACCCTATAAAACATTCTGCCCTTCTCCAAGTTAGAAATCCTATTTGGAAACTTCTTATGTCTGGAATTTTTGAATCAAGACTTCTGCTGGTGATGTCTGACTGATAGTTTTTCATAGTTTCAAGTCATCAAGAATGCATGTTTCATTTGTTATCACATCATGGCCTAGCCTATACTGACAAACTTATTTACTATATTTACAAATAAGGAAATACTTAAATGCATGGGACAGTTTGTCATCAGACTCTCTCTGACTTTAAGACTCACTCTGACTTTGACATTGACTCTCTCTGCTTGACTTATTTCACTCAGCATAAGCTCAACACACACAAAACAGATAATCACATCAAAAAATGGGCAGAAGACATGAACAGACACTTCTCCAAAGACAAACAAACAGCTAACAGACACATGAAAAAATGTCCATCATCATTCGCCATCAGGGGGATTTAAATCAAAACCACATTGAGATACCACCTTACACCAGTTAGAATGGCCAAAATTAACAAGACAGTAAACAACATGTGTTGGAGAGGATGTGGAGAAAGAGGAACCCTCTTACGCTGTGGGTGGGAATGCAAGTTGGTACAGCCACTTTGGAAAACAGTGTGGAGATTCCTTAAGAAATTAAAAATAGAGCTTTCCTATGACCCTGCAAATGCACTACTGGGTATTTTCCCCAAAGATACAGATGTAGTGAAAAGAAGGGCCATCTGTGTCCCAATGTTCATAGCAGCAATGGCCAGAGTTGCCACACTGTGGAAAGAGCCAAGATGCCTTTCAACAGACGATTGGATAAAGAAGATGTGGTCCATATATACAATGGAATATTATGCCTCCATCAGAAAGGTGAATAACCAACTTTTGTATCAACATGGATGGGATTATTTCATCCCAAATTTGCATACATAATCTGATGTACTTCTAAAGCTTTAAGAAACCCGAGAGATCAGTGGGTTCAAACCATTCTGTCAGCTAATCAAGAGACTGAGACCTATAAGAGTTAAAGGATTTTGCTAAAGCCATACAGCTATTTGGGATAAAGTTGGTCAGGTTTTCTGTTTCGCTGATTTGTTGTTTTTTTACTTCCTAACAATGCTAACCTTAGTTAAAAGACTGGGTTTTAAATGGAAGGTATGTAAATGGGGGAAAGTGAGGAAGGAAGAAAGAGAGAATGGGGAGTAAATGAACCCTTGCCTAAAATCATGTGTTTGCAAGTTGAGCAACTCTGATATAATAAATTTCCATAGGAACTCCAATTTGCTTGTGGCATCTAATTACTGCATAAGTTTCAGTGCCCTAGTATAAGACATTCTCCTTCATGGATTTCACATTATAATATCAGAAATAAGAGCTCTGGAAAGAGGCCTCTAAGTCGGTCTCCAGTTATCCCTGCCTCCTTGTGCAATCCTATCCCCATGAGTATGGATTGGATTTAGTGACTCACTTCTAATGAATAGAAAACAACAAAAGTAATGGAGTTTTATTTCTGCAATTAAGTTATAAAAAGGCAATAGCTTCTGTCTTGAGTATTCTGCCTGTCTGTCCCTCTTTCGCTGTCTCTTTCTCTCACCACTCACTCTGGAGGAAGTTAGCTGCTATGTTTTTAGTTAGCCCTGTAGAGGAATTCATGTGGCAGAGAACTGAGGGAGGCCCTCAGCTAATAGCCAGTAGGAAACAGAGGCCCTTTGGCAATTGCCCCCCGAATTGAGACCTGACAACAACCAAGTGAATGGACTTGGAACTAGACCCTCCTCACTGGAGTCTGCAGATAAAACTACAGTCTCATTGACAGCTTTTTATGAGGCTGTAGCCTCATAAAAGCCTGTGAGCTGAAGTCTTCAAGACAGTGGCACCAAGATTCTTGACTCATAGAAACTATGACACAATCATTGTTTTAAACTGCTGACTTTTGGGTAATTTGTTTTCAACAGTAGGTAACCACCACAAGGTGAACTAAGGACAAAAGAAATCTTAAAAAAAGAAAGATAGAAAGAAAGAAAGAAATCTTAGCTAATTGATTATTTTCTCCCTTTGATCATTGTATATCACAGTCTTATAAACAAACTTTGGATTGTTTTTAACTTTCCTTTGATGCTGTTAACAATAAGCTTGTGAATCACAAAACTGAAAAACTTATCTATTTATCCCCTTAAATGCATTATCCCAAATTGTGGTTAAAAATACGTCTTGGTTGGATGACATAGAAGAAATGAATAAATTCCTAAAAATATAATTGTCTAAAACTGAATCAGGAAGAAATAGAAAAAATGCGCAGATGGATTACTAGCAAGAAATTGAATCAGTAATCAAAAAACCCCAACAAACAAAAGTCCAGGACCAGAGGGCTTTGCAGGTGAATTCTACCAAACATCTAAAGAAGAGGTAATACCTATTCTTCTCAAACTATTACACAAAATAGAAGAGAAAGGAAAGTTTCCAAATTCATTCTACATGGCCAGCCAGCATTATCCTGATACTAATACTTGATATAGATGAGAGATAGATAGACAGATAAGTAGAGGGAGGAAGGAAGGAAGGAAGGAAGGGAACTGCAGGCCAATATCTCTGATGAACATAGATGCAAAAACCCTCAACAAAATATTAGCAAACCATCCAACAATACATTGAAGAAAACATTCACCATGATCAAGTGGGATTTATTCCAGGGATGCCAGGTTGATACAATATTCAAAAGTCAATCAACATGACACATCACATTAACAAGAAAAAGAATAAAAACTGCATCTCAATAGATGCAGAAAAAGCATTTGCCAAAGTATGCATTCATTCATCATAAATATTCTCAACAAAGTAGGTTTAGAAAGAACATACCTCAACATAATAAAGGCCACATATGACAAATCCATAGCTAACATCATACTCAATGTTTCCTCTTAGATCAGGAACAAGACAAGGATGTCCACTCTCATCACTATTATTCAACATAGTACTGGAAGTCCTAGCCATAGCAGTTAGACAACAAAAAGAAATAAAAGGCAACAAAATTGGTAAGGAAAATGTAAAACTTTTACTATTTGCTGAAGGCAAGACACTATACATAGAAAACCCAAAGATTCCACCAAAAAACTACTAGAATAAATGAATTCAATAAATTCACAGTATGTAAAATCAATATATAGAAATCTGTTGCATTTCTATACAATAATAATGAAGTAGCAGAAAGAGAAATTAAGAAAACAACTCCATTTACAATTTCACCAAAAAGAATAAAATACCTAACCAATAAATTCATCCAAGAAGGTGAAAGTCTTGTATTCTGAGATGGATGGAAGAAATCGAAGAAGACACAAATAATGGAAAGATATTCTAAGCTCATGGATTGGAAGAACCAATATTGTTCAAATGTCCATACTGCCCGAAGCAACCTACAGATTTAATGCAATCCCTACCAACAAATCAACAACATTTTTCACAAAATTAGAAATGATACTAAAATTTGTATGGAACCACAAAATATCCTAAATAGCCAAAACAATTGAGAAAGGACAAAGTTGGAGGAGTCACAATCCCAGAGATTTCAAGATATGCTATAAAGTTATAGCAATCAAAACATTATGGTGCTGGCACAAAAACAGACACATAGATCAATGGAACAGGAGAGAGAGGTCAGAAATAAATTTATGCTTATACGGTCAATTAGTCTATGACAAAGAAAGCAAGAATATACAATGGGCAAAAGATGTTCTCTTCAACAAATGGTACTGGGAAAGATGGAGTACTACATGTGAAAGAATGAAACTGGACTACCTTCTTATATCATACACAAAAATTAATTCAAAATAAATTTAAAACCCAAATGTGGTTTTAAAACCACAAACCATAAGCCTCCTAGAAGAAAATATAGACACAAATTTCTTGGACTTCAGCCATAGAAACATTTCTCTATATATGTCTCCTCAGGCAAGGGAAACAAAAGCAAAATTAAACTGTTGGGACTACATTAAAATAAAAAGATTTTGCACAGTGAAGGAAACCATCAATAAAACAAAAAAGCAACTTCCTGAATAGGAGAAAATATTTGCAAATGATATATCTGATAAGGGGTTAATATCCAAAATATATTAAAAAAAATCTTTTATGAATCAACACCAAAAAAAAAAAATCCTATTTAAAAATGGGCACAGGCTCTGAATAGATATTTTGTCAGAGAAGACATACAAATGGCCAACAGACACATAAAAAGATGCTCAATATCACTTATCATCAGGTAAATGCAAATCATAACCACAATGATATATCATCTTACACCTGTTACAATGACTAAAATAAAGAACACAAGACAGAACGAGTGTTGAAGATGTGGAAAAAAGGAATACTCACGCACTGTTGGTAGGAATGTAAATTGGTACAGTCACTGTGGAAAACCATATGGAGGCTCCTCAAAAAATTAAAAATAGAATTACCATATGATCCAGTAATTCCCCTACTGGGTATTTACCTTCCAAAAATGAAAACACTAATTTGAAAAGATGTATGCATCCCTGTGTTTATTGTAGCATTATTTATAATAGCCAAGATATGGACACAACTCAAGTTTCTTTCCATAGACGAATAGCTGAAGATGTCTGTGTGTGTGTGTGTGTGTGTGTGTGTGTGTGTGTGTGTGTGTGTAATCACTCAGCCATAAAAAAGAATGAGATTTTGCCATTTGCAGCAACATGGATGGATCTAGAGGCTATAATGGTAAGTGAAAAAGCCAGTCAGAGAAAGACGAATACTTCATGATTTCATTCATATGTGGAATTTAAGAAACAAATGAACAAGCAAAGAAAAAAGACAAACCAAAAAGACTCTTAAATACAGAGTATTTATAAAGAGGGGAAGTGGGTATGGGGGTGGGTGAAATAGATAAAGGGAATTAAGAGTACTGTTATCTTGGGGTTATGGACATTGGGGAGCGTATGTGCTATGGTGAGTGCTGTGAAGTATGTAAACCTGGCGATTCACAGACCTGTACGCCTGGGGATAAAAATACATTATATGTTTATTAAAAAAATTTTAAAAATTTAATAAAAAAATGTTTTCAGCTATGTTAAAAAAAAAAAGAGTACTGTTATCTTAATGGCCACTGAGTAATGTATAGAATTGTTGAATCATTACACTGAACACCTGAAACGAATATAACATTGTATGTTAATTATACTTAAATAGTAAAAAGATAAAAGGGGTACTTTTTGGTACTGAGGAAAATACTCAGGGACCAAGTCAGCCATAAATTATTTCAGCAACTTATCGTATTTTGGGTGCCAGGTCTAGAAGTGTTTTCAAAGACATGGTTGAGTTGGTATTTTGAGGTGTGAATCACGGTCTGGGCCAGAGTACTTCTCTTTTTCCAGGTGCCCCTTCCCAAAAACTGGTCAAGGAGCTTCTACACTTCTGCTGACATTGTGCTTCTTATTTTCAGGGCTGAAGGTATGCCTGAAAAAGGCAGAAAAATTCCTAGTTTATAATCACATCTAGGAAGAGAAATATATCCATGCTCTACCTCTGACCTACCAGCCGGAAAAATGGAGGTTTAGAGGAAAATAGAAGTCGCTTGCAGTAACAAGAATGTCAAATCTCATGCCAGAAGAAACAGACCTGGCCTAAAGGCGTGATCTCTTAAGTTTAGAAAGTAAAACTCTGTGGAAGGTTGACAGGTGGGGAAATTCCAAAGTGCCATGTAGCTGAAATGAAAGGGAACTGTGATCATTTTGGATGTCTGTCAATAAGCCCAGAATGGCGGATTGGGGGAGAAGTCGAGAAGAGTTGTGACCAATGAAGACTAATTGAATTCAAAGTTCCTATGAGTAAAGAACAGCTCGCTTGTATCTGAGTACTGGGCGAGAAGCCCAGCTAGCTCCCCCTCCCCCACTTTTTTGTTGCTAATTCCTTTTAAGAAAAGCATTTAGATGAAGCAGCCCAAAGAAATGAAAGAGACTTCCATAGCCTCATGAGGCATATACAATCAACATCTCTCAGTACCTCCTTCCCCGTTATTCTTCCCTTTCTTCTCTCATCTCCTTCTCTTCTTTCTGCTGCTTCTCCTTCCTCCTTTCTCTCTCTTTCCTCTGTTTTCCCTTCAAAAAGTTTTGCTAGCCTCTTGCACCAGCCCCTTTGGCTTTATAACAGGAAAGCAAACAACCTCCAAAATGTGGGGGTGGGACCTGAGGAAGAACTGTCACAAGAGAACATTCTGCAGCTCTTGTGAGTCCTTCTGTTTTTAGCTGCACTCAAACCATCTCTCTACTATTTTTTCTATTTTTAATTTAGGAGCTCATTATTTCTAGACATGGTGGTTCCAAAACTTATTTTCCTCCAGTAGAGTCAAACCAATAAATTCATGGCGTCCATTATCAAGAAAGAGAACATTTACGTTTGCTGAAAGTAAAATGCTAAGAACCCAAGGCGGTTTTTAAATGTAGAAGTGCTCTTAGGGTCCTGTTGTGTGAGAGGAACAGCCAAGACACCTGTCCTGCCAGCTGTGAAACCTGTGATTGGTTCCTAAAAAAACTATACCCCCCCAAAAAAGGAAGAAAAAAAATTAAAGGACACCATGTAAGAAGGAAAAGAAATTAAACACACATGTCTAATCATTATTCTTATGCGTATTCTCTGTATTACTTCATAACAGCTGTATACACACAAAAAAGTCCCCTTTGCTTCTTCCTATTGGAGTCTTATTAATCATTGTTTAATGAAACACAAATGTATGTGTGCTTCATTTCGAGGAGCACGGTCCAGTTGGGTGTTTGTTAAGCACTGGCCAGAGTAGCTGTGCCCCTCTAATACAAATGTCTGCAGGCCTTTCAAAGCCCCTTGACAGGGCATCTTTTGATCATGCCAGTTGCCATGGTCACCAGTGTGCTGATTTGCAAGGGAACTTGGAAGCCATGCTCATTACATCAAAAACTACATTGGGGGATAAAGAGAACATGTTTGTTTCAAGAGTTGGCAATTGGGGTTTGTTAGCCTCCCCACCCACACACTTTCATCAAACAATGTCTCATTCAACTGCATAAGTCAAAGTTTACGACTCCCATCTTCCCAGCTGGAAGAGGCCTGGGGAGTGTAGACGGAATATCATCACTTAGAGAAGCACAGGCTCACAAGCCGACCTGTTCTGGTGACTTGCAAGCACAGCAGATAGGGGACGACGGATGGGTGGTGGAGTGGAAAGCAATGGCAGCCTGTGTTCTGAGACCATCTAGAGCCAATTAGATGTTTGACCCAGGCTTGTGACAGGTTTTCTTCACCGATAAAATGAAGTGGGTGGGAGAGAACATCTGTAGGGTCCCTCTCATCTCCCAACTTCTGTGATTCTAAAACACACTCTCGCGATGAATCATGGGACACTACATCAAAAACCAATGATAAAACAAAACGAAACAAAACAACTCATTATGTACCGTATGGTGACTAACGTACATAATATAAAAACAAAAAAGAAAAAGAAAACACACTCTCTGTGCTGATATATTCATGCTGTATGCTCAGGTAGGCTTTACTTGTTTATTTTTTTCCTAATGCTTAATGGTTTGAGAGTATAAGTGGGATGCCTTTTATTTTCGTATGAGATATATTTTCAAACTCAATCCCTTCCCCTAATACAGTTGTTTAGTCTGCAAACAGACTAGATACAGTAGCTTAAGAACTAACCTCAGAAAGCATCAATTTAATCACTTAGGATTACTTTCCTTAGCAATGATTAGAATCCTCCCTGAGATAATCAAAATGCTGCCTGTAATTCATTCTGATTCTTCCTATCCTTTCCTTTTGGTTATGTTACAGGAAAATTAATGTCTGGGGTAATTCTAAAGTTTATACTCTATGAATAGATGCTTCATATAAATTATAATCATATAAATTTTATGTATGTATCAGGAGACGGAAGACTAGGTAATTCTCCCAAAGTCTCACAGCTAAGTGACAAAGCTTGGATTTGGGTATAGTTCCTTTTGATGTCAAAACTCATTCTTTTCTTATGCCCTAGATTGCCTCTTTTCCCCTTCCTGCCAATTTTCACTTAAAAGGCTCTGGAAATCAGGGTGAGAACAGAGAGGTTTACTGTAAATGAATCCAGCGAACATTTAGTAGGGCCTAATAAAATTTTTCCAGAAAAGGTAAAGTTATACTTATTAAAGAGGTATAGTATGGGTGTGTATATACTGACAAGTGACTAATACCTATAAAGGGAAAGACATGCCAAAAGGTTGTTAATTTTTGTTTGCATTTTACTCATTAAGCTAATTATTCTAATAAAACTCCTAAATTTTGAAAGCTTGCCTATTGTACCAGGAAACTATATTTATTCATTAATACCTGTGATGAAGGAATAAAAACACATTATAGCTAATTTAGAATAAAAAAAAGTTAAGGTTAATTGAGGCCAACAACGTTACACTGCTTCAACTGAATGGCATGACTTATTTTTAGTACTTGGGGATTTAATTTTCTTCCATTGTAGGATTACTTAAGAATCAAATGCTTTAATGGATATGAAATTGGGTTGTAACATGAAATACCAGTGTTAATTGCTATAAAACAAATATTTATTTGCTTGTTTAAACAAATGTTTATATAATAGTATGTGCCAGGTACTATTCTAAAGCTTGATTCTCCTAAGGACAATAAGAGGTCCTTATTGTTATTATATACATGTTATAAATAAGGAAACTGAAGCCTACAGACCAGCAATAACTTGATAGAGCATAATGCTCTATGAACTTGGTGCAGAAAACTGTTATTAAGTGTTATAGATCCTTAATACACTGTATAGTTGACTTCATAATGGGTTCCAAAATCCTTAATTAATTGCCTTAGTATTATTTCCTCTGCACAATTTGCCTTGTTGTAACTACAATTAAAATTTTTATTTCCGGGGCGCCTGGGTGGCTCAGTGGGTTAAAGCCTCTGCCTTTGGCTCAGGTCATGATCCCAGGGTCTTGGGATCGAGCCCTGCATCTGGCTCTCTGCTCAGCAGGGAGCCTGCTTTCTCCTCTCTCTCTCTCTCTCTCTCTCTGCCTGCTTCTCTGCCTACTTGTGATCTCTGTCAGAAAAATAAATAAAATCTTTAAAAAAATTTTTATTTCCTTTCTCTTCTAATTCTTTCAATTCCATGTACTCTGTTCCTATGAATTTGACTGAAGAAAACAGGAAATCTATTGCAGTTGAAAGAGCAACAAGCAGATGTTGATAAATACCCACCCTTGACAACCACTATTCTACTTTCTGTCTCTACATATTTGATACTATAGATACACCATCTGAATTAAGTCATATATTATTTGTCTTTTTGACTTTTTTCACTTAGCATAATGTCCTCAAGGTTAATCCCTATTATAGTATGTGTCAGAAGTTCCTTCCTTTTATGGCTGAATAATATTCCATCATATGCATAAACCATATTTTATTTACCCATTTATCTGTCAATGGACACTTGAATTGTTTCCACCTTTCAGCTATTATGAATACTGTTGCCATAAATATGAGTGTACAAATATTTTTGAGTCCCTGCTTTCAATTCTATGGGGTGTATACCCATAAGTGGAATGGCTGATCGTTTGATAATTCTATTTTTACCTTTTTGAAAAACCTCCATACTGTTTTCCATAGCAGCTGTGCTACTTTACATTACCACCAGCAATACATAAGAATTCCAGTTTCTCCACACCCTCACCAACACCTGTTTTTTTCTACTTTTGGATAAGTAGCCATCCAATTAGATGTGAAAAAGTTATCTCATTATGGTTTTGATTTGCATTTTCCTAATGATTAGTGATGTTGAGCATCTTTACACGTGCTTATTAGCCATTTTTATAGCTTCTCTGAAGAAATGTCTATTCAAATCCTTTTCCCATTTTCGAATCAGTTTGTTTGTTTGCTATTGTTCTTGATTGAGTTGTAGGAGTTCTTTATATATTTTGGATATTAATCCCTTATCAGCAATTGGATTTTCACATATTTTCTCCCATTCCAGAGATTGCCTTTTTACTCTGTCTGTAGTTGTCTTTAAACTGGCTTTTCATTTTTACAGTGTCATATTTGAAACAGTTTCCTTCCTTGTTTGAGGGTTTTCACCTGGAAGTATGTTTACTGAGCCTATTCTCTGGATGTAATGCACAATTTGTGAAATTGTTAATAGACCTTTGTGAGCTAGGCTTCGATTACCATACACAATCGGGGTCTAGTCAAGAGACAGGAACCATATCAATGATTAAAACAGAGTAAATCTAATATAAGAATCATTACATTGGTGTTGGAAAACTGACAAGGCAAAAGGGGGGAAACTGAGAAAATACTGAAATAGTAACTGCAGCAAGAAGCTTAGGGCAGGTGGTAGGACGGGTTGACTCAGACCTCTGTTGGTATCTTGGAGGGGCAGTGATGAAGTTGGATCTAGGAGTGTGGGGACATTGCAAAAGAATTGCTGCTGCTTAGGTGAAGAAGTCTTGAGGTGGTGATGCTTGTGTGACATGAAGCAAGTAGGAAAATAAATCATATAAGCCTTCTCCCTCCTATAGCCTTCCAATCTCCCTCTAGCACACCCACTGGCAGAGCCTAATCGGAAGCTACCAGCAAAGGAGAAAAGTGATTTCCTGAGTGCCTCTCCTAGGATCCCTAGCAGAGTACAGAAGGGTGGATTTACAGCTCAAAGAAAATAGCTTGATAACATGTCATAGCTACCAAAACCTTTTCAATTTTCTATCGTTGGAAGTGAGAAATCTTTGTTCATGTTTGTAATCCCAGAAACTAGCATAGTGCCAGGAATATAAGTATTGAAAAGCATTTGCCAAAAGAAAAATGTATGAATCTAGAAAACAGATCTCTAGAAAGGAAATACAATGCTTGAGTTTACTAGAACTTTAATCATATTTTAATTTTTTGTTGCTCTCAGCAAAAATTTCCTGCTTATAACCTCATTTATTATAGTGATTTCCATTTGCTGGGCAATTTTGTTGTGTTAAAAGTCCAACATACATTTTGTTCCTTTCAGACATCCTACAAGTTAAGGTATCTTTATTCCCATTTTACAGATGAGAAAACTGAGTCTTAAAGGTTAAATAATATGCTCAAGCTTACCCAGCTAATTAATGGAAGCAGTATATAAAACGTAGGTCTGTTCATTTCCAGAGACTATACTCTTAGTGACTAAACTCACATGCTCAGTCTCACATAATACTGACCACCATTTTTAAAGATACTCATGGAACAACAATTTCGCCTCCTTTTCTATCTTAGCTTTCCTATCAGCAAACTTGACACTATGAAAAACGACTGAACCAGTCACTCTGCAGTCCTGTATGTAGGACTTTTCTGCCATCTTTTACAGAATGACTCTACTACAGAGGGGTGCATCCTGAACTACCGTGAACCTCCAACACAGGTTTACCAGTGCTGGAGTTCTTTCTCACCCCACCAGAAGGTTTCATAGTGGAGGCGATGGTTGGCCAACTTCAGTCTGTGAATTGCCTGTAAGTAACATTTTGTAACACTTTATTGGGACACAGCTTGATTCATTCTTTTATGTATTGTCTATGGCTGCTTCCACATAACAGCAGGATTCACTAGTTGCACAGAGACCAGGACCCACAAAGCCCAATATAGTTCCCTTTACAGAGAATTTGCTGGCCCCTGATCTGTACAGACCAATGACCCAGTTGATCTCCCACCCACCTCATCAGTGTTTGCAACTGCTTCACCTCCGTGTCTTGGGGTTGGGAGTGTTTCTTCAGTCATCACCCACATAAGGAAAACAGGGCTGTAAACCACACTAAATACAAACCTTAGACTTTGAATCTTGAGTGTGGCTTCCTGTGTTAGCCTTAAAATAGTGTTCCCCTCTCCAAGAAATACGCACTCCTAGGGCAAGTGGAAAGTGTGGTCTGATCGTTAAAGCATCTGGGGTAATTATTTAAGTCATTTTAGGCTTTCTTTAAAATTAAAAAAAAAAAAAAGAAAAGAAACAAGGGCAAAGTCTTTAGTTTCAAAGTGGATCATTCACACAGGAGAACAATAAACTTTTCACCAAATGCTTTTACACACAAAGAAAAGGCAAATCATTTTTAAGTTCTTGCTCTGTTTTGAGTTCATTGATTGCATTTCTTTTTTTTCTTCCAGATGATCTTAAAAACACAAATATATCGGCATTCCTGTTCTAAAACCTTAAAAATCCCTAAACCTTAACTTCCCTGCCAATCCTGCAAAGCATTATTTTACACATTTTACCAATACAGAAAATATAGAAAAATGGAACCTCTAAGAAAATAATTTTTAAGCACATGAAGTACCTTTTTTCTAACTTCTTAGGGCAAAGTAAATACCGCTTAAATTTACTTAACTAAGTGGATGTACTCATGAAATTATGTGGAAAGTAAACATCTATATGTGAGATCATGATTTCCAATTTTGGAGAGAATAATTTTGGCTCCAATATATAATGAAACCACAGTAATGCACCAAAGAACTTACTATGTTTGACAATTTGCCTGTACTGTATATTTGGCTCTCCCACAAAAACACATGAAGAAAAGTTCATGATATAGATAAAGGACAATGAATTACTGTGTTTTTGGATGCTTTCTTGCTTCACATATAATTTGAATATCTAATTAATGCCCATCTCATTGAATTCTTAAGGTCTCTAATGAGATAATGCTGTGTCTCTTATGATAGTAATTGGGAAACTAATGCTCAAAATATAAAATCATTAAAAATATTAGTTAAGAGCAGCTTTGGGGAATTCTTAAGAGTGTGGGATATGGTCTTTGCTCTCAGGCAGTTTATAATTTTGCTGAGAAACGGTGGTAAAACAGGAAAAGTGTAAATGTTGGTAGAGCCAGATTTACTGAGTCTTTGCTTTGAAATAGTTGTCCTCAAATTCATTTGTGGATAGGAATTTCTCTGGTGGGATAGGGGAACTTGATGATCTGAACATTTCTGGGACCCACCCCAAAATATTCCGATTTTTAGTTTGGGGGTAGATCTCAATTGTCTACATATTTAATAAACACCCATGGCTTTCTTATTTGGGTGGTTCATAAGCCACATCATGAGAAAAGATATTCAAGGTATTTTCAAGAACAGTTGTAGGGGAAGTAAAGCTGGTACTTGAGTAGGAAGATTAGGCATCCTCCTTAGATAATTTGTTGTTCCTCCTAAATAACTTCCTAAAGCATCCCTTTGGCTTGGAATACTGTTCTTAATAAAGTACAATCATACTAAAAGGAGAAGATCATTTGGATCTTAGCCATTACCTATATCTTACTTTGACTCATTTTATTAGCTCCTCCCTGAGATAGATTGTGATGGAAGGGCAGGTAGTGCTAGGCCCAGAGTGCTGAAAGGGAAGGAGCCTAAAGTGGACAAGGCTATTCTAAATGTTTCTATCATTTCAGGAAAAATTGAGGAAATGGGGAAGAAAACAGAAAGGAAAAATGTGGTATACATAAGTCTCTCCCTTTTTAAGCAGGTTAGGTCCAAAGAGGTTGGGGATGTCCATTTACTCACAAGATTAAAGTAATGCTATAGGGTTCTCAGTAGCATTGATGTATTTTTGCTCTGTTTCATTTGTTTGTATATATGAAATTTCTTAAGTTGAATGTAGAAAATTTGTTTGCTTCTGTATTTGGGACTTTTATTTTGTGTAGGCATATTTTAGAATCATAGATTTCAGACATTAAGTATAAGAAGGCTTCTAATTCCAAGGCAGTTCATAGATTTCACCTTATGTGTACTCTCTAACTGATTAGTAATGACTTCCTGGTATGCTATGTTGCAAATGCAGTTTGCAAATCACTATGTGGTTGATTTGCAATGTCTGTTCTGTCCTGGGAGTAGACAAAACTCCATTAGTCTAATATTCTAATTTTACCTACACCAAGAAACTGAAATTCAGATTGAGTCACAGAGAAACTTCAGAAAAGATTAAGAGAAGTAAGTCTATAGTTTATAAATCTTTGTATTGATATGGGTCTAAAATGACATGGTTTCCTTTATTAGTAAAGTTGCACATAGAAGTTCATATGTTCAAAGAAAGGTTTACCGTTACATTATTATGGTCTGGGATTATTGTGCATACTACTTGGTTTCCAACCTTTTCTTATCTATGCATCATTACACAGGGATCAAGGGATCAATAAATCGAAGCCTAAATAATCCAGGAAAAAAATAATATGTGACACCTTTTTTGGAAATAAAACTCTGCATATATTTTCAAGCTCTTTTAGGAACATTTAAATTGCTGAGTGTACCTCCGTGTTCCTGTCAGGACTAGGACCAGAAATCAGTAATAAATTAAGATGGTCTCTCTCCACACCATAACCATTGGCCAGTTGCTGACCAAATACAAACTTTTAGACATCTAGAAGCTTTTCATTGAGAAGCTTCATATGCCCTAAAGAGGGAGTCTAGTTCTCCCACTTGTCTGAGCATTTGGCCAAAAGAGACTAGGCAGGATAGGACTATGCTATTAAAAAAGTGACAATTTCCAGGAATCTGAGTGGATTCCTGTTTGGGTCTCTTTGAGGTTGTGAGATAGAGTGAAAAAGTAACATTCCTCAGAAACTCTAAAGGCTGATGAGAATTTTTTCAGACTTTCCTGAGTTCCTCTAATCTATCTGTTTCTTATAAAATGTAATTCATATCTGGTCCCTAGGTAGGACAAGCAAGCACAAGAGGCTTTTGAGAGCTGATTTTCTTTTTTAATTCAAACCCGGAAATTACCTAACACTCATGTCCTCACATCTCTTCTCATTCCTCCTCCTTCTGGAATTTGGCTCAAGATTTTGCCTCTCTCTGGAACTTCCATCCCCACTCTATAATTGCATGTTAAGGTCCTGTTCTTCATTCATTCATGAATTCATTTACTGGGTTACTCAGTTCTAATCACTTAACAAATATTTGCTAAAACAAGTTAAATATGGTTCCAGATCACACCAATCTTAACATCTATAAAAGATCTAAATTTACAGAAGAAATTATTTAATTCCAACTGTCCAGTGCCTCAGGAGAAAGGGAGACAATCTGGCCTGAGAGTCAGGGAAGGGTTCATTGAGGAGGCAGCCTTTTATCTGAGCCTTAAAGAAGGAATTAGATTGGGCTAGGTGACAAGGAAGGTGGGAGAAAGGGAGGAAATAAGGGAATAATATTTCTGGAAGCAGGCACTGCCTGGATAAGGCCCCAAGGCAGGAAGGAACATAATGAAGAGGACAGAAAGCAGTGTGTGTGTGTGTGTGTGTGTGTGTGTGTGTGTGTGTGTGTGTTAATTTTGGAGGGCTGCCCTCTGAGAGATGCCCAAAATGAGGATAGAGAAATAAGAAAGGGGCCAGATGATGTAGGATCTTATAGGCCATGTTAAGGATTTTGGACTTGAGCTTATGAACTATAGGAAGCCACAGGATAAATGTAAGTAGAGAAGAAAGTGTACTTCAGATACCTGTCCTTCTAAGAGGCTTTCTCATTTTCCTCCAACATGTTATTTGAAAATCTGTAATACTAATTTGTATTAGAAACATATAAGTTTGGGGACACATGGGTGGCTCAGTTGATTAAATGTCTGCCTTTGGCTCAGGTCATGCATGATCTTGGGGGCCTGGGATTGAGCCCTGTGTTGGCTCCCTGCTCAGCAGGGAGTCTCCTGCTTTCTCTCCCTCTTCTCCTCCACCCTGCTTGTGGCTCTCTCTCTCTCTCTCTCAAATAAATAAATCTCAAAAAAAAAAAAAAAAAAAAAAAAGAAACCTGTAAGTATGGATCTGTCTCCATGGTACTCCTTAAAGGTAAGAATTTTATGTCTTTTTCATCTTTGCATAATTTGCTGCATAGCTAGCAGGATAATGTGGAAAGGGGTTATTGGCATGGAAGGAGCTTTGGAATCAGGCAGATCTGGCTTTGATTCCTGTCACTATGTTATTCTAACTCTGTGACACTAACCATGTACCCAGAGCAGTCTGGCAGGAGGGCCCACCCTGGGTGCAGGCAATAAGGGTATGCATTGCTGTTGAGAATTTAAAAACAATAATAAACCTGATTTAAAGTCAATCTGCTTTTTATTATCACCATGTGCTGGCAATTTCAAACAATGTCAGTGATAAAATACTCCTCCCTAAAAGAATCTTTTGTGGGTCTAGGTTCTAAACAATTAGAGTGGTTACCACTGAGGCTTTTCCCAACATTTTATTATGAAAAATGTCAGACATATAGAAAAGTTGAAACAATCTTGTGGCGAAAACTCACTATTTAGATTCCAAAATTAACATTTTTTGTTCCATCGAAATATATACTATCCATCTATCAGTCTTTTGATTCATCTATCAATCAGTTTGTTGGACACATTTCCATCTAAAATGCATTGATAAGTAAATTGTCCCCTAAATATTTCATTAATTGGAGTTATTATTTATTTATAAGAGTTCCATATTTGTTTAAGGCTATATTTTTCTACTCAGGTAAACTTTGCATAGCATGAAATACATAAATCTTAACGGCACCATTTAATGAGTTTTCTTTTTTTGCTAATGTTCTTCCACTAAGTGGATTCTTTTTAAAAAACTTAAAGATAATTGACATACCATATTATATTAATTTCATGTGTACAACACAGTGATTTGACAGTTATAAACATTGTGCACTGATCACAAGTCTAGTTACCATGTCACCATACAAACAGTGCAATATTCCACATGTTGTACATTACATCTCATGACTTATTGATTTTATAACTGGATGTTTGTACCTCTTGATCCCTTTCATCCATTTAGTCCCTTACGAATACTCTCCTCTGTGGCAAACACCACTCTGTTCTATGAGTCTGAATTTTGTTTTGTTTTGTTTGTTTATTTTGTTTTTTAGATTATACATATATGTGAAATCATTTGGTATTTGTCTTCTTCTGCTGACTTGCTTTACTTAGTATAATACCCTCAATGTCCATCTATGTTGTTGCACATGGCAAGATATCATCCTCTTTCATGGCTGAGTTATATTTCATTATATATATATATATATATATATATATATATATATACACACACACACACATATATATATCTCACATCTTCTTAAGCCATCCATATATTAATGGACACTTGGAAATTGCTTCCATATCTTGCCTATAGTAGAGAATGCTGTAATACTCATAGGAGTGCATATATCTTTTCAAATTAGTGTTTTTGTTTTCTTTGTGTAAATGACTAATAGTAGAATTACTGGATCAAACAGTAATTCTATTTTTAATTTTTTGAGGAACCTCCATATTGTTTCCACAGTGACTGCACCAGTTCACATTTCCAGCAGTGTATGAGGGCTCCTTTTCCTCCACATCCTTGTCAACACTTGTTATTTTATCTTTTTGATTTTAGCCACTCTGACAGGTATAATATGATATCTCATTGTAATTTTGATTAGCATTTTCCTGATGATGAGTGACGTTGAGTATCTATCTTTTCGTATGCCTGTTGGATATCTGTATGTTTTCTTTGAAAAAATATCTGTTCAGATCCTCTTTCCATTTTAAATCAGATTTTGTTGTTGTTACTGAGTTATAGGAGTTCTTTATATGTTTTGGATATTAACCCATAATTAGATATATGATTTGCAAATATCTTCTCCCATCCTCCCATCCTAGGTTGCTTTTTTTCTTTTGCTGATGGTTTCCTTCACTGTGTAGAAGCTTTTTTGGTTTGATGTAGTCCTACTTGTTTATTTTTGCTTTTGTGCCCTTGCCTCTAGAGTAGCATCCAAAACCATCAGTAAGACTGTTATCAAGAAGCTTACCACTTATGTTTTCTCCTAGGAGTTTTATTGTTTCAGGTCTTGCATTGAATCTTTAATCCATCTTGAATTCAATTTTGTATATGGTGCAAAACAGTGACCCGGTTTCATTCTTTTGCATGTAGCTGTCCAGTTTTTCCAACACCATTTATCAAAAAGACTGTCCTTTCCCCATTGTATGTTCTTGCCTTCCTTTTCATAAATCAATTAACCATATATGCATGGGTTTATTTCTGGGGTATCTGTATCTATTCTGTTTTATTGGCCTATATGTCTCTCTTTTTTGCAAATACCATACTATTGATTATTATAGATTTATAGTATAGTTTGCAATTAGGGAGTATGGTACTTCTGGCTTTGTGTTTCTTTCTCAAGGTTGTTTTAATTATTTTGGGATATTTTGTGGTTCCACACAAATTTTAGAACTATTTGTTGTAGTTCTGTGAAAAATGCCCATTGGAGTTTTGTTAGGAATTGCACTGAGTCTGTAGATAACTTTGGGGTAGTAAGGACATTTTAACAATATTAATTCTTCTTATCCATAAGCATGGAATATCTTTCCATTATTTGTGTCTTCTTCAACTTCTCCCAACAGGATTTTATAGTTTTCAAAGTATAGGTCTTCCACCCCCTTTGTTAAATTTATTCTGAGGTATTTTATTCTTTTTGACACAAATGTAAGTGGGATTGTTTTCTTGATTTCTCTTCTTATAGTTAGTTATTAGTGTATGGAAACACAATGGATTTTTTCTATTATTTTTGCATCGTTCTACTTTACTGAATTCATTTATTAGATCTAACAGTTTTTTTTTTTTGTGGAGTCTGTTGGGTTTCTTATGTATAGTATCATGTCATCTGCAAATAGTGATAGTTTAACTTCTTTCTTCTAGTTTTAGTTTTACTTCTTTACTTCCTTCTAATTTGTATGCCTTTTCTTTACTTTTCTTGCCTAATTGCTGTGGCTAGGACTTTCTTTCTTTCTTTTTTTTTTAAGATTTTATTTATTTATTTGACAGACAGCAATCACAAGTAGGCAGAGAGGCAGGCAGAGAGACAGAGGAGGAAGCAGGCTCCCTGCTGAGGACCCTGGGATCATGACCTGAGCGGAAGGCAGAGGCTTTAACCCACTGAGCCACCCAGGCTCCTTGCTGTGGCTAGGACTTTAAATATCATACTGAATAAAAGTGTGGATAGTGGGCATCCTTATCCTGTTCCTGATCTTAGAAAGAACATTTTCAGCTTTTCACCATTGAGTATGGTATTAGCTGTGAGTTTGTCATATATGGCCTTTATTATGTTGAAATACATTCTCTCTATACCCATTTTATTGAGAACTCTTATCATTAATGGATGTTGAATTTTGTCAAATGCTTTTTCTGCTTCTACTGAGATGATCATATGATTATTATCTTTCATTTTGCTAATATGGTTTATCAGATTGACTGATTTGCAGATATTGAATTACCCTTGCATCTCTGGAATAAATCTCTTCATCATGGTGTATGATCCTTTTAATGTACTGTAGAATTAAGTTTGCTAATATTTTGTACAGGATTTTTGCATCAGTGTTCACAGGGATATTGGCTTATAATTTTTTGTTTGTTTTAGGTTTGTCTTCTATTGTTTTGTTTTGTTTTGCAGTGTCTATCAGGTTTTAGTGGTAGCATAATGCTTTTCTTGAAAAACGAATTTGGATGCATTCCCTCTTCTTCAATTTTTTAAAAGAGTTTGAGAGAGATAAATATTAAATCTTTGAATTTTTGGTAGAATTCATCAGTGAAGCTATCTGTTCCTGGACTTTTGTTTGTTTTTGATTACAGGTTCAATGTCTTTACTAGTAATTGGTCAATTTAGATTTTCTATTTCTTCATGATTCAGTCTTGGAAGACTATGTATTTCTAGGAATTTATTCATTTCTTCTAGGTTGCCAGTTTGTTGGCATATACTTGTTCATAGTAATCTCTTAGGACACTTTGTGTTTCTGTGATATCAGTTGGAACTTCTCTTTCATTTCTGATTTCTGACTTTATGTATTTGTGCCCCTTCTTTTTTTCTTGGTGAGTCTAGCTGAACCTTTGTCTATTTTCTTTATCTTTTCCAGGAGTCTCCTCTTAGTTTCATTGATGTTTTTTTTGTATTGTCCTTTTCATCTCTATTTCATGGATTTCTGTTCTGATTTTTTTATTTCCTTCCTTCTACTAACTTTAGATTTCATTTGTTCTTTTCCTAGTTCCCTGAGGTGTAAAGACAGATTGTTTATTTGAGATTTTTCTTGTTTCTTGTGCGAGGTCTCAATTGCTATGCACTTCCCTCTTATAACTGTGTTTGCTGCATCCTACAAATTCTGTATGCTGTATGTTTCCATTTGTCTCCAGGTTTTGTTTTCGTTTTTTGTTTTCTTTTGTTTGTTTGTTTTTTGAAATTTCTCTTCTGATTTCTTTGATGACCCATTGGTTGTTTGGTAGTATGTTGTTTAATCCCCAAATTTTTGTGGTTTATCCAGTTTCCTTTTTGTAATTGATTTTCTAGTTTCTTTCATTGTGGTCAGAAAAGATGTTTGCTATAAATTCAATCTTCCTGAATTTATTGAGTCTTGTTTTGTGGCCTAATGTAATCTGTCTTGGAAAATGTTCCATGTACCCTTGAGAAGAGTATATTCTGTCGCTTTTGAATGGAATGTTCTGTTAATGTCCCTTAAGACTCATCTGATGTAACATATCACTTAAGGCGATGTTTCCTCATTGATTTTCTGTCTGGATGATCTATCCATTGATGTAAGTGGGGTGTTAAAGTCCACTGCTCTGTCTTCCACTCTGTGACTTCCATTGCTTTTTCTTCTAGCTCACTGATCTGTTTTGCTTCATTTGGTCTGCCCTTGCACTCCTCTAGTATATTTTTCAAGTCAGCTATTGTATTCTTTAACTCTTTTTGATGTTTTTTTACTTCTTTTCAATACTTTTTTGTATTTTCTATCTCTTCATTGAACTTCTTACTGTGTTCATCTATTCTTCTCCCGAGTTGGATAAGTATCTTTATGACCATTATTTTAAACTCTTTATCAGGTAGATTACTCTTTTTATATCAGTAAGTCTTTTTCTGAGGTATTGTCTTGTTTTTTCATTTGGAACATATTTCTCTCTTTCCCCATTTTGCTGATATTCTGTATTTGTTTCTAAGTATTGGGTAAAATAGCTACCTGTCCCAGTCTTGAAGGAGTGGCCTTGTGTAAAGATGACCTGTGAGGCCCAGAAATGCAATCCTCCTGACTAGGTGCTCAAGGAACATTTCTTTTCTTTTTTTTTTTTTTAATTTTTTATTTCTTATTTTTTTTAATAAACATATAATGTATTTTTATCCCCAGGGGTACAGGTCTGTGAATCATCAGGTTTACACACTTCACAGCACTCTCCATAGCACGTACCTTCCCCAATGTCCATTAACCCCTTCCCCCTCTCCCAACCCCCCCTCCCCCTAGCAACCCTCAGTTTGTTTTGTGAGATTAAGAGTCACTTATGGTTTGTTTCCCTCCCAATCCCATCTTGTTTCATTTATTCTTCTCCTATCCCCTTAACCCCCCATGTTGCATCTCCACGTCTTCATATCAGGGAGATCATATGATAGTTGTCTTTCTCCAATTGACTTATTTCACTAAGCATGATACCCTCTAGTTCCATCCATGTTGTCGCAAATGGCAAAATTTCATTTCTTTTGATGGCTGCATAGTATTCCATTGTGTATATATACCACATCTTCTATATCCATTCATCTGTTGATGGACATCTAGGTTCTTTCCATAGTTTGGCTACTGTCGACATTGCTGCTATAAACATTTGGGTGCATGTGCCCCTTTGGATCACTATGTTTGCATCTTTAGGGTAAATACCCAGTAGTGCAATTGCTGGGTCATAGGGTAGTTCTATTTTCAACTTTTTGAGGAACCTCCATGCTGTTTTCCAGAGTGGTTGCACCAGCTTGCATTCCCACCAACAGTGTAGGAGGGTTCCCCTTTCTTCAAGGAACATCTCTTGGTTGCACATGTCTGCTGGCTATGGCAGAGCCATGGATGTGGTGTGGATGGGAGGGGGGTGTTCTCACCCATCTGGCTGTTGCATAGGAAGAGAGGGGATACTCACCTACACTAGCAGGTTAGAAGGAAATTGCCAAAATAGTGTTTTCCAATGCCAGCATTAGCAAGGTAGAATGAGATTGCAAAAATGGTACCTGCCAGACCTCCAATCTAACAGGTTCCTGCCTTTCAGCAGTTGCTCTAAGATTAGTAAGTAGGTCTCCTGCATATAGGATATGGGTGCTTCAAACTGCTATTTTTGTGCTCAGTCCTGGGGGTAGTGAGTCTGTGTGTGGGCCCTTTAAGAGTGGGTTCTTTGTTCCCGACAGTTCCCTGATTCTTCTGGACATAATTGCTGTTAGTTTTATGTTTTGATGGTTGTCTCTCTGATGCAAAACCCAAGAGTTGCACTGCCCATTATGGAGCAAAAACTCCTCACTCTTCAGGGAAATTCCATATTTTTTAGACCTTCCCAGTTACGGGTCCCTATGCCTGGGGTGGGATTTTTGGCAAGAGCCTGTCTCTGCCGCTCCTACCCTTCTCAGTGTGACCCTTTTGTTATTTGTTGTAGAGACACTATTCATTTAGTTTTCAGGACTTTTTCCAGATGAAATTATTCCTTATGTAACTATAGTGTTGTTATTTGTGAAGGTGTATTCAGCATCTTCCTACACTGCTGTCTTGAACCTCTTAGATTCCATTTGATGACTTTTGACCATTGCATACACCTGTGTAAACCAAAACACCACTAAGATACAGAAAATTATCCTTATCCCAATAAATGCTGCTTAGGCCCCTTCACAGGCAGTCTCCCTCCCATCTATCCCAAGGAAACCTCTGTTCTGATTTTCCTTACAACAGATTAGTTTTGCCTATTCTAGAACTTCACATAAACGGAATTGTACAATATGTACTCTTGTATAAGGCTTCTTTCTCTCAACATGGAGTGTTTCAGATTCAACCACATTGTTGCATTTATCTGTACTTTTCCCTTTTTAGTTCCTCAGTAGAATTCCTTTGTAGGAATATACCATAGCTTATCCATCATCCTATTGATGGACACGTAGGTCGTTTTTTGAGTTTTACCTGTTACGGATAAAGTTGAGATTAACTTTTGTGTACAGGGTGCTTTGCAAACTTATGTTTCCATTTTTCTTGGGAAAATGCCTATGAGTAGAATTACTGGTTGCAGTGTAGGTGTATGTTTTGTTTATCAGAAACTGCAAGACCTTTATTCATAGTGGTTATACCTCTTTGCATCTTTTTATCATCTCATATCTCTTTGGATCTTTTTATCACCTCACTGACAATGTATGAGAAATCAGCCACTTATGCTTTTGCTTATATTTGCTGTTTTCTGTTAGTTGTTTTTTTTTTTTAAACTTTAGTCATTCTAATTGTGTTTGCAGTAGTTGGGCTTTTAATGTGAATTTCCCTAATGACTAATGATATTGAACACTTTTTCACATTCTTATTGATCCTTCATATATCTTCTTTTTTTGTGGTGTTTGCACAAATCTGTTACGCATTTTATTATTGTTTGCTGTATTACTGCACTGTAGGAGATAGATATATATCCTGTATATCAATTATTTGTAAGATACACATTTGAAAATATTTTCTGCTAGTCTGTGGCTTGCCTATTTATTTTTTAAATGGTTTCTTTCAATGAAACATTAGTTTTAATTTTGATGAAGTCTAATGAATCAAATTTTTTTCTTTAATTGTCTTATCTTAGAAATCTTTGCCTACTCTCAAGTAATGAAATTATTCTATGTTTGTTCCAAAAAGCTTTTTGTCTTCAGTTTTGTTTATGATTATCTCTAATTTTTGTACATAATATGAGGTAGAGGTGAAGGTTCTTTCCACCCCTCCTCCCTTATGGATCCAGTTTTTCCAGCACCATTTGTGAGAGACTCCCATTTTCCCACTGATTGCTTTAGAATATTTATTGAAAAGTAAGTGGCCACATAGCTCTCAATTTTGTTACATGTATTTTTTTGTCAATCCTTATGCCAGTCTCATAGTAGCTTTTTGGTAATCTTGAAGTCAATTATTTTAAATCCTCTAATTTTGTCCTTCCTTTAAAATATGACTTTGGATATTCCAGGTGTTTTGTATTTCCATGTAAGTTTTAGAATAAGTTTGCTATTTTCTACAATAAATCTCGCTGGAATTATGAATAGGGTTGCATTCAATCTATAGATCTGTTTGAGGAGAATTAGCAATTTAATATTGAATTTTCCAGTACTTGAATATGATATATTTCTCCCTTTATTCAGTCTCTATTTATCTTAGAAATATATATTATATTAAACTATGGTCTTAAAGCATTTTTGTCAAATTTACTTGCAAGTACTTTCTAATGTTACTGCAAATAGTATGGTTTTCCCAAAGGTTTGCTGCTAGTTTAAAAAAATGCAATTGACTTTTGTACATTTGTGTATATTTAGCCTTATTTATTGGTTCTAGCAGTCATTTTTTAGATTCTTTAGGATTTTCTATATAAATAACCATGTCACCTTCAAATAGACAAAGTTTTACTACTGCCTTTCCAATTTTTATGCCTTATTTTCTTTCTCATACCTTATTTCATCAACTAGGACTTCTAGTACAATATTGAATGGAAGCTGTGAGAAGTGGGCACTGTTTCATTATTGTGTGTGAATCTTTTTCTAGGCAAGACTTTTACTGGGGCTTATGGTTCAACACAAGGGAGACAGCACAAAGGAGTGTCCTCAGGCTGATTCTATTTCCTTACCCTTGATATGACAGAGGGAAAAAAAAATATGATTTTACCATTATGATGTTAGCCACAGGTTTTTTAAGAGACAGCCTTTTTCAGATTAAGAAAGTTCCCATCTACTCTTAGTTTGGTGAGAATTTTTATCATTAATGAGTGTTGAATTTTATGAAATGTTTTTCTACTTCTATTGAATTGGTCATATGGGTTTTCTCCTTTATTCTGTCATTATAATGAATTGGATTGATTAAATTTTGAATGTTAAAGTAACCACAAATTACTAGGATAAGCCCCATTCGGTCACAATGTATTATCTTTTTGATTTTCACAATTTGTTTGTTAATGTTTTGTTAAATATTTTTGCTTTATGTGCATAAGGAATATTGGTTTAGCAGTTGTTTTTAAAATGTTTTTGAAGCATTTTTATATTAACATTTCTGACTTCATAAAATAAATTGAAAAGTGATCTCTCCTCCTCTATTTTCTGAGATTGTATGTAAAGTTGAAGATTTTTCCCCATCCCTTAAATGTCCAATAGAATTACCCAGCCAAACTATCTGGCCCTTAAGTTTTCTTTGTGAGAGCTTTTTTTTAAAAAAATATTTTATTTATTTGACAGAGAGAAATCACAACTAGGCAGAGAGGCAGGCAGAGAGAGAAGAGGAAGCAGGCTCCCTGTGGAGCAGAGAGCCCGATGCGGGGCTCGATCCCAGGACCCTGGGATCATGACCTGAGCCGAAGGCAGAGGCTTTAACCCACTGAGCCACCCAGGCGCCCCTGTGAGAGCATTTTTAATAACAACTTTGAATTTTAAACTGGATATTAGGTTATTCAAAATTCAGTTTCAACTTGTGTGATATTTGACAATTTGTATTTTTCAAGAAATTTGTCCACCTTATCTAAGTTGTTAAATTTGGTGTATAAATTTGTTCGTATTATCCATTTAATAGCTGTAGGATCTGTAGTAATAATCCCTCCTTCATTCCTGATATTAATAATCTGTGTTCTTTATTTTTCTCTCTTTCCCTTCCTCCTCAGTCTTATTAGGCATTTATTAACCTTGATGGTCTCTTCCAGTTTTTGTTAAATTTCTCTATTCTTACTGATTTCTTATCTTTATTATTTCCTTTCTTTTAATTATTATGAGTTTATTCTAACTCCTTTTCTGTCTTCTTGAAGTAGAATCTTAAGTCATCAATTTTAGACCAGACTTCTTTGGTAATGTAAACATTCAAAGCTATAAATTTTCCTCTAAGAACTGCTTTAGATACATTTCATAAATTCCAATATATTTTATCTTTATTTTCATTCAGTTTTAGATATTTTTAATTTTTCTTATAATTTCTTTTCTGATCCCTAAACTACTTAGAAGTGTCTTATTAAATTTCCAATTAAATTTGAGGTTTTCTATATATCTTATTGTTATTAATTTATAATTTGATTTCATAGTAATTAAAGAATATACTTTGCATGATTTTAATCCTGTTTAATTTATTGAGATTTTATGACCAGCCAGATCATCTTTCTTGGTGAAAATGTGCTCTTAAAGGGAATGACTATTCTATTCTATTTTAAATGAAGTGCTTTATAAATATCAATCAAGTCCAGAGAGTTAATAATGTTATTCACCTTTTGTGTCTTTACTATTTTGTCTAATTGGTCTATCAGTGTCTGAGAAAGGGATGTTAAACTCTCCAACTATGCTTGTGGGATTTTTTTTTTTCCTGTGTAGTTGTCAATATTGTTCCATGTATTTTGAAGTTCTGTTATTTAGACATATGCATATTATAACTAGAAATCTTACTGAAGAATTGGATATTTTATCAGTATGAAATGTCCCTCTTTGCTTTGGCAACTGTCTTTGTCTGAAACTTTAATTCATCTGATATTAGTATAGCTATTCCAGCTTTCTTAGTTTTCCTATTTGCATGGTATATATTTTCCTATCCACTTACTTTCAATTTATAATCTTTAGATATAAAGTTTATCTCTTGTAGATAGGAATATAGTATTCTTTTCATTTATCTTGTGTGAAGTTTATTGAAGTTATTTAAATTGTAAATGTGTGTGTTTTACCAAATTTTAGACATTTTTGCACATTATTTCTTCAAGTAATTCTTCTGTTCCATTCTCTTCACTTCTGAACTTTTTCATTTGGACCACAGTTCCCTGAGACATTGTTGTGTTGTTGTTCTTCATCTTTTTCTTCTTTTTTTTTGGTCTTCTTCTTTCTCTCTATTCTTCAGATTGGGTAATTTTGATCTATCTCCAAGCTCACAAATTTGTTTTAAATTTGAATTCTCTTTTTTTCTTAAATAACCATAATTTGAGTTTTGATTACCAAAGGAAATGGGATGACTGGGAGTGGAGGAAAAGGACTGGCTACTTAGTTTGTGGGGCCCAGGGCAAAATGTGGGGGTCCTTGCTAAAAAATTATTAACAACTTCAGGACAGTGACAGAGAGCACTAAACCAGGCATAAGGGGCAATGTGTAACTGTAAGTTGCATGCCAGTGGAACTAGAGTGTATGGCAATAGTAGAGTTCAGAACTTCCAGTCACATATATCAGAACTTGAATCCCAGATCTATCACTTGCTACCTGAGTAATCTTGGGGAGGTTACTTTTTCTAAGTCTTTTGTCCTTATCTGCAAAGTGAGTCTTGCCTAGGTTCATCATGAGGCATACATAATAGATAGCTATATGAAGTGCCAAGTACAATGTATGATACAGAATATGGTTTAAAAAAGGGAAGTTATTATTATTTTGTTATATGGACTTTATTGGAAGGAAATTTGTTGCATCAGAAAGAGAATATCTCTAGTGTTATCAATTAAAGACTGGAAGATACGAGATAAGAAATATGCTTGTGAGTGTAGGCAGGCAGCTATAGAGTTGAGGAGTTGGGGGTGCATGCCCTAGTGAGTTGGAAGGAGGCTGGTAAGGAAATAAATTCCCTGCACCAGTCTCTGGGTGGTGCTGTTAGTCCAGGAGAACTTGGTTACATTCTAAGTGTACAGGTGTTTTCAAGGATGGGGCAAAGAAAGATTGGAAGCATAAAAAGGAAAAACAAGGTGCCAACCAGGCATTCATATAAAGAGAACTTCTGAAAATCTGCAGAAAACTGAAAGAGCATAGTGAGAACTTCCTACCTTCCTACTTAGAGATATTAGGACATTTGTTTTACCCAGGTCAAGATATGAGGACATTTGGCTTATGTCTGATAATCTCAAACTTTGGTTCTCAATCTGGCTATTAATTAGAATCACCTGTGGGACTTTAAAAACTTTTGATTCTCTGACTCCATCCCAGAGATTCTGCCTTGGTATTCTGGGGTGAGGCCTGGGTATCATCAATATCTTTGAAAAGCTTCTTAGAGGATTCTAATGTGCAGACAGAGCAGAGAACCACTAATCTAAAACAATGACATCTGTTGTTAAGATCTTGTCTTTGTATTTCCCTCTAAGAAAATGAGGTTGGACTTTTACTCTGTGTGTGTGTGTGTGTGTGTGTGTGTGTGTGTACGTGTGTGTGCACACGTTTGGTAACCAGATGATGAAACGGCAATAATGCACACACAAGTGGAAACCATTCGATAGTCTCAGTAGACCACAGGGTGCTGCTTCTGCCTCGTCCACAGCTGTACCTGATCAGGAAGCCTCAACTGCCATCCTCTGAGACCCTTACTGTGCAACATGTTTAAGCAGTGAGTGGGACATGATAAGGGCTCAAGAAGTATCATTGTGGGTACTAAAACTATTTTGTTGGGTCATCTAATATAAGTTTAAATTAATAAAAAGGAATCAAAGAAAACTAATAGGGTGTAATCGTCTTTCCTTGGGTGGTTCAACCTCATCCTTTCCAGTCTTGCATGTCATTGTAAATAAGCTGTTTAAAAAAGCAATACCGTAAGTGGTCATATCATTTCTAAACCATAAATAATGACTTGCAAAAAGAAAACCTGCCCTAACATTGTGGAAATGGGTATTTGTGGTCTGGAATAAAATTTTCTGTGATAGCATCACATCTGGACTTAAAATAACCGTGTTGTCAAAGCTTGGGTGGCAGAGCAGACAGTGTGTTTGGGAAAATTGTTAAAAAATCAAAAAGAATTTCTAATGATGGCAAAGTTGCTGACAACCAAGACACACACGATGCATTCAAATCAGATTGCTTCATGAAATGTCAGTGTAGAATAAAGCAGTATTTCCAAATTAATGAGTATATATACTTTTATTTCAGTTTTATGCAATTACTCCACATATATGTAAATTAATAAATTAAATACTATAAATAGATTTTTGATTATTTCAGTTAAGTGCCTAAAAGTTTACATGTTCAAGTTGGCAAAATAATTTTTTTCTGAATTTTATATTTTGGGAAATGGATATTGACTTTGTAATGGGGAGTGCCTTGTGTTCGTGCTGTGGAAATAATCAGAGAAAGGGTATTACGTGAGGAAAGGAGGAAGAAAAGGTAAGTACAAATAGCCTCCTTTTCTTCTATTTATGATTCTTAGCGATTATCATTGCAATATTTTAGAATAAGAAAGTGCTCATAAGCCACTGAATTGTGGACTTGCCTGGGCTTGTTCTTAGGCCAGTGAAGTTTTTAGAGGAAGGCTCACTTACTGTGGCTGCCATGGCAACCTCCACACTACAGGCCCTCTTCTGCCAGCTCTGATATGTCCAACACAGTCCCAGGGGGGTAGAAATATGCTATCACAGTGGAGGGATGATTTTCCACTTCTACTATTTTTAAGTACAATATTTATTGTTTTATTCAATTCGTAAATCCGTCCATCTCCAATTGCATCTACCTACCACCTCAGACACACATACACAGATGTACACACACACACACACACACACACACACACACACACACGAACACACCCCGCTTCATTTGCTCCATATCTTCTATCTAAATTTTTCCCAAGGATTAGAACAGAATTTTAGTTGAAAATGTAGCTATTAAGTGAACTGGTTGCTCCCTCTGCGTTTCGTACTGTTGTGGCTGTGACCGTATGAATCGCCTCTCCCTGCCTGTTTGCAACAGAACCACAAAAATTCCACTTGCATGTTTCACTCAAAAAAAAAAAAAGACGCCCCAGAAGTTATCTCGACTTTTCCATTTCACTAGATGCTCACCAGGATATAGACCCCTCAGCAAAATCTGGAGGAGGGACTGCTCTCTGGATCTATGTATTCTATGTTTACCTGATATCTGCTCAAACACTTGAGTCTCAAAGAGAAATTCTGAAGCTCACTCAAACACCTTTAAGTTTGAGACTTCTATACTTTTTAAATTATTGGTGGTATACAATGAGAGAAATGTATTCCTTTCATCATCTTAAACATTCTTCCTCTTACCCTTCTTCTGCTCCCATCCTTAACCCTTCTAACTATAATGTGAGGAGAGGGAGTAGTGGGGAAGGCACATCTTTCAGTCCTTATGTAACATGGAGATGAACAGATGTCGTGATTTTTACATTCTGGCCTTAGCACTTCAAGGTGTGACATTTGTTTGAAAAATTAAATAATAATAGCCAGATGCTTATGGACCCACCAATAGCCTAAGAAACGACAAAGATATCAGCAAATGAACCTGAGAAAACAAACACTTTTCCATTCTGTAATCTGTAGGGCAGGAGAAGGAAGAAATAAGAGGGCTGA